>NW_017729006.1:43680360-43681606 GCF_001723915.1 Gavialis gangeticus | reverse complement strand
CGGCTACAGGCCACCTGAGCCCGAGGGCGAGGGAAGCGCGGGACGAGCCCCAGAGAGGGCGAGGGAAGCGCGGGACGAGCCCCAGAGAGGGCGAGCGCGCGGTTGGAGGCCCACAGCGGGGTAAGCGCGTGATTAAGAGCCTGAAGAAAGGCGATCTCACGAGTAGGAGCCTGGAGAGGGCAGGGCGCGCGGGATAGAGCCCGGAGAGGGCGCATACATATTAGGGAACTTGGAGAGGTCCCGGTAAAGGGGGTGCGTACATAGGGCGCACAGAGACATAAGAACGTCTGGTACAACTGCGAGGCTTGTGGCGTGCTACAGGGGAGGTAGGAGGCACGTATAGCCCATAAGGTGGAGCGCACCAGAACACTGCACATAAGACAAAGGGGGCAGGATAAGCTCAGCACCACGTCCAGGGGACCCCAGGAAAGGCAGCCTCCTCTTAATAATACTATAGGACATCAAAGACATGGCAGGTGAGAAGAGGTGCTAGGGGGGTGACTTGGCATGGTAGGGGCGCTAGGGGGATCATGGCCGCTCCTGCGCCCCGCCCCGTGACAGCATTGAAATCTTTGGAAGTTTCTTTGTCAAAGCAATGCGTGTCATGTGTGACAGACAATTTCTCCAGATGCTCGGTTCCAATGTATGCGACTAAAAGGCTTTTTAACAACTAACTCTAAAAGGTTAAACCAAGCAGATATCCCTTGGCTATGATTCAAAAGTTGAATCTTGGACTGGTATCAGACTATGTGAGGCATGCCTGTGCTTTTTTAAACTTACAGTATTTTTCAAGATGATGTCCCAGGTACAGGTCTCAAGAACTAGTATTTAATCAAAGCAGCCTTTCCTGGATTTTGGCTTAACTCCAGTGTGAACATATTCTAGGGATATATCTAGCAGTGACTATAGACCAAAATTGACAAGAAAGGAGACGGCAAGCAAGCAAATAGTCAGCAAGCCTCAGCCAGCTGCAACTTTGCCTCAGTTTATTTTTTTTATTAAAACCCTGAGGAATGCCAGACCCAGAGCTGTCCCTAGGGTATGGTGAATTGGGGTGATTGTCCCAGGCCCCATGCTTTGCGGGGTGCCCCTGCGGAGTTGGGCAGAGCGGCCATGGCCCCTCCTGCAGGGCCCACCTGGAGCTGGCGGCTCAGCCCCGTGGCACAGAAGAAGCACGGAGACCCCCTTCTTTGTGGGGGTACCACAGCCCTGTGCAGTGTTAAGGAGGCTTTGCACAGGCTGATTT
>NW_017729006.1:43647114-43680276 GCF_001723915.1 Gavialis gangeticus | reverse complement strand
CCCATACCCCCTAGAGTTGGCTCTGGCCACACAAGTTCCAACTAGCTGTCCATCTAATGGAGTTTGTTGCATTCAAGAGTAGCTAATACAGGAAGCTTCAGAATATAACACAATAAACACTGAAGTTAGCAATTACAGTAAACCTGTCTTTTTTTGGAAACCAAACCCTCCCTGGCCCTCAGTGACCAGGTGATGTGCACCCTGCAGCACAAGCTCTTGTACTCCTTCTCACCTTTGGCATTTTTTTCTGTTTATTCTCCTCCCTCTAGTGTGACTGGATCTTCTCAGGAACCACAATTGTCCGCTCCTTTTCTTAATCCTGCCTAATTCTTCCCTCATTTTATTCACTCATTTTGACATCACAAAAGTCTTGAAATGATATTAATATTCATTTAGTTTAGAAATTAAACTGCTATTAGCATAAAATATGTATACCCAGTCATCATCGTTTGGAGACTGCTTTTCTATAAACAAAAATTATTAGACACTCACGGATATTGTGGGATGTGCACATAAGGTATACTTCATCTATAACATTATCTATTATCTCTTGTCTTCCATTTGGATTCCACCAAAGCTAAACGAATCCACCTTCCTGTTCTGTCTGCAGAGTGCTTAACATGGACAGAAGTTGGTTCGTGAATAGTGGTCCTCAAAATAATATTACACTCTCCTCACAATGCATCGCTATTAATCTTCAAATAATACACATCAAAATAATTGAACAGGAATTTGATGTGCATAACAGGAATGTACAGACATTGGGTTGTAATTTAAAATAATTAGGAGAAAATGCACTTGCATTGGCAGTGAATTCACAAAGTGAAGAATGTAGGTTCTTTTGAAACAGTCTAAAATACAAGGCCAAGTATTGCAGTAAAGTAGGCAACCCCCAGCACAGGTGCCAGAGCATGGCATGTGCACCTTGAGGTGGACAGCAGGGAAGGGGCCAAGGGCCAAAGGCTGCACTGCCACAACAAAGATCAGGCCCCTCACAGCTCCCCCACCATCTCTAGGGAGTACGGTCCCTAGAGATGGCTATGATACTCCTAGGGCCCTGTCACCGTGCCAGCTCCGCCCTGCAGGCACCTCGCCTGCTGCCATGTCTTGTTGGAAAAGATAGGGAGGCTGCCCTTGAGCTTCAGCTCAGTCACAATTCTAATGGACCCCACTAAACCCTGTAGGTTCTTGGACCCCTTGCTGGGACCCACTCTAAGTAGGTGCCTCACGTGCCTCTGGGGAAGGAGACCTGGCTCTAAGGGAAACTTGAGGGGTGTGGAGCACAAACTCAGATGATTCCCCCTCCTTCCCTAGAATTTCCCTTGCTATGGCACTTGGATCCAGCTCCAACTCCAGCTCCAGGTCTTTCTCTGGCTGGAAGGCTCAGGCTGGGAATTGAAATTGGGGTGGAGGAGACTGTAATGCTGGTGCTGCTTGTTGTTGTCATGGTGGTGCTTCAGGTTGTTGTTATTATGGCAGGTGTTATTGGAGGGGATGCAGACACTGCTCCCATCTCACTGGTGCCAGTAGCAACAGAAGTGGCATGGCTGTTAGTTGTTGGAAAGAGGCTGTGTCTAAGTTTTGGGTTTTTTTTGTGGGGGGAGCTTTCCCTCTGACCCCTCTTCCGCCCTGGGCAGAAGGGCGGCCGCCTGCTTTCCAGCATGCTTCATGTTTGGTGTGCTGGAAAATCTGTGTGTTTCTGTAACATAATGTATGTATTTATTAGGGGTGTGCAAAATGGGACCTATTTAATTCAGAGTTGAATTTGGCCCGAATCAGGGACAGTGATTTGATTTGTTGATTTGGATCACTGTCCTGATTCAATTTGGCCAAATTAGAATCTGAAGATTTGATGCTGATTCGGAGAAGCAGCAATTCAGCCATAGACATAGCTTTAAATATTTTTTCTACATACCTTGAGGTACCAGGTGTGGTTCGTGAATGCTGCAATGCTGGGACAGATGGAGTGTCCCACAAGAGTGCACCCGTCCCGTGCTCCCCCCTAGCTCAGCAAACAGGAATCCAGGTGCTCCCCCAGACCCAGGAGGTACCAGTCACAGAGCCAGCAGGGCATGGGGAGGCCCCCAGCATACTCCCCGGGGAACCTGGAAGTGGACTGGAAGGCTCCCCCCATCCCTCCCTCTCCTTAGTTTGTATTTCCCTGCAAGGCCAGCTTCAAAACTCATACTCTTCAAAAATTTTTAAATGTTTTGAGTGCCTTCATTTCATTTCAAAGCTGCTTTGAAGCCTTGCATTTTGTTTCATTTCATTTTTGGTGTTTCCAGCTCAAAATACATCAAAACACCTTTAAAACAAAACATCCATTGAAATTTTGCACAGCCCTGATGAAAATGTCACATCTAGTACATATGCAGGAATTCTGGGGATTTTAAATGAGTTTGAATCATTGCAAACTAAACTACATTCTGATGTAGTTTAGTTCATAATAATGCATTGCAGTTATTAGCCATCTCACCCCCTGGCTGCAGGAGAGGTAGACAGGCTCTACAGAAAGAAAGGATCAGGCCACTTGCTGCTTTTGCTTTCAGCAGAAGCCTGCTGAAGGCAGATGCAGCAAGGGGCCCAATCCTTTTTTTCTTTTTTTCTGGCACAGCCTGCCTGTCTTCCCCATAGCTGGGGATGGAGCTGCCAGCAGGCCAAGCAATCCCTGAATTGTTTCATAGTTTCATAGTTTCTAGGGTCGGAAGGGACCTGAGCAGATCATCTAGTCCGACCCCCTGCCATGGCAGGAAAGAGTACTGGGGTCAAACGACCCCAGCAAGGTGTTCATCTAACCTCCTCTTAAAAACCCCCAGGGTAGGAGCCTGCACCACCTCTCTTGGAAGTTGGTTCCAGACCCTAGCCGCCCTGACCGTGAAATAGTGCCTCCTGATGTCTAACCTAAACCTACCCTCTGCCAGCTTGTGACCGTTATTCCTGGTCACTCCTGGCGGTGCTTGGGGGAACAGTGACTCCCCCAATGCCTGCTGATCCCCCCTGACTAGTTTATAACAGGCCACAAGATCCCCCCTCAGCCTTCTCTTTTGGAGGCTGAACAGGTTCAGGTCCCGTAGCCTCTCCTCATAGGGCCTGCCCTGCTGTCCCCTGATCATGCGAGTGGCCCTCCTCTGGACCCTCTCCATGCTGTCCACATCCCTCTTGAAGTGCAGCGTCCAGAACTGGATGCAGTACTCCAACTGCGACCTGACCAGTGCCGCATAGAGGGGGAGGATCACCTCTTTTGACCTGCTTGAAATGCATCTGTGGATGCATGACAAGGTACGGTTGGCCTTCCTAACTGCCTCCCCACACTGCCGACCCATGTTCATCTTGGAGTCAATGATGACTCCAAGATCCTTTTCCGCCTCCGTGCTGACAAGAGGGGAGTTCCCCAACCTGTAGGTATGGTGCTGGTTGTTCCTCCCCAGGTGCATCACCTTGCACTTGTCTGTGTTGAAACCCATCCTATTCTCATCCGCCCACCCTTGTAACCTGTCTAGGTCAGATTGTAGCCTGTTGCTTCCTTCTAGTGTGCCCACGTCCCCCCACATCTTAGTGTCATCAGCAAATTTGAACAGGGTGCTTTTTACCCCCTCGTCCAAATCACTGATGAAGATGTTGAACAGTGCGGGCCCGAGGACCGAGCCCTGCGGAACCCCACTGCCCACGTCCTTCCAGGTTGAGAAGGACCCATCCACTACCACCCTCTGGGTGCGGCCCTCCAGCCAGTTGGTGACCCATTTGACTGTGTGGGTGTCTACACCACAGCCCCCCAGTTTCTTAATGAGAATGGGGTGAGAGACAGTGTCAAAAGCCTTCCGGAAGTCCAGGAAGACTATGTCCACTGCTACCCCTGCATCTAATGATCTGGTGATCTGATCGTAAAAGGCCACCAGGTTGGTCTGACAGGACCTGCCACTGATGAACCCATGTTGGTTGCCCCTAAGCATGCAGTCCCCTGCTGGCCCCTCCTGGATGTGTGCCAGAATAATTTTCTTGAACTGCTTGCCTAGGATCGAGGTAAGACTAACTGGCCTATAGTTTCCCGGGTCCTCCTTCCTCCCTTTTTTGAAGATGGGAACCACGTTGGCCTTCTTCCAGTCCTCCGGTACCTCTCCAGAGCACCACGAGTGCTCGTAAAGCCATGCCAGGGGGCTTGTAATGACCTCAGCCAGTTCCTTTAGAACTGGCTTGGGGGGCCCAGGTCCCTCCCTCCACAAAGGTGTGCCCTCTGGGGCCCAGGTGGGCTGCTAACAGGCCAGGTGCTGCCCCAGCTTGGGGTCAGAGAAGAGTTGGATTGGGCCAGGTGCTGCCTCCAAGCTGGAGCAGCATCTGGTCCACTAGCAGCCTGCCTGGATGGCCCTGGGGGTGCTGCTGTGGAGGAAAGGACTGGAGTCCCCTGAAGCTCAGGGGCTGCTCAGCCCACTGGCAGCTTGCTCCCTGGCTGCAGGCAGGCTCTGCCACAAAAAAACCCCCAAAACCCCAAAGGATTGGGCTTCTCACCATAGCAGTGATGGAAACACCTAAATTGAAATGTGGGTTTCAATTCAAAATTCACAGTTTCAATTTAGGGGGCACTGAATGCAACCCTAAGGACTAAACTCTCATCACATGTACAAGCACCCTATAATTAGATACCAACATTTTCATACATATCAAAACATCCAAAACATCATGATACACTGGTACCATGACACAGTCTTTTATTGTAAATGCTCTTTTTTAAGCAGTTTTCAAAACCCTCTTTGAGTATATTTAATTATGAAATCTAATTGCAAGAGACAGCAACATAAATTAAGTAGTGTTTTGTATACTTTATACACTTTATCTTCCACCAGACCTTCTACCATGCAAAAAAATGAGTTGAAAATGACTTTTTAATTATTTGTTTATTCTCCTATCATAAGAAAAGATTACCAATAATTTTAGTTTTGCATGTAACTCCTTAAATTTGGCAGAGAGAAAGTTATCATGTTTACATCTGTTCTTGCTCCTAATATTTTCAAAAAAAAAAAATTTATTCTTCATCTTAAACACTACAGATTGGAGGTTCCCAAAAAGGTAAGGGGTCTCTGTAGCCAGAGATGCTATATTAGTATGGAAACATGGGCCATGTCCAGACAAACACGGTTGTTCGGTATGAGCCACCACAGACCCATCTGCCTTTGGTGCCTGCCACTTTAAGAGTCTTGAATAGGCTGTGGAGCAGCCACCAGGTGCAGTGTGGCTTAATGAGGTGCTTACATGTCCACAAGAGGGCTCCTGGATTGGAGGATGGAGCTGGGCAGCTTCAGTATAAATGCAGGCCCTCAGAACTAAGCAGGCAGTTGCTGCAGGGAGTCAGAGGAGTAACATTACATACTTGGAGCTTCTGCTCCCAGAACACCTGGAGGTCAAGAGTAGGAACTACGGGGATGGAGGATGTTCCTGGTCCTGGGGAATGACTTAAAGCTACATCTTGCTAGGGTTGGATGCCGTGGTGGGGTGGTCTACAGGAAATACCACACCAGTGCCTCCCTAGTGAAAGGTGAGTATGCCTTAGCCCCCATGACATGATGGGTTACCCCACAGAGGGAGCAGGTGAGGGGTCCAGGCACTGTCATCAGAGGCCTGAAACCAAGGGGTATAAGGCCAAAAGCCCAGTGAGGTGGTGGAGTAGTGCGCCCAGTAAGAAGGCATGTAAGAAAGCAGTATAGTAGGGAAGGGCATGTGAGAAGGTTGCATAGAGTAGGGTTTGTATGGGTGGGCCTGAAGGACCGTGTATGGGCCGCATGCAGTAGAGTCCACATGGGCAGGCCTGAAGGACTGTACATAGGCCAGCCTTGGTGATTGAGTAAACTGGGTTTGGAAGGGCCTGAGAAGGCAGACCCATATCTGAGAGTGAGGTTGAGCAGCTCAATAACCTGACCAGAGAAACCCTCAACTGGTCAATGCTGGGGCCAGAACTAGACCAGTCAAAGGACCAGAGCACCCACCACAAGGGACACCCACAGCCAGAGGCCTGGGGTTCCGACTGGTCCAGAGGCAAGCCAGGGCCTGTGTGGCCAAAGGTCCTGGAGGGGCCACTGCTGAGAGGGAGAAGGGCTTAGGGAGCTTTGCAGCCCAGAAAGAGGGTGGAGTAGACTGCCTGAGAAGGAGGGATCTAGGTGGGGTTCAAATGCCAGTCCAGTGCCATATAATGATGCCATCTGCAAGGCATGGGACACAGTATAAGGGAAGGTTCAGAGCTGTGTATTATGCCCTTGGCATCGGGCATTAAATGGGCAGCCTCCTGCCTTGTAAACATCTATTTTGATTACATCAAAGGTGAGGCAAGTGGGCAAACTGCCCTAGAGAGGTGGGTGGGCCAATGATTAGACTAACCATGAGATGGCCCCCTGTCACAGGCGCCACACATGCAGGTATTCCCCACACTGCAACCTTGCAGCACTGGGGGGGAGGAGGAGGGTAGTTGACCCTGGGAGATCTAGGGGTTGAAAAGACCCGTGCCTTAAAAAAGCGGGTGGTGCATGTGGTGGCAGCGTGTGCCACCCAAAACTGGAGCTGGATCCACATCACAGCTGCTGGTCAGGCTCCCAGCTGCAGGAATGGCATGGCTACATCTCCTCACAGCCTCCCAAGACCTCAGGTAAGGCTGCTGCAGCCAGCACAGTACTGGCCCCGGTCTCCCCTACTCCACCTAGGGTAACCTGCCATATGCCAGAGCGCACATGGCATAGGCATTCCCCTTGTGCTGTTCCCCTTGTGCTACTTGTGCTGGGGACAAGTAGCAACAGCACAAGGTGTGTTGTTGCTTCTTATCCCTAGGGAAACAAATGGCTTTGCTTGTTTGGATCTGGCCATATGATTTCTGCTCCAGAGCTTAAAATTTTGTTTTAGTAAATATGAATTCCATCATATAAGAAGCAACCTGTCTAATTCAAAATTCACTGATTTAATGGAAGCACTACCAATGACTTCAGTGGATCTTGGATCAAACTGGCCAGGTCTGATGGCTTGCTCTGTAGTGATCACAGGGCTCAATAAACACAGGCATACATGAAAGAGAACTAACCAAAACTTTACTTGTAAAGCAGTAGACAACTTCTTCAGACCCTTTGTCTATCTCTAACTAGCCCAACTGAGGGACCATCTCCCAATTCTCAACTTCTGTAGTCTTCTAAGTAAAAGGAGCATCTCTAAACTATAACTTCTACCACCACAATTCCCATTCAAGACTCTGGTCCCGAAGTGGCTTGCACCCATGTTTTGATACATCTGGACACTGTGAATACCAGTATTGGATTTGACTTTTAAGTAAAACCCTGAAGTTAATATCCTTAAAATGCAACTCCTCCTATTCCTCATGCTCAGAGAACAGGCTCCTTTTTTGTGGAATGGGAATGAAGGATAAATCTCATGTGCACTACAATCATGTAATACTGTTGTTCTGCGCGCTTTGAATTGTTCTCAAAGTTTTTAAATAGGTTAGACAAACACTTTTCTAAGATGATTTGTAGAGAGATGATACTGTCTGGAACAAGGGGTTGGATTAGATCAGGATGCTCTACCTCTATCCTGTGGGCCAAATACAGACCATGGAGCCATAGGTGTACGGCCTAAGGGGCTCCCCATAGATCAGGAAATTCAGCAGCAGGGGAGTGGTGGCAATAAATATGGACATCCTCCCCCACTGTCAAATTTTCAAACCCCAAGCCCCGCTGCAGCAGGTTGGGGCCAGGCATGCCTCTTCCCTGCCCCCCTCCCCCCCAGTGGCTGGATGAGGCCCGGCCACGTCTCTCCCCCAGGATAGATGGGGCTGGGCTATGCCCCCTTCTCCCCTGGGACTGGGTTGGGGCCAGCTCATGCCCCTTCCCCTCCCTGCAGGACCTGGTCAAGCACTCTTTCTCCCAAGGGGCTGGGTTAAGGCTGGGCCACAACCACTTTTCACTGTGGAGCTAGGCCATGACCCCTCCCTACCCGCCACAGGGCCAGGTTCGAGTTGGGATGCCCCCTGTTCTGCCATGATTGCCCAGTGTGGATTGGGACCACCAGCTAGATCCAGCCTGCAGACAGCCTGAGCATTGCCCATCAGCCCACCAGCCGAAAAGGTTGAGCACCACTGGGCTAGATGACTCCTGAGGTCTCCTTCCAGTCCTGCTTTTCTGTGATTCCAGGGATCAGTTCTAGAGTAACATTTAAATTTGCACATGTCTAATAATTGGAGACAACTGAAGGGATTAGTGAATCCTTTTGCATTATATCAAGAGACAAGACAGGAGGAAACCAAAGGGGCAGTATAGTTACTACTCTCACTTTTAATGCTTTTGCAATGCTGATTATGTTCATTGATCCCTGTCTTTATTCTTGAGAAAAGTAGTGGTTGAAAAATCATCACTGTTTGAAAATAGTTATTTGAGTCAACTCATTGTGATGTAGTATGAATATCCACATCTTACCTTGACTAAATACATACCTATGCAGTTTTATAAAATACTTATGGTAGCTGATAATTGGGAACAAACAAAGGGGTTAGTGAGTCCCCTTGCATTGTATCAAGGGACAAGACAGGAGGAAAACAAAGGGGCAGTAGAGTTATCAAGTGCCCCTGGACCACCATACTTCTAATGTAAACAAAGGGTTTATGTTTGTAGGTATAAAGCCTTACATAAAAGCTTTGTACATCTGCAAGAACCCAATGAGTCTGGCATCAGTTTCTAACAGTGTAAGAATTGTTGTTTTCATTGTTCTTTTGAATGAATTGACAGGTGACAACTTGGGCATCAGTGGTGTCACTGTAATTTTAACAGGGCTAAATATACAGCAGAATTTGACTCTGCAGTCTTTTAATGCATCATTTATTATTTTGACATTGTTTTCCACCAACTTGTTTTTGTGGATGAATGGGAATTAGAAGTGACAAGACTAAACCCACATTTTACCACAGACTGTTTAAAATCTTGCCCATTAAACTGTGATTCATAGTTCAGTATGATTGTCAGATATGCTGGGGCTTATTAAAATTGCTTTGCTGTTCATAACGGTCCATTTAACTAGAGTACCTCCCAGTGAGTAAGAGTCCGGTGCACGTCTCTTTTTTTTTTTCTTCTCACAGAAATATAAACATCTTACAGGTATTTTGGTCTTATGTCTACTATGCTGCCATCATGGGCTATTGCACTTGGCTCAGCCTGTATTTTGGCATATGCTATGAGTCTTAACATCTTTCTCAATGTCACTGATCATTTGTGACTGTATAAAACTTTTCTGGCTCTTTTCTTCTACTTCAAGTCCTAAATGACCTTTAATACATTTTTTCTTTAACTGCTTAGAAGTTCCATCCTGGCATCTTGAAACAAAATTGTTTCTTGTACTTGCACACCCCTCTTAAATTAATAATAGCTGATTTAGGCGGGGGGCAGGGGGGAGAGAGGGAGATATGGTTTTACCTAATCTATGCTATCTTTTGCAAAGTCTCATCCTTAACACTAGCTCTGATAAACACAGTCAACATTTTCATGTGAGACTGAACAAGTTATTCCATTTTTAAATAAAATTAAAATAATTTTAATAAAATGTGTACCTTATCTAGCTCTAGATGTGAGCCATCGAACTTTTATAAAATGCTCTCTTTATAGCATGTATACAATCACAAATGTCTCCTAGGCTAGTATTCAATTTATGAATATAGTGAGTTTCAGCTAATATAAACCTTTCATAAAGACATGAAACTCTTTACTCCTGTGAACTAAAGTCCAAGACTGTCTTTATTTGAGTGTACTGACACCTAACTTTTGTTAGTGTCTCTGAAACCTGAGCTATTTATTGGTCTGTAATATTGTCTATACTATTGTAGAAGGACTGTGTCAAATCTGCCCATTAAAGGTCTCCATGAAGAACTTTATTTCTGTATTGTCATAGAACAAGAAGGCTGCATTTTCTTTAATGAACTCTTTCAGTCTCTTGAGCTCCTCATTAAATACTTGTATCCAGTTACCCAGAGAGGTGGTGGAAGCTGTACCCCTACAGGTTTTCAAAACCTGGCTAGACAGAGCTTTGGCTGGGACGATCTAGTCATGGATGGTCCAGCTTTGAGCAGGGGGTTGGACTAGATGACCTCCCGAGGTCCCTTCCAACCCTTACTTTGTATGATTCTATGATATCCAAATGACCAAATCGTTTTTCACGGGACTGATCTTGAGCCATTTCAAGTTGCAAAAGTACAATTTTCCCTGTTTCATAAATATTTCCATAAATGTAATAATTTCAAGGAACCTTGTACCCTTTTCTTGTTTGGTAGGTCAAGCTGGCTGTTTGATGGCCTCAAACGTACTATATTCTACCTGTAGTCCCTATTAGGGCTGTGCGAAATGGCACCAGTCTGTTTCACCATGAGTTTTGACGGTTCGACGAAACAGCGTTCCGTTTTGAATTTCATTTTGAGTTGAAACAGCTGTTCTGTTCCATTCCATTGAAACAGAAAGCCTGTTTTGCTGGGGATGGGGCGGCAGCGCAGCTGGGCTGACTTCCCACCCCCAGTGCTAGATTGCGCTGAGGCGGGAGGAAGCACATCTGGGCTGCTTCCCCATCTCTGGCAGTAGATTGCGCCGGGGGGCAGCAAATTTTTTGCTCCCCCGCATACACATACTTTTGAGATGTTTTGACTAGCCTCGTTTTGTTTCAAGACTATTTCGACGGCCTCTGTTTTGTTCTGATTTTGCTATTTCGACCTTCCCTGGTGGTGTCAGATGGCAGAAAGGCAGGGAAGTATAGGAATCTTTCTTTGTTTAGCAATGAAGCTTATAGTTCCAAAATCAGCTGAAATTGAGCATCTTGCATGTTTCAGGGATGCATTTGGTAGCCGTGTTGGTCTGAGACAAAAAGAAATGCAAAAATCTAGAAGTCTTGGTTCAGAGTTGATACCTTTTATTAAACCAGCACCTCTGCCTTTTTATCTCAGACCAATACACAACACTGACTCTTCAGTTTTCATCTTCAAGACCCCAAGCTGGCCATGGCCTTAAGGGTGCAAACTCCCCATGAGGTGAGATAGCCAATAAAGAACAGCTAAATTTCAGGGATTAAAAACCCAACTTTAATAATTGGGGAAACACACTACCACAGAAATGGGGAAGACAGAACATAAAATAAAGGTTTAACACACACTAGCTCCTAATACTTTTTGCTCTTGCACCAGGCTATTGCTTACTTCTTCTTGTTCTCTGGTTAGTTCCAGTGGCAGGTAGAAATCACCTCTGAGCAATATTCCCCCAAGGTCTCAGCTTCTCTGCTGGCCTTCAGCACATTGCCTCTGCCCCACTGCTTCAGCCTTTTCAGTTGTAGCCCCAAAGTGGCAGACTCCCTCTATCTCCACTCTCTGGGGCTTCACAACAGCTGCCTTCTGTGGACTCCAACAGGCTGCTGGCTGGCAGGCAGGTTCACACAGGCCTGCACACATGCATGTGCATACCCTCCTTATAGTTTCTCCCCCTCCGCTTCTACAACAAGCTGGCATTCTCAGGAAAGGAGTCCTTCCAGCAACATCCAGAGGGTGAGTGCAATGAGCCAGGGCACACCCAGCCCTTCTGCAATCCACCATTAACCCTCTTCCCACCAGAACAAAACCCGGCTCCACCCAAAAAAGTGACTTTCAACATACAACAAGAAACCAAGAAAGACTGCTCCATAATCATCAAAATAACAAACACTATTTACTCAATGAGACCATCTAGCCATGGGTCCATCTAGCCCAGCATCTTCTCTCACCCAGTGGCAGAGTACGGATGCTGATGGGGAGGGTAAACTGGACATGTCCAGTATCTACCACCCCCTACTCCTCCTATTGCAGTGTTCAGAGGTTTAGGGACTTCAGATTTTGTGTCTGCACCCATCTGCCATGTTCAATACCTACTGATGGACCTTTCATCCAAGAAGTATCCATTCCTCTTTTAGACTGGGTTAAGCTACCAATGTCTACAACATCTTACGCCGATGAGCTCCACAAGTTAATTGCACACTGTGTGAAAAAGAACTCCCTTTGTTACTTTTAAACAGTTAGAGTGGAGCTAGCCTACCAAATGGATGGTAAGCTGTTTAACCTCCGCTGACTCCAAGACAAAACCAAGACCACCCCAACCTCAGTCATTGAGCTCCAGTATGCTGATGATGCTGTAGTATATGCTCACTAAAACAGACCTTCAGGCAATCATCGACTTCTTTACCAAGGCATACAAGAAAATGGAACTGATGCTTAGCATTTAGAAGACTAAGTTCCTCTACCAACAAGCCCTTAATGATCAGTCCCCAGCTCCAGTAATTCAGATTCACAGTGAGACTGACAAATGTTGAGTACTTCCTGTACCTCAGAAGCCATCTCTCTCACGGAAGGCTGACATTGACACACAAATCCAACGTTGCCTCAAACGTGAAAGTGCAGCTTCTGGATGCATGAGGAAATAGGTGTTCAAATATCATGATATCAAATCCAAAACCAATCTCATGGTTTATCAAGCCGTTGTAATCCCTATCTGACTGTACAGGGCTGAGATGGGGACAACGTACAGGAGACGCCTCAAGCCTCTGGAGAAGTACCATCAGTACTGCCTGCAGAAGATCCTTCGAAACCAGATGTACAAAAATTAACATCCTCTTGCAAGGTAGCACCACAAGCATCGAGGCAATGATTATCTGACATCAACTTTACTGGGTCAGCCAAATCATCCAGCTGTCTAACTCCAGACTCCTGAAGCAAGTTTTATTCTCCCAGCTCAGTTAAGACATATGCTCAAGAGGAGAGCAGAGAAAGCAGCCCAAGAATGTCCTCAAGGCTAACTTGAAAAAATGCAGCATTAATATCAACTCATGGGAGACAAATGGAGGAGTCTGGATCCAGCATACTAGGAACCCCATGGTTCAGATCTGGCCCAGAGGAACCACAGCTTGAGGCTCCCTGATTTTAAGACTGTTTTCTAAAATAGAAATACAGCATGTGATGGAAGAGAATGGCTCTTACAATGTCCTTGCTCCTGCCATGAGGTTGTTCAAACTATTCGTAGTTGCTTAGCAACATAGAAGAATACTGCATCCAAGAGCACTTCAGACTCTTTCATTGTGTCCATAAGCTCAGTCCTAAAATCTGTTATGTGCTGGCTGGGAGCCAGAAGGACATGCTAGGTATTAACATGCATAGGGCCATACTGACCATCTTGGCACAATGGCTTAGCATCTCTACATTCAGCACTGTTACAAACAGCTTTAGAACTGGAGCATATTTTACCCAGACAAGGTGGGTATCAGTCTAATTATAGTCTTGTGTTTTAGGCCAGTTCAGGCTCACTAGCAGGGTACGGGAATCCCTCAAAGGAAGACAGCACAAACCTTGTAGTCTAAAAGTCTTGGGTTTTATGATTATTCAAGCTGAAATACTAGCAGTGCTGACTTGATCCCTGATCTTTTTGTTAAGTCTGGAAAAGGATAATCCTTCCTCAGGGACAGGGCTGGACCAGACAACCTCCAGAAGTCTCTTCTGTCCCTACTTGTCTATGATTCTATGGAACATCTTTCTGCAGTGCCTGGGTATTAAATATTACACAACACTTTGGGTAAAAGCAAGAATTGGCCTTAGTATTCTTTGTCAAAATTCTGCACATTGTATGACAAACTCTGTGCATATTTTCCATGTCAAAGGTAGATGCCATGTTATAGACTAAAGCCCCAGCTGCAAGAATCAAACCATAATGACAGAATCTTTTCTTTCATAGAAAAAAGAAGATTGCCACCCTGATCAGACAGTTCAGAGAAGTCCACCTGCATCTGCTGACAGCCTGAAACAAATCACTCTGAGAGGCATGTATGGCCACAAGCACTCCAAAAAGTTGATATTACCACGAACTACTGCTCTGGGAGCATGGCAACAAGAGCAGCCTATCAGAGGACTTTATGTTGTGTAGAAAAGAGCAGTGGACCTGGCTTGTTCACTCACCTAGATGTACCCCATTTATTCAGGTGTGCATGCTTGGCCCCCCCCTGTTCTATGCAGCCAGTTTTTGCCACACTAGCTGCAGAGGTCTCCACCCACTCCCACTTTCAGTGGTATAACAAGGAGAGTTGGCACCCAGGGCAAGCTCCGCTGGGGGGGAGGGATAGTGCGGGGGCTCCCAGAGCAGAGGAAAAGCATGTGGGTTCCAAAGGGGCCGGGGCGGGGTGGGGGCAGCAGGAACTCCTAAATAATCCCCGGCTGAGCTACTGCTACCACCACCATGCACTCTGCCTTCCTTGGCTGTTGTGCTCAAAGTGGCAGCAGCATGGGTGACTGGTGCCTCCCAAGTCTGAGAGATGGGAACCAGATCACCAATGGGGGGGAGTCCCACAGCAGCCCGATCACTGACCGGGGGGAGTCCCCCAGGAGCTGATTGATGACTGGAAAGGAGTCCCCTAGTCCCCCAGCAGCCTGGTGAAACCGGAAGTGCACTTCTGGTAGCATTTTTGATTTCACAGCTGGCGCTTCCAGGGGGTGCACAGTCGATCTCAGAGGGTGCATGTGCACCCCTTACGCATTGCCAATGGGCAGCAAGCAGTGATGCTGCCAGGACACCAACTCTACACGGGGTGGGGGGAGATTCCAGTGCACCTGGTAACTTGATATCTGGGGTAGGTGCGCCTCTTGCTTGCCCCTAGTTATGCTGCTACTCTACTCACTTGCTAGAACCCCATTCTAATTTTAGGCTGCCTATGGATGTGTTTGTTCATGTCCTAATTACAATGCTCCAGTGTTGCCTCACCATCACATGCACTAAGTTGCCTCCCCCTGCCCTGCATTTCAAAATGGCCACAGGGGGGCTTTAAATAAACTTCATTGAATAAGCTTTATTTAAAGTGCCCCTGCAGCCATTTTGAAATGTGTGTGCAGGGGCGGGGGGGAGTGATTAATACATGTGATGGTGAGCAGTTTTATTAGAGCATCTGTTTGGGAACTGCTCTAATTAACCCCCTCCCCATCTCCACGCACATGTATTGGCAGCCTTAAAGTCTGTTTGCTAGGTCCCTCCCCTCTTGCCAGGGTCAATGTCTCTCCCCCATGTCTTCCAGCTGCCCTCTGTCATCTGCCATCTTGATCCTAGATGCATGGTATTCCACCTCATCCCTCTCCAGTAGTAATTAGTAACATTTAGAATCTGTTAAGTATTCGGAGCCATTTAGACCCATAGACATCCAGATAAATCCATACATTCTGGCTTTGTCTATTGTATTATTTCTTTCCTGAATTATTTTTTAATTGTTTGGACCATCTATTTTCATTTTTCATTTTCAAAATGCAGCTTAAGCCATTATTATTTGAAATAATCATACAGCAGCTTCTGTAACTTGTTTCTTGATTTTGAAAATGTCAGTTGTAGTCAGCAATATTTATCAATTCTGTGTGAAAGACATAACCATAGAGCTTGGATTAGGGCCACAGAACATTGAAAGGGTTTTGTTTTTAAATGTTGGGTTATGTATTTCTCAACCCACAATGTGCCAAAGAGAAGGGCAAGGCTTTTATACTGTATATCAGATTATTCCAGCAAAAAAAGAAAGTGCTATCAAGAGGAAGCTCTAGGTTTCTAGGTACATTTTGAATTTTACAGGTTTACTTTCCATTTCTGAAAAATCACTCTTTTTACATTTGAGATCAATCTTTTGAAATTTGAAATAGATATAGCAGTGTCATAAATACTTCACACCACTAGTTTAGCTGGCCATGCCCCACAGTGAACCATAATTGTAGCCCTTTGAAAAGTGTTACAACACAACCAATGAGTGCAAGGATGTTGGAAACACTGCCTGGAGCTGTTGAAGAATTTGACTGGGTTCTTGCGTTCTAAGATTCAATAATATCCATTTAGCCAGCAGTGAAAAATAGAAAATGAGCTCTATGTGTGTTCTATTCTCCTGATGTTACTTGATGTAAGAAGAGGTAGAGGGGTATAAACTGTAGGGGAGAAATTTTTATACAATGTAACTCCCTTTGTATGTATAGCCGCTAGGGCCGTGTGAAGCTTCGGTCGCTGATTCGATTTGGCCCAATTCAGCGGCCAAATCTCTGAATCCGAATTGAGTCAGGAGACCCTTTAATCTTCCAAATTGAACTGGAACCCTGCAAATCCATTTGGAGAGATTCAGAGAGATTTGATGATTCGGACATAGACCCGGCTTTAAATGTTTTTTTTACATACCTTAAGGTACCAGGTGGCTTGTGAATGCTGAGATGCTGGGGCAGATGGAGCATCCCACGGGAGTGCATGGGGGTGGGCCAGCGGACCCGGAAATGGCTCAGCAACTGGTGCCTCCTGGGTCTTTTATCTGCATATCCCTACAGGGGCAGGAAGATATTGCTCCCTTTCCCAGTGTTTAATATATAATGTTCTGTCCTGCTGTTTAAATCTATCCTATCCTGGGAGGGCACCTGGGGTCCTGCCATGGCTGAACGCTGAGCCAGCGGGGCACTGGCCGGGGGGAGGAGTCTGCCACTGAGCACGTGGGGGGCCCCTTGCACTCCTGTGGGACACTGCATCTGCCCCACCATTGCATCATTCACAAGCCGCGCCTGGTACCTTGAGGTATGTAGAAAAAACACTTAAAGCTGTGTCTATGGCTGAATCACTGATTCTCTGAATCGACATTCAATCCAAATCAACAAATTGAATCACTGTCCCCTATTTGGGCCAAATCCAAATCAAACACAGCTTGTTTTGCAAACTCCTAATAGCCACCAAAGGTCACTCTGCAGAAGTGACAGATCCAGAGTCCCAAAAGGGGATACTGAGCTTGCTAGATGAGAAGAATCAAAAAAGTACTTTACTTATAAAACATGAGCATCTTACAAATCTAAGGTATGCCTCAGGTAAGACCATAATTTAATATTTTGAGCAGCAAAAATTACAGCTGTGTGCTCGGTGATCCTACTGAGGGAATGAATTGAATGGAGCCACTGAAGGAAGAGGCAGAGGTTGAAAAGCTTGGAAGTTACAAATGCTTGAGGAGTGGGAGGCTGGGAAGTATGGAGGTGGGGAAGAAGGTGGGGGCAGTTAGTGTTCCAGTGATCTTGCTGAGGATCTATGGGGGTTGTCTTTATTTCCAGGCATGGCCCTCGCCAGTTATGAAATGCAAGGGCGCATCCAGACAAGCGCAGTCATGTGGTATGTGGCACTGCAAACACGTTTGCAGTGCCACATACCGCATAGTGCAGAGTTCTCCATGCTGCTAGGACATACTGCCCAAGCATGAGCTGCTCTGGGTTTTTTTCCTATATTTTATTTTTGACCCCTGGATATCCAGGGGTCAAAAAATAAACAAACATAACCACAGGAAAAAACCCAAAACAGCACACACTCAGGCAGCATGTGCTGCTAAAAAGTGGAACCGGGCTGCCCGGAGCCACACTGCAGCTGCTGGCCAGGCTCCGCCCGACAGGATCACCCTGGCTGTGGCTCTGGGAGGCCCCCAGGACCCCAGGTAAGGCTGCTGGGGCCAGCACTGTGCTGGTCCCAGCCTCCCCTAACCCACCCAGGGCAACTTGCTGTGTTCCAAAGCACATGTGGCACAGGCAGTCCCCAGGGACAAGAATCGGCGGTGCAAGGTGTGCCGCTGCTACTTGTCCCTGGGGAACCAAACATCCATGAACATCTGGACGCACCCTCAGAGTCTGCAGTTCCAGGGGAAGGATGTGATGAGTCAAGAGGAGCAACGGATTTTGAGAAGTAAATTCTCCCATTCACTCTGCATGTATGGATGGGTCTCGTACTTAAAGACATGACCAAAAAAAGAGCTCTGAGGAGTGGAGGCTGCTACCCAGGAGGTGATGACATGGCTGAGTTTGATGAAGCATTTCCCACGTGGCAAACAATGAGTGCAGTGTTAATCATGCAAGGCCTGAGGTGTTTTCCTGCACCTCCCATACATGGCAGCCTGTCAGCTAAAAGGAATGAAATGAGAGAGGCAATATAGTGCCAATAAACTATAGTCAACATTAATTACCAGACCAATCCCAGGGACAACTGACAGTCAATGTCTTCCAAGACTAGCGTGAATCAAGTCTGGGTTAGCTCAACTGCATGGCACTTTTTCACACTGAGAGGCCAGTAACCAAATGTTGTAAGTGGAATGCATGTCACTGCTCCAGAAACAGGCTGAGCGTTCATCTTATGTCAGGCATTCCAGAAAAAGCCATGTTGCAGCTCTGTGTAGATTTACCCAGTGCCTGTTCCTTTTCAACCTTTTCCCACTAGAAGGTAAACTAAATAATATCTGAGTTTATGCCTTTGTCAGACTTCCAAACCATTATGCAAGAATGACACAAAAAATAGACACCATCAGTTCATTCATTCCTAATGGGAATTATTCTTTTTCTCCAATACACTATAAATAACCTTTGTAACTTTTCCAAATTTGAATGTTACCAACAATTCCATTATAAAGCCCTGGAAGGGCTCTAGCTCTGTTTTCCTACAAAATGAATGCCTGGATCTCCGTCAGAGTGGTAGTTTGACTCTTAAATATTTTATGAGCATGAAGAAGAACCCATCTCCACCCCTGCTCACCCTTATCACATGCAGATTATGACTCAATTTTTTTTAAATGTCCTTGGAGGGCAAGTACTTTGAGGGTACCAGTGTCAAAGATCTCTGGATTAGGGGTGTCAAACTCATCTGGCCTTGCAGGCTAGATGAGTAGCCCAGGACTGGTCTATGGGCTGGATAAACAGCTCAGGGCCAGTCCCACAAGCTTCCCCCCACTCTTCACCAGATGTCAGATTCTGGTTAGTCCAGGATTGCATTGCACATGGCACCCAGGCTCTGATTGGATTGAAACACAAATGGGACATGGTGCCTTCACCAGATGATCTGGGACAGAGGCCATGTGTAGCGATGGGATCAGCACTGGAGACCAGATGATGTGGCTCCACAGGCCAAATGTGGTCCACAGACTGTGACATTGACACCGCTGCTTTAGAGGAACCTATTGTTATTGGTGATAGAGTGAGAGAAGAAACGTGGCCTAAAGTATATATGGAAGGAGATCAAGTCTCTCTTCAAATATACCTTAACCCTTTGAAGATGTCCTGGGAGCCTACCTATTTCCTTGCGAGATTCCTGCTGGCCAGATAGACGTGGAGGATAGCGAAATATTATTTCAAACATGGATTTTTCTGGTATGAGAGATTCTTCAGGCTTTTATGTACGTGATGGAGCTTGTCAGTAGATATATTCTCTAAAGTGTGATTGCTTCATATTAATTCTCACTTTAGGAAATGAATTAATTTGTTTCAGACCAGCAGTAGCATTGCCTGTGTAATGTACAAAATGGCCCTTGCAAGTTTAAAACTGATAATCTTACTTTAGCATTTCATAAATAAAATACTTCAGCTGCTTTAACTAGAAAGGATGGTCTCAACTGCACAGTTGGCAAACACTGAATTCTATATCACAAGCTCCCACTTGCTCTGGGTATTTTTCCATCACTGGGTCTTTCTCAACTCTTGTATTCTATTCAAACATAGACTAATTTACAGAAGCCTTATGCCCTGAAGCAGTCTGAATATCTAGGACTACTGAATTCAGCACCACTGAATATAAGTTAATAGACCTTGGGTTATCACAAACTTGTGTTCACTGCCTAGATCTCTACAGGATGCTGTAAGCAATTGCAGATGCGGAGAAAATTGGTTCACAAAAGGCCGGCAACAGTAATGCTGCAAACAGGTGGAGAAAAAAAATGTCTGAACTATGTCTATACATACCTAATGACTGTGGATTATTTCTACTGAATGGGATTCAAGGTGAGTTATTTTGTTTTGTTTCTATATTTTTAAGCCAATATTTTAAAAGTTATTCCTTGACATGGAAATTAAACCAAACTAGAAATAACTTGTTTCTGAGAGATTCAGGGCAGGAAAAGAAACTTTATTTTTAATTAAAAGACGAACCTCCTAGAGTAGTTATCCATACCACAAGCCAAATCTGAACAAACCTTTGAGAATGAATGGTGTGTTTCAAGGGAGCCCATCAATTTAAAAATAAAACCTTTGAAAAAAATTGTTCTTACTATTCTTAAAATTAGTACCCAACTTTGCTCTAAGTGACAGATTATGGAAAAATATTCTTTTTTCTTCCAGGGGTCAGAGAGGTTGTTTTTTTGTCCTGTTGATAACACTATGGACTCAAATCAGGATTTTAGCAGCATCCCTGGAGCTCTCCATAACTTTCACCATTTCACTGCAGTCAGTTCCCCCTGTTTGCATAGATATTTCACTTAGGGGAATTAAACAATTTTAAAATATCATCATAACACCATCCAAACTGAAGGTAGCAGGCCTTGAAATTAATTCTAAGTATGTTATGGGCTTGATAAGATTTAAGTTGTCCGTTTCCCTTTAAGTCTTCCCCTCTTGTTTTTCATTCCATATGGTTTTGGAGAGAGAGATTGCAGCTACTGCTGAATGTTTGCAATTCCATGAGGAAGTCTCTTCCTGTGGAATTTTTGGCCTCATGAGATGCACATAATGCTGGCTGACAATCTCACAGGACAGTGTAGTTTTATGATATTTCCAGTCCAATTTTACAGCATAAGAGGCACAGCTATGAGACAAATCTTATTCATTTTGGGGTAAGGCAAGTACAACATTCCCATTTATTGAGTGTGTTCACCCTTTAGAGACAAGGAAAAGTCCAGGTGAACAACTGGAATATAGGACTTGAGCCTGAATCCTTCTACAACATATTAAGGGGCAAGTCATGCCTCTGTCTCTGCAAACCTAAAGGCAGAACTAGTGCAGCTCTCTTGTGCTGGGTGCCGAACGCTTTGGGAGCTCTGGTAACAGAGCACATTACCTGCATACGCAGCATAGAGCTGCAGGGCTTCACTCTGTGTCAGCAAATAAAGGATCAGACAGAGACTAAGCTAGGTAGGGCTGGATAAGCCAGAGAGCGTCTTTACAGACATACTGCAGGCTAGTGAAGGTAGTGTGTGGTGGGGAAGAAAACAGGGTTATTTACCAGTAACTGAAGTTCTTTAAAATGAATTGTTTTCAAGACCATTCATAAGTGTATCCCAATGCCATTTGCATGACTGGACACTTTTTTGCCTTAGCGTGTTCCCTAGGCTACCGCCGTCCCCACATCTCCTTGTGCCCTTGCACTGAGGGGGATGGAGGGCAGTGTGCACTTCCTGACCCTCGGTTTCCTTCCAGTCACAGAGTCCTATTCTACTTTTGATTCCAGGAACGAGGAAAAAGAGGTTGCACAACTCAGATTTTCTACACACATACATTCTCGTTGATAAGTGACTCCAAAGCAGAGTCCACATACATAGACATGTGTCTCAGGGTCCCCAAGGTGAACATCAACTGGAGGACCACTGTGTCAAATGCTTCATCTGCATTAGGGGATTCTGCAATGGCATAATGCTTTGCAAAGATATGAGTGGAGCTCCAGGTAGCTGCCCTGAGGATACCAGTTATGGCAACACTATGCAGATATCATATGGAAGTATCCAGGGCTCTGGTGGAATGTGCCCTTATTAACAACAACGGTGATTCCACCTCTGTTTTGATAGTGTAGCCTGACATCCATTTAGAGGTGATTTGGCTATGCCTTGATATCTCTCAGCTACAGATACAAGTAGCCAAATGGACTTTCTGAACAACTTAGTTCTGTGAAGATAACAGGCCCATGCCCTATTCAAGTCCAGTGTTCTTTTCATTTTTACCATTCTTTTCATGAGCTCCTGGAAGCCCCTTGTGTCTTTGTGGACCAGGGCATTGACTGCATCGAAAGGATGTAGCTCTGAATTTTCCCATCCTCACCACTAATAACAATCATTCACAGCAGTCTGGAGAGAAGTGAAAACATTTCAGGGTATAGGCCCTCAATGCTGATGGACCCTCTGAGTGTGGGGGGAAGATGCTGTTTGCCACCTAGTTCCATCACCATGGATGAAAGGAGCGGTGATATACACTCTTCAGGCAGCCAGAATTGAACCAGGTCCCTTGACCAGTTGCTCACCCTGCACTTGGACTCTAAGTTATGCAGCACTGAGAAGTCTTGATCTGAGCCTCCCTGAGCTTCCACAGAAATCCTGCAGGGCTGAGAAGTCTTATGGTTAGATGATGGCAATGGCGCTGGAGTTCTTGGTTCTTCATGAGTCTTATCTGTTGCCTGCATGTGCCAAGAGATGTCAGAGGTTCTTTACCCCTCAAACAGACCCTTGCTGGGCTGAGGGGGAACTCCTCTTCCAGTGCCATGAGGAAGAAAAGGACAATTTCCTAAGTTTTTCTCCGATAGGTGATTTGCATCTGAATCAGAATTGTTGAGTAGGCATTCATTTCATTAAGACAAAGGATGATGCACCACACTGGCCACAAACGTGGATGGGCATAGCTTGCCAAGGCTCTTGACCCTGGGTCTGGCACAGAACTGAGGAACATATCTGGGAGAAAAAACCAAAGACTATATTCCCCTTCCTTTCTTTCTCCCTCTTGAATGGCTCACAGATAGCACAGATGTTAGGGGATCTGGGTCTCAGACCAGACTGACATCTTGCATGGCCATCAGAAGCTGGGATTAGGCCACCACAAGATGAACCCCAGAGGCTGAACCATCCTGGGTACAGTCATCTTCCAATACTACTACCCCTGCCTATTCAACAAAGACTGGGATGATCCAAGGTAAGTGGGAGAAGGCCAATCAAGGTAAGTGGGAGAAGGCCAGGCAGTTCAGTCTCTGTGGTAGAGTCAATATGGCATCACCACAGGAAGCCAGTGATTGAGGGTGGGGGGGAGGGGAGGGGAAGGTACCAAGCAGTGCTGAGCTGAAGCTTGAGGGCTGTAGGCTGATCCTCAATAAAGAAATGTAGGAAAAAATAGGTCTCTGTACTTTGGCACCCTTTCTGGTTCAGGCGAGGTGCTTTCTGGCAGAAGCTGTTGAAAAGTGAATACTTTTGGTTATTCCTGAAGCATGAAGGCATCTGGAACTCCAAAGGAGGAGTTCTCCATCTCTAGGCAGGTGGTTGAAAGAAACAGAGGCACAGGAAGTGCGCACCGCCCTTGCCTCCTTAATGAGGGGGCAAAAGGGACAGTAGGATTAAATCACACTCTGTAGATACTTCTGAGGCCAAAAACGCATCTGGTGAAAGCACAGGGTAGGAGAGTATGGGTGGACTGCTACTCAAAGGAGAAATTCTTGTCTGTGCCCTACAAAGTAACATACAGCCTAGTACATGGACCATGCAACGCTGCCTAGGGTGAGTGCATGTTGTCTAAGCTTAACTTTACCACTGCATCAAACTTTAAAAGTGCTTAAGTGAAAACAACATAATTTTTAACTACAGTAAAATCTCTGTTATCCGCTACTTCATTAACTGAAGTTTCTGGCTGGCTGGCCAGACACCGGGGGGGGGAGCTCGCACACAGCCACTACCCCCACCAAGTTATTTCAGATGATCAGAGTTTTTACATAATTGGCAATCCCTTTACCCCAGGGATGCCGGATAATAGAGATTTAACTGCATTTGGTTGCAAAGAATTCACTATACTATGGTCCAGAGTACTGACTAAATAGCCTTCTTCAAACAATTTCATGGAAAAGCCAACTGGGAGACAATTACTGATGACCTAGAGAAAGTTAAGCTGGAAAATGTCACTATTAAAGACTCTCTTATCAAAGTACAGTTCTGATTCTTATATTATCAGCTTTGT
This sequence comes from Gavialis gangeticus, assembly GCF_001723915.1. Taxonomy (NCBI): domain Eukaryota; kingdom Metazoa; phylum Chordata; order Crocodylia; family Gavialidae; genus Gavialis; species Gavialis gangeticus. The sequence goes on along the minus strand of NW_017729006.1, from coordinate 43,656,566 downwards.
TTGGGAAAAAAAACTTGCAAGAATCAAGGATAGAGGAATACCAAACTCACCATGCTTCTGGTCAAGGAGTACTGTAGAGGCATGTTTGCAGAGAGATACTGCTTGAGATTGGTTTAGAAGGGTAGACTGAACTTTGCACAGGGAGCTATGCCAAGTTTCTTAGATTCTTTTAACAACTTAGGCCTAATTACTAAGTATATGGTATTGATTTCCTAACAGCAAACATTTAAAAGAATTTAAAAGAAAAACCAATTAAGAGAAAAAGGCACAGAATATAGTTTATAACTCAGTTTTTCTAATGCCTTGGCATATGTGCCATTGCCTTAATCAATGAGCTTTTATACCATTGGAGATATAATTTAAAGTTGTACTATATCTATCTATCTATCTATCTATCTATATATAGATAGATAGATAGATAGATATAAAATGTTCGCTTGCTGAACACCAGTGGCAGGATTGAGCAGTCTCTGGCATTGTTACATGGTATTTCAAGTGTATGCCAATATGCCTTCCAGTTGCTACTGAAGCAAAGACCCAAATGCAGACTTGTTATTGCAGAAAATGGACTTAAATAATGAGCATCTGGGACTAGCTTTCTTTTCCTAATGTAACTGGTAAAGCTCACAGGATAAAGGTCTTCCTGGAAACTGCCAAGAACACTGAAAATGCAGTGTTAGAGTTTTATGCTGCAAGAAAATAAGTAAACACTTAATAAATAAAGCACACAAAAAGCAAAAATGAGCATTGACTCCCTTTCTAGGCAAAAGACTTTGGATGAACTGTTCAAATACAATAAAATGACAATATTTGGTCTCATAAAAGATATCAGATTTACCCAAAAAACCTTGTCTGCCACTCTCCTTCGACCAACGTGGCTACAAGAACCAACACCCTTGGATGAACTATGCTTTTTTTATAGGAGGTAATTCTAGTCTTTGTAGAATTTACCATACTTTTCAGCTATCACACAAAGTAGTAGGGAAGTAGTGAACTCCCTTTCCCTTGGACTTTCCACATGGTGTGAGCTCACCACAAACCGGCAGAGATCTGGTAGATATTTTTCCCTTTCCCTGCAGCGTGTTGGTGGTACAGTTGTGTTAAGAGGTAGAATTTCTACCTTGAGCCATTGGTCATATGGTGGGAGCCCAGGAGCTCCACACTGTATCCTGACTAATGCCTGATATGTGGAGGATGGGAGGGATTCATGAGACAACAACAGTTATTGAATGAGTAAGAAAAAAAACCTTTGATTTTATGGAGAACTAATACAGAATAGAACCTTCAGTTCTTCCTGATCCCCAGGTTCCTCACCCAATACTACCCATTGTAAGGGACCATTGCTAAATTTAAATATTTTATTTGTATGTCCCTACAGGGTCAGGAAGATATTGCTCCCTTTCCCAGTGTTTAATGAATAATGTTGTGTCCTGCTGTTTAAATTTATCCCTGTATTTTACATTCAGTTGTACAGCTTCCTCAAGCCACAGTTACTCCCTTGCTAATAGGCTCAAATATTCAGCTAGAAGTTCCCATTCCCATAAATGTCTTTCCAGCCCTTTGCCCCTGATCAGATGTGCACTTGACCCAGCCCACGATCATGGTAAGTGATAAGCTGTATTTTGGTATGTGTTATAAAATGCCAGTACTCAAATACTGCAGAAGGTACCTCCTACACAAGACTTTTCTGGCACCCTATACTACAGTGTGAAGCTTGACAAACACCTAAGACAGTAGCATGACCTTCAGTGGCTATGCATAGGGTGTGCATGGGGATGCATGTGCATCCCCTGAGAGCACTGGGGCACCCCCTGACAGCCAGTGCCCCCCACTTAAGCAATGGGCAGGGGGAGTGCTGGTGCTCCCCCTGCAAGTGCCGGCCAGGGAGTGGCCTCCAGGTCAGCACAATCAGCTGCAGCGGACCTCCCCCCACCGCCGGGTCACTGACTGGCCGCTGAGGGGGCATGTGCCCCCCCGACTCAGGAGGCACCAGTAACCCATGATGACATTCATGCCAATGTGCTTGTTACTAATGTTGCCTAAATTATATTCCTTGTGTTGCAAGACCTGCAGGTGAGCCAGGGGGTTGCAATGGATGTTTCAGGCTATTCTGGCAGAGCAAATACAGCACAACAACTCATTTCAGCAGCATTCAGCAGCAATGTGTACTAACATAAAATCTTAGCTTAGCTCAGAAACCTTATGTGACTTTCTATTCTCAACTTATGCCTGCCTGGTAGCTGTGGAGCTGAATGCAGATGAAGGCAGCTATTATCATATTATACACTCATTCAAACATTCTTATTTGTTTCCCCTCAAGAGGCCTCAAGAAAGAACTTTCTGCTGCCCAGCTGAGTAATTTAGGAAACATTCAGTATTGTTCTGAAGAATTACTACAAAGCACCACATACACTAATTGATTTAGAAAAGCAAATAACAGTACAAGCTTGATTTAGTAAATTTGTTCCACAGGTGTTATTGGGCACTCCAATTATTTATACAGATTACTCAAATCAATTTTCTACCATAAATTGGCTCTGTGCTGTTTAAAAAAGCATTTTAACAGCTATGAAATCAGGCTCCGCTTTACATTAACAGCTCACACAGCTGGTAACACCCTGCAGACATATTTTAAAGATAGGCAGTGGTTTGTTTAATTTTGATGGCAGTACAACTTGACAATGTCCAAATGTTCATTTTAGAAGAGGAACAAGAATTAAGGCACCTACACTATCTGCATGAAACACTGTTCTTTGCAGCCAAACTTATGGAAGTCAGCCTTTCTTTCTTGAAAAGGAATGGGAGGTAACAGGCCATTCCTATCACCATTTACATGAGCACAGATGTGAACAGCAAGGTTTTGGTGCATATGTAATTACTGTTTAAGAACATTCGTTTTTATGGCAATCGCATTGGCACATTATGAACAGAAACATAATCTGCTTACGTATAGGAATCACACTAAGGTGACCAATAGGCAATGAAAGTCAATCATTAGGACTTTTTTCATTACAACCTAGGGTTCAGTAATGCAAAGTTTATGTCAACAACCTAATGATAGCCATTCCATATACAGAGATCCAAGGAAAAAGACAAATATTTACTTTCTGTGAACTTGTTGAGCTTATTATTTAGAGCAAGCAAACACTGCATAGCTTTGCTACTAATAAAATCCAGATGTTGATGGGAAAACTTTAATTTGTTTTAAAAAGAAGAAAAAGGATTTAAACCTAAGATAAATGTGAAACTACAGAGTGCATCTAATTATCAGTAACTCCCTTTCCCTAGAAGTAGTTAAATAAGCCTTTTATTTTTTTAAAGGTAGTATGAACTATGCAATGCCTCTTTGGCTGTTAAATTCTGCACATCACTTAGATGTACTTACATATTTTGATACAATACAGTTGTAATGCAACTCCATTAGGTTACCAGAGCAACATCAGTCTCAGAGAAGTTCCACTCACTTGCATTTTACCCTGCCTGACTCAGCATTAGTTTACTATTCCAAATCTGCCTCCAAAATTGGATAATGGAACTCAGCTATGGAATATGCTGAGCACCTTGCACTTTAATATGATTTGACAGCCAAAAGCTTAGCTATGAAATAGTATCATGAATACAGGAAAAAACTCTAAAAAACTGGAGATAAATAGCTCAAATGACAGTCATGGATATAAACAAGTTAGTTCCATCACTTTTCTTTAAACCACTGACACCTCTCACCTAATTCTATTTTGGTTGGATAGTAAAACAGGGATTCACTGTTCTGTCCAAAGGAGTCTCTTAATCACTAGAGATTGAATTGTCTCATTTATGCAGAATGTACAGTAAGGAAGTACAGTGTTCCCCCATACTAGAAGGCCTAGGGTCACAGGGGAGAGCAACAAAGGTGATGTCATGGTGGGGGTCTCCTATAAACCACTGGACCAGGAGAAGTGGTTGATGAGGATTTCTTCAAACAACTGGTGGAAGTTTCCCAATCACAGGCCCTGGTTCTCATGGGGGACTTCAATCACCCTGACATGTGCTGGGAGGGTAATACAGTGGGGCACAGGCAATCCAGGGAATTTTTGGAGAGTGTTGGGGCCAACTTTCTGGTGCAAGTGCTGGAGCGGCAACTATGGGGCATCCTCTTCTCAACCTGCTGCTTACAAACAGTGAAGAATTGGTGGGGAATGTAGTAGTGAATGGCAACTTGGGCAGCACTGATCAAAGCACTGGGCCAAAGCACAACTGGAGTTGCAGCTAGCAAGGTATGTGAAGGGTAACAAGAAGGCATGTCTATAAGCATGTTTGTAGCAAGAGGAGGATCAAGGAAAGTGTGGGTCCCTTGCTGAATGGAGGAGGCAACCTTGTGACAGCGGATGCAGAAAAGGCTGAAGTGCTTAATGCCTTTTGTGCCTCAATCTTCACAGGCAAGGTCAGGTCCCAGACTACTTCACCAGGCAACACAGTTTGGGGGTGGGGGGAGTGCATGGCCTTCGGTGGTGAAAAAACAGGTTAGGGATTACCTAGAAAAGCTGGACATGTACAAATCCTTGGGGCTGGATGGGATGCACCCAAGGGTGCTGAGGGAGTTGGCTGATGTGATTGCAGAGCCATTGTCCAGCATCTCTGAAAACTCAAGGCGATCAGGAGAGGTACCAGATGATTGGAGCAGGGCAAACATAGTGCCCATATTTAAAAAAGGGAAAAAGGAGGTTCCATAGAACTACAGACCAGTCAGGCTCACGTCAATCCTTGGAAAAATCATGAAGCAGATCCTCAAGGAATCCATTTCTAAGCACTTGGAGGAGAAAAAGGTGATTAGGAACTGTCAGCATGGATTCACAAGGGGCAAGTCATGTCTGACCAACCTGATTGCCTTCTATGATGAGATGACTAGCTCTATGGATGCGGGGAAACTGGTGGATGTGTTGTACTTTGATTTTAGCAAGGCTTTTGATATGGTCTCCCACAATGTTCTTGCAGGCAAGATAAGGAAGCATGGGCTGGATGAATGGACTGTAAGGTAGATAGAAAACTGACTGGAGCATCAGGCTCTGAGAGTACTAAATGATGATTTGATGTCTAGTTGGCAGCTGGTATCAAGTGGAGTGCCCCAAGGGTCAGTCCTGGGGCCTGTTTTGTTCAATGTCCTCATCAACGACCTGGAAGATGGCATAGGGTACACCCTCAATAAGTTTGCCGATGACACCAAGTTGGGGGAAGTATTAGATACGCTGGAGGGTAGGGCTAGGATTCAGAGTGACCTAGACAAATTGGAGGATTGGGCCAAAAGGAATCTCATGAGGTTCAACAAGGACAAGTGCAAAGTCCTGCACTTAGGATGGAATTATTCCATACACAAGTACAAGCTGGGAGCTGACTGGCTGGGCAACAGCTCTGCAGGAAAGGACCTGAGGGTTATAGTGAACAATAAGCTATTAATCCGTGAGCCTTTATTGCCAAGAAGGCTAGCTGTATGTTGTGTTGCATTGGTAGATGTGGTGCCAGTAGATCAAGGGAAGTAATTATTTCCCTCTATTCAGCACTGGTGAGGCCACATCTGGAGTACTGTGCTCAGTTTAGGCCCCCCACTACAAAAAGAATGTGGAGAAATTGGAGAGAATACAACAGAGGGAGACACAAATGGTGAAGGGGCTGGGTAACATGACTTATGAGGAAAGACTGAGGTAACTGGGCTTATTGGGTATATGTACATGCCACAGCATTTGATCCTCATTAATTTACTGCGCCTTAAAATTTTTAGCCCAGGTTATTTTGGTGTGTCGAGTTTGTGTTTGCACACTACAGGCTTTTGAACGAGTTAAGTCTCGTGTGTAATTCCTCATGGATTCCAGCAGGGGGAGGCAAATACCAATCGATCCCCAGTAATGTCTTTCCTAATGAATTACAACAGGAGGCACATGTAAACCTGTGTCCACAGTCCCCACCCCCTGCCACCCATCCCCCACCAGGAGCATCATGCTAAGTCATCCCCCCCCACACCACACCTGGCCATGGTCACCCCAAAACCCTACCACTTGCACCCGCCTAGGCTCGGGCCAGTCTTCCAGTAGGCAACCCCATGATGGTTGCAATGACAAACCGTGTGAATCATCCCCTCCCCTCCTTTTCCCTTCCCCCCACAAAGTAATGAGAGTTTATATATGTGGATTTTTTTTACTATATAACTGATATGACATCAGAAATGTACAGAATTACATGTAGTGGGTGAGTGATGGCAAATGTATGGGGTTGAGAGGAGACTAGTCTAGAGAAGAGGAGACTGAGAGGGGACTTAATAGCAGCCTTTAACTACCTGAAAGGGGTTTGAAAGAGGATGGGACCCCTGGCATGGCTTTACAAGCACTCGTGTTACTCTGGTGTGGTGCCAGAGGACTGGAAGAGGGCCAATGTGGTTCCCATCTTCAAAAAAGGGAGGAAGGCTGCTGCCCTCGCCCCACCCTGGCCCTACTCCTGGGAAGTGGCAGCACTCTATCCCCACCCGCCTGTGCCTACCCCCTAGGACCAGTCCAAGTACCCCCAGGGATACACATACCCCCAGTTGGCAACCCCTGCCACAGAGGACAATAGATGCATATGCATATAAGGAGTGTGTACAAATTCCTACTAAGAAACATGCTATAACACAATAAAGTATTCAGTATACGGTCTGACTCTGGATTGAAGCCACTGCTTCCTTGTAGTGAGAGAAGAGAGGCCAAGCAGCAGTTGAAGGAAAAATCTAGCTATTCAGTGAATAGAAACCTGGAAAGCAACAATCCTTAAGGAGACTTAGGGGTAAGAGTGGACAGATAGCAAGTTAAGTAGGCGTTTACAGTGTAACCTGGCAGAAGGCTACTGTCATGCTGGGATACAATGTGTCTTCTCTGTATAAGCTAGCTATTAAACTACAGTTAGTTACCTGCTTTAGTGCTGTTTTTGTTGCACAATACTGTGCTTGATCTCCCTGCTGTTTATGGGTATGTACACAGAAACACACGGATTTGGCTAAATAGCATCCAGTTTGGGCACTAGATTGGTTAAAGTGGGCATGATTCTACCATGCACCTTATAGTGAGGTTGGAGTGTTGTAGCCATCATTGGAAGATACCATATTTTCTTGCATACAACACAAGCTTGAATAAAATATACGCCTTGCTTTTGAAAGGCATAATGCAGGAAAAAAAGAAATCTTACCTCAAGAGCCTCTGCCAGTGGAGAAAGAGAAATTATCCATAGCCAGCAGTTAGGGAGCCCTGCCTACAGCTTTACTTTTCCTTATGTTTTTCTCCTGGCAGAGGCTTAAGCAGCAGTGGTGTTACTGTATTCCCTTGAATCTAATGTGCTCTCCAATTTCCAGCAGTTGAATTTTGGAGGAAAAAGGTAAATGTTGTATGCAAGAAAATATGATATTACCAAACAAACCTCACACCACACAAATACATTGCAAGGTTCCTAGGTGTTGCACTACTACTGTTGCTACCACCAATATGCTGTACAATATGGAACAATGGAACTGAACTAGAAGACAAATGGAACTTTACTTGCATGGCATGAATCCATTACTTTTGATAAAGCTTTCTGAATTTACAGTTGCTAAAGATCTGAGATTAAAGTATTTATGTAGTGTATCACTTGTAATGAAATTCTTATTTGCAATAAGCATTGTTTAATGTCCTTCTCTGAGATTAAACTAAATTCAAAGTACCATACTGTGCATGGCTACAGTACTTAACTTGTCAGTGCCCCTTTTAAGTTGGCAGAAAAACAGTTGGCATAGTAAGTAACAAGTCACAAGAAGAAAAGTATTTCTGTATAACCACTGCACCCCTGAAGCAGACTATTGGACATGAGAACAAAGGTTCAATAGTCAGAAACTAGGTGCATCTACACATGTACTTTACTGCAGAGTTGACTAATTAGCTCTGCAGTAAAGCATCACTGTCTACACATGCAACCCTATTAGGACATAGGGAATTAATTACCTCCACTGTAGGATAGTGCTGTCCAGGACAAGTACTATCCTACAGCAAATTTATTTAGTGCACTGAAATGCACATGTAGATGGTCATTAAGGTTGGCTGGCACACGAGGGTGCCTACTAGCTAGCTTCACACTGTAGCACCCTTGTGCTCCATCCAGGCCTCCTGCAGCATGTTTAGCTAGGGCAGAGCAGCTTCAGGCTGGCAGGCTGTCCCCCCCAAGACCCACTGCCAGCCAGAGCTGCTCTGCCCTGCCTCAATGTGCTGTACTCCTGGGCACACGTGTAAACACTGTGCCTAGGAGCAATAAACTCCAGTGCAGGGGTTCCCAATGTTTTATGCCACAGCCCGGCAAACTGCAGCCTGAAAGTGGCTGCAGCCCAGCAAATCACGGCCCAGAAGTCACAGCCGACCGTAGCTGGAATTTCTGGCTGGAAGACAAGTGAGGATACCCCCACCCCTGGGCAGGGGATGGGCCAAACCTTGCATTGCTGTGGGCCCAGTGGAAGCAGCTGTGGCCTCTCTGCCTGGCTCTGTGGGTCTGTGGTTTGTCAGTCTGTGGCCACTTCCAGTCCAGCAGCCAACCATACTGTGGACCAGCAGCCTGGGGATTGAGAACCCCTGCTCTAGCGCATACTGTGCCAGAGTTTATTGCTACATGCTAACTGAATGTGTAGATGCACCCACAAACAACTTACAGTTTCTTGATGTTTATAGCATAGAATAATTAAAGAAGATAAAATCTAGGCTAAAGCAGTTACTGGGTTGATTGACCATGAGGATGTTGTAGTAAGATCATAGAGCAGTAGCCTCGATGGTTCAGGGAATATGTGAGAAGAAAGGCTTGCTTGAATGTCTTTAACTGAACCAACCATGTAGCTGAGAGATGCTAAAAGACTTTTCAGCTAGTTGGAAAGCTGAAAAAATGACAGCATTCTAGTGTCTTTTCAGAAGTAAGCAAACAAATCATACAGGGAAATATAGATATTTATCAGGATAACAGAACTACATTATCTCAAAACTTAAAGGAAGAAGATTTTCCAGTCAGCTGAACTAGTCTTATGTATCAGCACATTCTTTTATACAAACATGCTTGTGATTTGAATGTAATGTCTACCAAACACTGAAACACCTGGAAGCATTGATTATAGGTTTGATTCTGGAAAATGCTGAGGACGCTGAACTCACAGTGATGTCAGATGCATGCACTTAGTGGGTATGTCAACACATGCACATGTAATGCGCATTAGCCCAATTTAAGGTGCATTAAGGGCATGTGTCTATATGCACATGCCCTTAACGCACTTTAAAACTGGCAATTTTAGGCTATTCAAGTCTAAATTTAATACCTGCATAAAGCAGATATCAAATTTATGCATTAATAGCTAAGCTGCATTAGCACAAATGCAGACAAGTTAATGCACATTAACGGTGGGGGTGTCAATGGATGGACACTATGCTAATGCGACTTAGTGTTACCTT
>NW_017729006.1:43639370-43642114 GCF_001723915.1 Gavialis gangeticus | reverse complement strand
ACATGCCCTTAACGCACTTTAAAACTGGCAATTTTAGGCTATTCAAGTCTAAATTTAATACCTGCATAAAGCAGATATCAAATTTATGCATTAATAGCTAAGCTGCATTAGCACAAATGCAGACAAGTTAATGCACATTAACGGTGGGGGTGTCAATGGATGGACACTATGCTAATGCGACTTAGTGTTACCTTAATGTGCATTAGGCGTGCATAAATACATGTGTAGACACTCCCAGTAGTATGCAAGACTGTGCACCTTTTAAATCATTTCTTGTTCTGATTTGTTGGCAGAATTATGAATATATCTAGCTGTCGGGAAAGCATAAAGCATTTTGAGTATTATCACTCTTCAACTCATAGCTATAATCATTTAAAATCATTCTGTTTATAAGCTCTTATGTACCAGATACCTTCATCTGGCTATCAAGTCCAATATAAACATTACAGTTATTTTTATTGTATTTAGCATTGCATAAGAAACAAATCTTCACTTCATACTTTAAGTTTGATCCTAACAGCATATTTAACATGCAGCATATATAAAAAAAATGGAATTCATGCCACATTGCTCTATTTCTCATAATTTGTCCTTGTTTCTGAATTAATAAACTACATGCACCACCTAATATGTGATCAATATGTAAATATTTCACAATTAACATCTGCTGCCATGTGGTATCTCCCTTTTAGGGAAATGAAAGACATAACTGGCTGGAATTTTGGCTGTGACATTGCCAAAAATGGATGGCATGCTTCAGCTGAAAAGAAGAGAGTTTTGAGGAATACCCAAATTTCTGTATGCTGGTTAAATTATTGACTGTAGTACTTTTCTGATGATTCTGTCACCTAGTATCTAAGTGACGTTTATATAATTGGGATTCTGTTTAAAAGAAAGTAGTAAACTTCGTTTAAGGTATACTATTGTCCACTTTATAAATCAAACATTTCAGTGCTTATTGGCATGTAGTAGTATGTAAACACTTAAATCAATGCACTATACTGCTAGACTTTATTATTAGTACAATCTGAAAGTTTTAGCTGTGTTTCACAAGCACATTTTATATGCATACAAAAAGATTTTTCATCATGAGAAATGCAAAGGTGCAGGGTTGGGCTATTGTTTTGTTATGCCAGCATAACAATAAATTGAGAGAGAGTCCAACCTGCTGAGGAGTTTCTGAAGCAAAATTCCTACACACCCAGGGAAAGAATCACATTAGAGCTTGGAGATCATACACACCTAGCGAGCCAGTCATACAAATCGAGATCCACCCTAATGGATTCCTAATACCTTTCCATGTATTTGCATATCATATCCAAGTATTTTTTGTAGCCTCCAAACAGCAAGCAAAGTTTGCCTGTTGCTGTCTGCAATTACACTGAGAGAGCTGCATCATGAAATCTCTTACATTTGGGGACCAACCTATTTATTTTAGCCCCTTTCCAGAATGAACAGCAGTTGCGACTCCTCGGTTGCACCAGCCTCCCAAAGAGAAACTGCAGCCAGCTGAGACATTCAAAACTTGAAATGAATGGAAACTTTCCACATTAGGAATGTCTATTTCAAAATAAACTCTTGCCCTCAATGTAAGAATTGATTTGGTGTTTCTTACCTTCTATGACCTGAGCTGATAAAACAACAGGGAGCGATGAACTCAAGAGCACTAGTAGCAAATTCCAGGACCACCAGTAATTCCTGGAGCAGATTTGCCAGAAAGAAGGGGGGAAAAGAAAGAAAGAAGAAAAAGAGAGAAAAGAAAAATGAAAGGGGGGGGCAGAGAGAGAGAGAGAGATTGAGAGAGGAGATGAGACTAAAATTATCAGTGCAGACATGCAAAAAAAGAAAAGTAAAAGTTCTTACCACGAGTGCATCTTTTTAAACATTGCTGAAAGACCTGAATTGGCAAAAATGTTCAGTGATCATGAATTTGTCCTTATGAAAGGAAAATATTAATAAAAATTGGAGTCTGCTGTCTCTCCTACAACGTTCAGACACAAGTGAAACAAAGGCAGCTCTCAGGCTCTCTCAGTGACTCATTGCAATCAGTGTTCCAACACTGAAATCTGACTCCTTGTAGATTTTCCTCTCAGACCACCGCCTTAAACTCCTGAGCCTGGTCCCCGTTCTTTATTAATGGAGATCCCCTTATTAATGGAGACCACCTTCCATCAAACTACAGTACACGCTACTGCATACCAAAATAATTTCTCTGCACTCCTTCCTTTCCTACACTCATCACCTCCACTCTCCTCTCCAGTAAAGCATGACCTCTAACATCCTCCCATCCAACATATACAGCTAACATTATGCATCTCTGTAAGGAATTCGACACTTCACCAGCACATCAGATTGGCCAAACTATAACATAAGGAAATTTTGAAGTAATGTACAAAACAGAGGAACCCCAGTTAACAGGAAGATAAAAGGTGTTCTTTGAGATGTGTTGTCTATACACACATTCTTGCACCCCCAGGTCTCTGACCGGAGATTTATTTCAGCAGCACCTATAGTAGGTGTTCCAGACCCTTCCTGCACCAAGGGAATAAAGGGAAAAGCATTCATTCCCAATTTTCAGTTTCCTCTCAGCTGCTAAGTTTCAGAGGGACCAGCTACAAGGAAGAGGGGAAGAACGGTGGAGTGCTAATGCATGAGTGAGAACAATGCCTAGCAAAGAACTCCAGTCACTGGTCAGCAACTTCTTGTTCTCATAGTTTCATAGATTTAGGGTCGGAAGGGACCTA
>NW_017729006.1:43634524-43639359 GCF_001723915.1 Gavialis gangeticus | reverse complement strand
TTTCGATGAAGCAAAACGGAACAGCAGTTTTGAATTGAAATGAAATTCAAAATGAAACATTGTTCCATCAAAACCTCGAAACACAAGTCAATATGGCATGGTGCTGTTTCACACAGCCCTACTGTCATCCATATGCCTTAGCTCCCACACCACCCCAGCCCCCTTCTATTTTATTAAGAGTCAAAATTCTTTTATCTCCCTAAACCAAGCCATGTACTATGTACACACTCATCAAGTCGTTTTCATACTCATTAATCAATTGCTGTTACTTCTACATGCCATACCTACTTGTGTTTCCCAGCTGTGCTTCCATTTTGGTGTCAAAAAAAGGCACTGAAAACTTAATCTCTCCCACTCCCCCTCTTTTGTTGTCCTCACAATGGAACCCCAAATGCAGCCCTGGCTAGGATTTCAAAGCAAAGCTGTAATTGGGCACTTCTGCTTGCTTTTGCCTCCAGTCGGGCAAAAGTCAGCTGTTTTGACCCAGTCTCATTTTGAGTTTTGATCTGAACTTGAAACTCCAAGCAAAATTCAAACATTTTGAGGCTGCATGAAACAAACAAAAAGTTTCTGCAAAGCAAAATTACTATGGGGATAAATCCAGGCCTTTTCCGATCTCACCTCACCAACCTCCATCAGGGCAACCGCTCTCCAATGGCAGTTTATGGAGAGCTGATGTAATAAGAGCCCCACCAACAGAAACTGTGATACAAGGCTGGTATTTATTTCCTGGTACCTGCCACATGATAGGGGTCACGAGAACAAAAGGCTTCAACCAGTCTGTAACATAAATCTGTATTAACAGACACCAGTAGCTTGTGTTACATATTCCATTTTTTTAATGTGAAAAATCCAGATGCAAGATTCACTATCACAAACCAATCAGGATTCAAATTACATTTCGACTCTTGGAGGGAGAGGGGTCTGCAGCACTGGCAGCTAGAAAGAGCTGCTGCCATTGCCGCCTGAGGTGCAAGGCAGGCTGGGGGGCAGGGGTGGGGGTGCTCAGGCCCCCCAAGCTCCCCAGTAATTTGAACCCTGAAACCAATGCATCATTATATAAACACACAGAGGAAAAGGTCCAGCACTAAGGGTGTTAAGCAACTGCCACTGAATGCCATCTGCAAATCACAGTGGCTTTCTGATGACTGCTTCCCAAAACAGTGTCATCTTCTATGTCCTGTTCAATACATTGGGAGGATCCACTCACTGAAGCCTGTGTTTGCAGGACCTGTTCCTTTTAGGTTCCATGCCTGTGGGCTTGGATTATGGCTGCCATGCATTAGAGCTAGGATGTTAGGAGCCTTTTGGATGCTCTCAAGATATACTTTGTTTCCTGAGAAGAGGGAGTCTGTCCCACTTGTGGGAGTCTGTCTTCTGCTGTCTTTAACCGCAATTTCTACTGCATCAAATATCTAAAGGATCAGAAATATGAGCCAATCCCCAAGGGAAGTTATTTAAAAGTGTGTGAACACACCTGGAGGTGTAGGATTTTGACTTTTCTGTATTGAGTTGACCTCACAAAAAGTGCACAACTGAAAATGGAGACACACTTGTAGACTTGTTATGGTCTCCTTACGTGTTCTCATGGCATAAAGAATGGATGGCCTTTAATGCATCAGAAGAGCAAAGATGCATCAGGATCTTCACAGCCATCTTTTGTGTACAGCGTTGTATACTAATTATGCACATGTCCAATTCTATGCTTTTCAGGCTGTTTAATTAAAGCTCAGGTGAGACTTTCTGTATCACTATTCCAGATACTGAGAGGTATCTGTCTTTGAACAGACATGCCAGTGTGTGGTGTTGGCAGACAGGCTTGCTTTGTACTGGGCATCTGAAGTGAGGTTATTTTTTTCACTCTTAGCACAGGGTGGCCATCATTTTATAAAATCACCCCTCTGTATTGATGCTTGTAGACAAAGCACCAACTCCCCTGGCCACCCATAGGGTGAGGTTGTTTGTAAATCAGGGTATATTCCCCCCCCACCCCAGCAAAAAAAAAGAAACTCTTTTTGGCACAGGCTTTGTTCATCTCATTAGGCTGACCATCAAAATAGGTTTATCTGTTTTTTACACCCTAGAATCCTATGTTCTGGCAGCCAAAAGATTATTCTGTGCCATTCCTCTTCCATGACTTCAGATCTGTAATTAGAAGCTGGTGTTAAATGTGGGAAAGACGATCTCTTCTTTTATTCCATTACACTGACACTGGATTCAAAATGAGTGACCTTTGTGACCTCACTTTTCCCTTCCATCACGAAGAGCACAGCTAGAAAGAAGCACCAGGCTTATCAAGGCTTTAACAGCGAGGGTGGCAATGGTAATGGAGTAACTTTTCTTTGGAATGCAAAGTCCAAGTTGCTTCTTTTCCATGCACATTCTGTAGCAATGTATATAGCAACCAAGGAAACTTCAAACAATGTCCAGCAAGGCAACAAAATGAGATGAAAGAAGGGGGGAGTGAAGCAGGGAAAAAGTACTAGGAAGAAAAAAAAGTGTTATGTACAAGTGGAAGTATTCACAATGCAAACTGTCTTTCAAGGTGAAAGCATGTTGGAATGTGACCTGCTGCTGCTGTTCAGGCTTATACGGCAGCTTGTGCAAGTCAAATGTCCAAAAACATTTTAAAACATTAAAATCTTAGATTACAGGAAGGAAACAATGTCATGACCCAGTGGTAAGCAAGCACATAACACGTATTTTTTTAAAACATCAACTTAATATAAAAAGGGCTCTTAAAAATTAGAAGCAAGGTAAAACAGACAGATATTTGGGAGAGCTCTTAGTGGGAAAGCATCACATAGAAAACCCCAACTGTCTGTAAGATACCTGAGTTTGCAAATGGATTTCAAAGTGGGCATTTTGCAAAAAAATGCACAGGGAAAGGGGTCTTTGTACCTACCGAAGTCTTGCAGCACCACCTCCTGGAACAGCCAGTTTTCTGTGTAAGTAAAAGTTATTTATCACAGTTTCCTGGTTTCTCATAGGATACACTGAGTGCGTCTACATGAGACTGATCTACTATGCAGTAAAGTGTCACTATGTTACCGTTCGCTAGACTACTGCACAGGAAAATAGGCTAATGTACAATTACCTACTGCCTGAAAATACAGACAGTAGATTAACTATGCATTAGCTACTGCACAGTAAGGCACTGTAGATACCGGCTGGAAGAAATTTACTCCCAGTCAGCCCAGGCGGCAGGGGGCCCACTGCTGCCTGGCTAAGCCCCATGTGCTGGGAGCTGTGCCGGCTGCAGGGGCAGCCGTCTCCCCACCATGTGGGGATCCTGATCCTCACGTGGCTGGGAGGTGGCAGCCAGGACTGCTGCATCCCAGCCAGATGGGGATTGGGTCTAATCCCCACGTGGCAGGGAGAGAGCTGCCCCTGCAGCCAGCACAGCTCTCATCACATCCCCATGTCTGGTGGGGACAGCCACGTGGAAATCAGGAGTTCCTGTTCCCCATGTGGCTGGAAGAGGCACCCTTGCCATGTGGGGATGCTGCCTGGCAGCCACGTGGGGATTGGGACCCTTCCAATCTAATGTAGCTGTCCTCTGCCAGGTGGGGGCATTAGGACCCTCTTTATCCCCACCTGACTGCCAGTGAGCATCCCCATGGGGATGCCCCTCCCAGACATGTGGGGATTGGATCTGATCCCCCCTGGCTGAGACACAGCAGTCCATCAGCCCCTTGCCAACCCTGGGCTGGCACCCAGGGGATCCTGGAGCTCTTCCTGGCTGCTGCAATGAGGCAGAAAATGGCAGGGGGCAGGAATATCTCTGGTTGGGAGCAAATTTTCTCCCAAGCCAGCGCATGTGTAGACCCTTTCTTTTTTTAATTCATAGTAACTTTACTGTACATTAATAGCACATGTAGGTGCACCCATTGATAGCATGAAATAGAAACACAAGTGGCAATAATTAAACAAAGAGACTAATAATTTTGATGACTCAGAATCAAAGGGAGGTTAGACATTGACTTTGTTGGAAACAGCATGGGACGCTATGGGCTGTTTTGCAAGGTTTGGACTTTCTTATTCTGATGTTCACTTCAAAACGGGGAGCATCTTTGAGGGTCTGGGCTAGATTCACAAGAGGATTTAAGATTATACAATTCTTAGCACCGCAGAGTCTAATACCTAGGTAATCTGACACACTGGACTTTTTTGTTAAATTTTGAACTTTTTAGCTTGCATTATACTGGTTGTAGTAGGCCTTAGGCTGTGTTCAGTTAAATTAAGACAAGTTAACATAAGTGAGGGGAAGAGAAGTAGTCTAAAAAGGTACCAAATCATGGGTAAGAGAACTTCCTTTGAAAGGGTAGGATAGTTTTAAGACATCTAAATATTGATTAGGGGCAAAGGTCAGCATATTCTAGCTCAACTACAGTACAAAACAAGAGTATCTCTTTTCGGACCATATTTGTCTTAGCTTTGATTAAGTAACATCTTAAAACTTTTGTTGAGGAAGAGGAAAAAGGGTGGAAGGGTCAGTACTCTGAGATGTGTTCCTCCTGCATCCTTTGCTGAGCTTCCCATGCTTTTTAGAACTTATCCTGCAACCTCGGGTAAGGTTTCCAGGTAGGCTGGCCACCTGTAAATTACTCCTAGGATTTTGAAATTTAGTGGGTGCATCTACACATGCATTTACTCCAGTCTAAGTTTACTCTGGTGTAAAATACTCTGGAGTAAGTGTTTTTGGTCAGGAATCTACACATGTGGGGTTAGGGAACAGATTTGCTGCTCTTTGCTCCAAGTTGCAGACCTGCAATGGGCCCCTGCCACCACTGGGGGGAGCTCCAGGATCCCTCTGGGTGCTGGCCTAAGGGCTG
>NW_017729006.1:43627101-43634443 GCF_001723915.1 Gavialis gangeticus | reverse complement strand
CAGTACAGCATGTGTAAATGGTTGACCAGTTTGCTCCCAGTCAGCCAGGTAGCAGGGGGCAAGAGATTGCTCCCTGACCCAGGGAGCTGCCTGCTGCCATCCGGTAGCACAGCCCGGGTGGAGACAATGTTCCCCTGCCCCAGCAGCAGGGAGGTCCTGGCCCTGGCTCTCTGATTAGGGGCAGGGGACTTGGAAAGACTTGCAGGGGAGGGGCATATCCCAGTCCTCTGCCCTGATCCACCGGTGAGGCAGCAAGCTAGCTACTAGCTGCCCCACCAGCAGATCAAGGCAGGAGGCTGGGACCTTCCCCACCCCTGCAGCTTCTTCCAAGCCCCGTGCCTCAATCACCCAGTTGGGGCATGATTGGGGCACAGAGTTGGGACCTGTACCTGACCAAGCCAGTTCCCAGCCCCCACCCACATGCTGGAAAGGGGTTGAGGAGCTTGTTCTCTGCTGAGCTCCATGGCTGTGGAGCTCAGAGGGGAGGGAGTGTCTCCCAGTAGCAGCCCCATGGTTGCAGACCCACTGCTTATCTCTCAGCAGTGGGTCTGCAACCATAGGGCTGCTATTGGGAGACCTTTGTCTTCCACCACTGGGTCTGTGACTGTGGGGCTGCTGCTGGGAGATACGGGTTTCCCAGAAGTGGCCCCGTAGTCCAGGAACCACTGCTGGTAGATAAGGCTCTCCCAGACCCCCCTACTGAATTGCAATGGTGGAGCAGGGGGCTTGGTGGAGCTCCCTGCTGCCAGGGCAGGGGCCCATTGTCCCCCCCTGGGCTCCTGCAGCAAAGCCTGGCCTGCTGGACTGCTGACCAGGAGCAGATTTTGCTCTCGGTTAGGTGCCTACATGAGCACTATGGCATCATTATTAATCTTGAATAAATTTACTGCTTGCATTTGTAGGTAGCAAATAACCTGGGATTAGGGAGGTTTACTACATATTAAGCATGTGCACATGTAGATGCACATGCTTACTTCACAGTAAACTATGCTAATGCAAAGGTAAGCATCTTGTGTAGACATGCCCAGTGATTCTAAGTTGTAAGACAGCTTATTTCTGTAAAATTGATAGGTATTACATTGTAAAAGTATATCTAGATATATATTTGTGAAATGCATTGTCTGCATTATATTATCTTGTATTGTTACCGATATTCATATTTAGATATTTTTAATAAAGTTTGCTGTACACCAACTCAGCTGGAGGATGTATTATTTTGCTGAGAATGGGGGCTGTCAAAAGTAACCTTAGATTCCCTTGTGGGAGATGGTTAACACATCTAGGGGAAGCCCCTGTCCTGAGTAGGGGGCCTAAGTTCCCTATACTAATGCATAGGAGGAATTAGGCACCAAAAAGTAGGATCTAGAAAATCAGCATGCAGGATACCTCAGTCAGGTGTAGGTTGCTGACCTCTGGAAGACAGGGAGGTGCTCATCTCCAAATGGGAGCTACAGCCCCAAACTCTTACCTGAAAGTAGGCAACGCTGCTTTTTGGAGGCCTGTAGGCCTTTGTTTTTGGAGGTGTGAGACCAGCGTTCTAGTTATACATCTACAATTTATGTGCAATATTAAGAAAAGAGCCAAATTTTAGATTCATTGTAATCACTCCAACTCACTCCAATCACTGCAACTTCAAAAAGAAAAAAAGCATTTCAAGTCTACCTGAATGAGATTGTTTTCTGAAAATTATAAATACATGAAATTCATCTTGAGATTAAAATGCTTTAATAAAGTGGCTCTGTGACAGACATGGAGCTGATATGCAACAGTGTTATTAGTTATATGTCACAATTTTCTGAATGCTGTATATAACTGAGTTCTTGAGAAGTTAATGCATACTGGATTGTTAGAGCTTCCTACATGACCCTATTGACATAACTGACACTGGAGGAAAGGTTTATCTTACAGCTATAAGGCTTGGGGTGGGGGGCACTAATTAAAGCGCCCAGAGCATCTCGTGTATCAGCATCCCCGTGCTTAAAAAAGTTGGTGGGGGTGCTCTAATTAAGCTCGTCAAATGAGCTTTAGTTAAAGTACCCCCCTGCCATTTTTAAGTGCGGGGACACTGATACACAAGATGCTGGAGTCTGCTGGAACGTGGTAATTCTCACACTCCGGCAGACACAATTAATCACAGCTGCTCTGACCTGCTGGGATTACAGCACACTGGAGCTGCCTCGCTGCTTGTGTATAGACAAATGCACAAATTCAATGTGCACATACCTAACACAATGGCCTCCTGAATCAGAACACCAAATCACACATGTAAAAAAAAAAACCATGGGGCTGATATGTTGTGAGTTCAGCAACAACACTCTGGACACTCCTGTGTTGAACTAACAGTTATTTATTATTATAACTCTCTTAAATCATATCCAGAGTGGATCTTAATAGTTGCTCTAGTATGTATGCAAAACATATACTTTCTCTGTCCCTGACCTGACCTGGCCCAGTCCCGGTGAGTGAGAGGAACCAAGAATATGTCCCCTGGCTCCTTGAGACAGGGAAAATGGAGTCCCCAGTGCTGCAAAAGTGTCGCAGAACAAAACTGAACCCTGCAGTGCTGAAAGTGAGGGCTTTGGCCTTGAGGTACAGTGCAAGGAAAATACAGTAACACACATCAGGGGCAAACTGCAAGCTGCAGTCTTCAAGAAGCTGCAAACCTTGTTTTGCTGAAATTAGGAGTTAACTGATCAAAAATGCTATAATCTATTAAAAAGAAGCTTAAGTCCAAAGAAGATCAGGGATTTAATAGGTACTGTCTCAGGAAGCAAACCGACAGTGTGAAGTTCTGAGGAAGAAACTATAAAGAAGGGGTTCACTAAGGCCCCTCTGAGGAAGATGTTTAGATGCATAGTGAGCTAGACGTGCACATCATTTGCTTTACTGTTTTTAAGATCCATTTCCCTTTTAACAGTTTTGTTTTAATACTTTAACAAACAATGATTTGCTGTAAGTTAGGGCTGTGTGAAGCTTCGGTCCCTGATTCGATTTGGCAGAGATTTGGCTCTATCTGGTGGCCGAATCTCTGAATCCGAATCGGATCAGGAGACCCTTTAATCTCTCCAAATCAAATCAGAACCCTCTGAATCGATTTGGAGAGATTCAGAAAGATTTGGAGATTCGGACATAGACACAGCTTTAACGTTTTTTCTACATACCTCAAGGTAGCAGGTGGCTCGTGAATGCTGAGATGCTGGGGTGCATAGAGCATCCTACAGGAGCGTGTGTGTGGGGGGGTCCCCACCACGCTTGGCAGCAGACCCAGAAGTGGACCAGAAGCAATTCTGGTCCACTTCCAGCTGCACCGGGGAGCTTATGGGGGGAGCCCCCTGCACCTCCCCCCCGGCTCAGCGACTGGTGCCACCTGAGGTCCCCTTGTGGCCGATTGCTGAGCCAGGGGAGTGGGGGGTGGCCCCCAGCGTGCTCCCTGGTAGACCCGGAAGTACTTCTGGTCCACTTCTGGGTTTGCCGCTGAGCATGTGGAGGGCCCTCCCCACGCTCCTGTAGGATGCTCCATCTACCCCAGCACTGCAGCATTCACAAGCCACACCTGGTACCTAGAGGTATGTAGAAAAGACATTTAAAGCTATGTCTATGACCGAATTGCTGATTCTCTGAATCAGCATCAAATCTTCAGATTTAGATTTGAACAAATCGAATCAGGGACAGCGATCCAAATCAACGAATTGAATCACTGTCCCTGATTCAGGCCAAATCCAAATCTGAATCGAATATGGCTCATTTTGCACACCCCTGCTGTAAGTAGGCTACCTGGGCATTGGATACCAGTGCCATTGTCCTGAATAGAACAGGATAGCTAGGTGCTGGTCTGAACCTGCTGAAGTAATTCATGGTTGGGGGCTACAACTCAGGGGCCTTCTTAGATATCAGATTTACCCAAAGTACCCAAAGAACCATGTCTTCTTATGTGATTGCACTCCAAGAGACAGATGATGGCTTGGAGCTAGACACCTATGTGGGATAATAAATCAGACAGCCCAAGAAGGTCAAAAGTTCATCTGCTCCAGTAACTGTGATTGCTTACATTTTTTTTAAATGCCAAGTTTCTCATTATGTCCCTCTGTTTACTCACAAAAGTTACATGATGCCACAACATTTCAAACAAAGATGGGAGTTAGGCACCGGCTCTCACAAAATGTAGTTTTTTTGAGGCTAGAAATAATAAAATGTTTTAAAAATTGGCAACACTTGAAAACAACATAAATCATTTTTATCACTGAAGCCAACAGAAAAATATCCAAGGATATTCTCAGTGCCAATGAGCTACTCTTCAAAAGTAAAAGGAAGCTCCAAGTCTCTTGATGAACACCTCATGCTGGTGTGTCCCCTTCTAAAATACACTACAAAGGAACGGGATATGTGGACAGATTTACTTTGCAGATTGGGTCACGGTAAAGTTCCTACTCAGGAAGCTTTCAGCACAGCTGGGAACAGATCCCTGGCCCAGGAGAGTGCACACCAATGTTTTACCTGTTAAAGCAAACTTTGCTCCTCGGGTGAAATCTCGGTCTCACTGAATTCAGTGGTAAAACTCCCCTTGATTTGCTTTCATTTGTAGGTAGCATAACAGCCTTCTAGCTTTGTTAACTTTTCTGTTATGGTTAGGAGGCATTACAACTTATTCTGCTGTCTTATTCCCCAATAGTTTTTTCTTCATTCTAGGTCATTCTAGTGCATTAAGAGATTTGATAAAGAATGAAAGGGAACACACACACAAAATATATTCAACATCATTCCTGGCTACAAAACAGTAGCCATAATTTTCCAACCCATGCTGCAACAGAACATTTTAAAATAGCCAGAACAATAAAACCATGTTTCAATAAATTATTTTAATGATGGAGTGTCTTGTAAATATTGGTTTCATGTGGAGGAGCTAAATAAGCCAGCTTTACCATTGTAGCATGATTACACCAATTTCATGCAATTTATTACCAAAGTTTTCATCATGATATCCTTTAAAACATGTTTATAAAGACATTTTAAAAACAGATTTACTGTTTTAAAATATACAAAGGGAGTTGACACTGTTTGGAAAGTGCACACCAGATCTCCAAACAGAAGCTTCTCCAGAGAAGGACATTTTAAGGCACATCAATATTTTACCATCTCTGTTACATAAAATTCTGATTAGATCATACATTTATAAAAAAGCATTTCAGATAATTATATCGTCACAGCTCACAGAGACATAATTCATCTTAATTCGGACTACACACTTCCATTTTTTTTTTAACATTAGTAGGTTAATAGTGCAGCACAAAATAAACATTGTAAAAAATCCTATCTTTGGAGCAAAATTTATAGAAAAGACATCACATATTTATGTATTTCATCTTTGTGCAATAAAGTAGGCCATTATTACCTATTTAATAAATAGAGACTGTGGAATTTCCCACAAACTATAAAACATCGGCAAGAGAACACATTAATAAAAAAACTAGAGCCAGATTCTCAGCCTGTGTAGACCAGCTATGGCTATATTGGCCTCAATAGAGCTCTGCTGATCTACCAACTAGAAACTTTAACCTTACACTCCAGTTCTTCACAGCCTTTCACCTTGTCTGACTTGGCAACATTTAATCTTCGATTTGTTCAGGTGAAACAAACTGTGCAAGGTGCCATACCCCATCAGGCCTATTATGCTTTAAACATTTCCTGTAAAGTTGCATTTATACACGATACAATACCAAAACACAAATTACTAAAACACACAAGGGCTGAGCCTCAGCTGGCATAAATCCGTGTGGCTGCACCGAAGTAAAGGAATGACATTGCTTACATCTGCTGAAGAACTGGCTCAATATCTGCACTACAAGGATATATATTGCACCTTAACAGTTTGTGGGAAAGATAAGGAGCTAAAGTGAGTTACACTATAAAAAGTTTGGGCCCAATTCTCCTTGCAGTAATCTTAAGGTATACCAAGAGTAATGCCGTTGGAGAAAATGGAGCTACACTAAAATAATGTCAAGTCTGCATTTAAACATTTTCCCAACCCAGCTTTGTTGATCGGGGGGATGAGAAATACCACACCCTTAAGCAAGCAAAAGACCTATTGGAAAGAAGTTATAACAGAAAAAAATCTTCTGTTGCTGCAGCTTGTTTTGTTCTCAGAGTTGTTATAAGCTACATCAAGAAAAAGACTCTCCACATGGAGGGCTGGGAGAGGTAAGAGGCTGGAAGCTACGGATGGAGGAGGCTGGCAGAAACGCCACCTGTCCAACTCCACTGACCAAATCTTTCTGGCATGAACAAGTAAAAGGAGAATTAGATTCTGTGTCTACAAATCTCTCTCTGTTATTTCTATTAATAAAATGCCTTCCTATTCATTTTTACATAGCAGCAAATTAACATGGTCTATGTTTGCAGACTCCTATTTTTTCAGCTATTGTTATATTTCTACAGATAGTTTTATTGCCTCACCCTTCTTGTTTGCTACAGCAACACATGAGAACAGGATGTGATGAAGAGAGATTTTATAACAGTCTTCAAATACTTTAAGGGTGATTATAGAGAAGATGGAGATGGGCTTTTTCTGCAGCCATAGGGTACATCCCAATGAGCACACAAGTGCTGGCCCCAGACTCCCCCTACCCCACGCAGGTCTATTTGCTGCATTCTGGAGCATGGTTGCAGGGGCTCACTTGGGAAGAAATAGTGGTACAAATATGTGCCACTGCTATTTGTTCTACCAGAAATCTGCATCCCTACATGTGTACGCTTGTCAGGATGTGCCCAAAGGGGACAGGACTAGGAGCAACGGACTCAAGCTACAGCAGGGGAAATTCAGGTTGGGCAGGAGGAACTTTCATTCTATGAGGGTGGCCAAGCATTGGAATAGGCTACATAGAGAAATTGTGAAACCCCCATTGCTGGAAATTTTCAACAGTAGGTTGGACAGAAACTTGACTAAAGGGGTTTGGTCAGGGATAATCCTGTCCTGGGCAAGGGGTTGGACTAAATGACCTGGGGAAGTCCCTTCCAGCTCTACATTCCCATGATCCTATGATCATGGTTCAAATATATGAGCGTGCTCAACTTGCACTTGCATAAACACTAACATGCATATTAGGGCTTGCTGATGTGTACTGCAGGTCACGTGGACAAAAATAATACACAAAAGCTTCCGTAAGCAAACTTTGGAAAATGCAGTTTGCAGGGCAGGCCCCTATGAAGTGGTGACATGTGAAGTGCTGTTCCTTTCTACAATGACATAATCAGGAAATCTTTACAATAGTGCAAGGAAATGGATATTTGTGATAGGAAACCTGCATCTTAAAATAGCATCTAACCCATTCAGACTTGGTGCTCACAT
>NW_017729006.1:43612404-43622101 GCF_001723915.1 Gavialis gangeticus | reverse complement strand
TTTGGAAAATGCAGTTTGCAGGGCAGGCCCCTATGAAGTGGTGACATGTGAAGTGCTGTTCCTTTCTACAATGACATAATCAGGAAATCTTTACAATAGTGCAAGGAAATGGATATTTGTGATAGGAAACCTGCATCTTAAAATAGCATCTAACCCATTCAGACTTGGTGCTCACTTTTAGGAGTTATGCTGTCATAATACAGAAGGGACTATGAAAAATACCCTCAAAACGGTTGGCCAATTCACCAGAACATCTTGACTGCATTAGGCTACTCTGTGGATGTAGTCATTGGGTTGCTCAACTGGGGTGCTGGCTGCTTTGCCTCACCAAAGCAAAGCAAAACAGCCAGGGCACATTTCTGAATGTGTCCTAAAACATTCTGAATAAAGCCCAGGTTTGATTCTCCAGAGTCTTGCACCTTGTGTAGTCCCTCAAACCCATGCACAGCAGGTATACAATGCTATGTAATCTGGATTTTCCACGGGTGGGGGCACTTCACACCCACTCATCATGGGTGTAATTGACTAGAATACATTCAAGGCATTCGGGTGTCTATATATGTGCTCGGGGCGGGGGAGGGGTGTGTGGGCACTTTAATTAGAGTGGCTCCGAGAGCCACTCTAATTACAGTGCCTGTAGCATCATGCGTATTCAGCGTCCCGCGTTTCAAAATGGCGGCGGGAGCACTTTAACTAAAGTTTGTTCAATGAGCTTTAGTTAAAGTGCCCCCACCATTATTTTGAAATGCGGGGATGCTGAATACACATGACATGGAGGCTGCTGCAGCACGCTAATTAGTATGCTCCAGCAGACTTGATTAACTGTGTCTGCTCTGACTCATGCTAATTAGCACACATTGGAGCAGAGCTCTGTCACAGGTAGAGATGTCCTAGGACCTCTAGCCTTTAGTCTTCTTCTTGTACTGCCAGTCAGAGTGTAGGTGTCTAATCACAGTGATGAGGAGTATTCCCAACATCCCTCAAACTAGAATGATACCTAGCACTGCTATGTTACAAAAATTGTTTTCATCTTCATCAAAATAATAATAAAAAAATACATTCTTATTGACTCAGATCAAAAATAGTTACATGTACATAATCAAATTACAAAACCAACTTCTATACACATAGGATTCTTAAGGACTTTAAACAAGCAGCATAGCATTTCCCACTGAAAGTGACAATAGGATGGCAAAAGCCAGCAAGGGGGTCAGTGTTGAGCCACGGAGACTTTGTTTACATCACAAAGTTCTGCTGGCAGAGGTATGTCAGCTGGGGTGAAAAAAATCACACTACATAACCAGCACGGTTCTGCTGGGAAAATACTCCAGTACAGCCACAGCTCTGCTGGTAGAAGATAGCTTCTGCCATCACAGCTTCTGTTGGTTGATGTCTATGTGCATACCAGGGGGCCTGGCTGCCATTGTGAGGCCACCACAGCTAAAGTGGCAGCAGCTCCATAGTGCAGATGCAGCAACAGGCTTGAAAGGCACTGGCATGAATCAGTGCCTAGAATAACTAGAAGCAGAGACCTGTTTGATGGCTGGTATGAAATGAGGTCATAATTTGAATCTGGTCCCCAGACTGTAGCTTGTTTATCTATCTAGGCTTCTACAGCATCCAAGCACCTGCAGTAGCTAAACCTGCCTTCTTAGCACAGGCTGAAGATGGAAAAGAGTAGAGGGGCAGGAGTTTCATAGGTGGCCATAGACTCCAGGGCCAGATTCTACCCCACTTATTAGGTGCTCAAGTGGACTTAGGTGCCCAAGTGCAACTCTATTCCACCTTGCTCAAGTTCCAGATAAAGTATGGGTGGGTTCTTCTCCTCACTGCTTTTTGAGACTCACTCTTCAGGCCAAGATGACAGCAAACGTTACAAAACTAGATGCATGCATGGACTTTCAGGGGCTCAGGAAGGTAGAACAGAATCACACTTAGGTGCCTAAGTCAATGTGTGCCAAGTATATGGAATAGAAACTAGTGTTAGATTCCTCCATTTTCAGGTTTCCACTGTTCCTAAGACTTACACCCTGAAGAAGCTTACACACATGCGGCATCAGCTGAAGTTTTGCCTGCAATAAGAAGCCCTCAGAACATTTCCACTTGTTCTTCCATTCTTATATAGGGCTAATCCAATGACCTTTCCCACTGGCTTAGATGGGGGTTAGAGCAGGTTTGTAGGGAGCAGAGATCAGGTCTAACTTTTTCATCATTTTGCATAAAAACAGAAAATAACTCAAATTCCAAACAGGTACAAATATATACATACAGTACAGCCCAAACTATGAGGGTACAGTACTTTGAAATAACATCCTGAGTCGTCATGGCACTTAAACAATGTGGCAAAGAATGCAGAAGACGAGACTATTGAGAAAATCACTGTGTTAAGCAAATATTGGAGAAGGTGGGAGGTATAAATGACTGAGATGGTCTAATAAAGCTTTGGAAGACGCACAAGAGCAGCCAAATACATCTCCTGTGTTTTGTACTTCCATGTGAGGGAGGCCATTTGGAAGAGACCAACTTAATTAAAAACATAAAATGAGATGTTCAGGACCACATAAAATTAAAGTTCTGTACATTTGGTAATTCCCAGCACCACTCAACAGAGCAAACAACAGCAAAATCCTGCCTCCCACTCCAGAAGTCAATTATAAAATGGTTGTTACTTTCAATAGGTCCGGGAGCTCATCTTAAGAGTTTGCAACAGAGACTCAAAATCCCACAATTAAATAAGCATTAGACAGTGTCACAAGAAACGCAACTGTAGGAAAATATTTCTTCTTCAGCTTTCACATTTTATAAAAAGGCACTAATCCCTTCCAACCCAAACAGACTCAGCTAGCAAGACATTACCCACTGGCTTCTTGTCTAGAAATTGCATGCAGCATGAATATGGAGCTCCATTATTAAGGTAACAGACACAGCTTATTGCTTCCATGGTGTTATATGGAAACACACGGCATGCTAAAAGCAACAGTGATCAGCTTCTGTTTTGAAAAGCTCCTTGTCTTAGCTTTTAGAAAATAGGTTTATCTTTGTAACAGTCCAGATGAAAAAAAAATATCAAGGAAGCATACTTTCCCTTATTGAAGCATCCCCACAGATCCCTGTAAAATAAACGAGGAATTACAAGTATGCACATAGGGCCAAAACAGACTCCAGGTTTCCAATGGGTCTTTTCCTTTTTCTTCCAAGGAACAGTTCCAGAAAGGGTCTCAATGTTTTCATAAGTTTTTCTTTTTCCTTGTTCCACCAATCTTTTGTCCCAACCTATTCTTTCTCCCCTTTCTTGCCCTAAGTAAATCATGGCTCACAGCTGCGTTTCCTCTTGTTCCAAAGAATGTGGAGGAATGTGACAAGATGGTGGGAGAGATGCTAACTTCTGAAGTTTGGGATGTTGCAAAGGTTTTGGCCTGTGGAAGGAACGCCGACTTTGGACACGCCTGGCAGCAGCAGACCTGTAATTACCTGGAACACTAAGCAGTGATTTCATCTCTTGGGTGTCTTTGGAATTAAAGTCCTCTAGCCCCTCTTGCATAGCTATCGAATAGTCCTGCTGTGAATTCACTGGCTCATAATTAGTTTCTGAACAATATCCTGAATTTGTTGGTTGATTGTCATTTGTATCCAGGTCTGCTTTCCAGTACAGTTCAGTTATGTTTGAGTCATGAGAATTTATATAATCTGAGGCAGTAGAAAGAGATATACCTCCTCTGTTGTCCAGTGAAGAATACCTTTCTGTCCAAGGCCCTTGAAGACAAGATGGAATGAAGTGGAGGGGTTTCTCGGCAATAGGGGCATTTTGGTTTGCTTGGTCAGATTTATAAGGAGACAGCTTCTCCTCTGGAGATGAGTATCCTGTCAGGTCAGCATCATGAACCGTGTCACCTACATTGATAAAATTAAATATAGAAATGTGTAAGCTGAGACTTCTTTTATGAGATTCATTTTCATTCTAAATACTGATTTCATATGGATCCCTCAATGGCTGCTATTTTGCAGAAGGTCCTTAAACAGAATCTGTTCCCTGAGTCAGTGAGGCTCACTTCCACTTGCAAAACTGAAGCTAATCAAATTTCCCTGGCTGGAAACCAGGGCAATATTTAGCCCTGTTTGTTAAGTATATCAGCCTGTTCAGATCCTAAGGTAAGGGTGCCATCATGTGGCTGTTTAAATGTATTAATCAGCATTTTTCCTTTGGGCCACTTAGTTGTAAGGCTCATCTGAGGAATTCTAACCACTGAATTAATAAGCAAGTCAGGAATTGGTCCACTGTGCTATTATAAATGATGCTCTAAGGGGATAGGTCATGAGGGAATTTGCTTGGCTAGAGCTGTAAATCAGTTTAATATTTCAGTGAGAAGACCCTCAGAAAGCCAGGCCCTGCATACATAATTTGCAAATACAATTTCTTTCAAAGACACTAGTTGGCTATTTACAGGCTTTCAAAGCCTTTTAACTAGATTCTAGTGCCATTTTACATCAGGCTGGTTCATTGCATAAGATGCGTTTAAAGAGGACATTTTGACATACGGGGGCATAAAGAGCATGAACAACGCCCTTTATAAGAATGCAAAGTAGACCTTACTCTTTCAAAACCATTTTTTCAAAAATCAAATGATAATCTACTTTCATTTGGCGAGCTAACTCCCAAGAGCCACCTTTACCTCTAGTCACTGTAGTCATTCTAAAGCTACCAAACATTTTATCTGCACAAGAAGCTATCAAGAGACAAGTTTTAAATAGTGAAATCCATGCCAATCAGGGTGATAGAACAGAAAAAAGGATAAAAGTTAAGAAGGACAAAGCTCAGCAAGCAATAAGTGATAGAAGTGAATACTGTACAGTATAGATAAAGGTTTCCAAGAGGAAAAAAACAACACTTCAGCATCTTTCAAAAGAAAAAATTATGATATATATTATTGGAGGGAGATACCTTAACACTGCAATGCCATTTCTTATGTGCCAGCTTAAGTAGTATGAATGGAGTGTATTTTAATTCTTGATAAGTCTATTCCATTAAGTTGGCATTTATTTCAAGCCACTATTTTTAAAACAATGTAAAAAGATTGATAATCAGTTAAAGCAACCCCAGAGTATCCACTCTTGAAAATGACACATCATAACCCACTACCTAGAACTAATCAGGTATATCACTGCTCCCCACAGGACAGAAGCCATGGCTGTGAGGAAGATTTTTTAAATCTTATATCAGACCTTTGTGAAACTCTTCTTGAGTCAGGATTGCATAAGTGCTCAATAAATAGAGAACAGACTGAGGTTCTCATCTTTTAAATGGGAAGTTAACTCAGCAATTGATTTGACAGTGAATAAACCATGCCTTTGTACTTTGCATGCACCTTCAATACTGTCCTGGACATCAAGAACAATTTGGTTGTATTTTTTGCATCATCTCTACATTGCTCTGGAGTTTTATTATTGATACTGAATCCTACCATGAACCACGCTCCATATAGCAATGACTGTACCTGTGACAGAGACCTATTGAACAATGGGCTGATTTTACAATTTGGAAGAATATCACTGAGGACTAATGAGAGCAAAATCTTCATTTCATATGAGAATGAATTCAGGTTTAAGCTGCCCACCTTCAAAGGCAACGAAGTACTGTATCAAGAACTTGCATCAATATATTACTCAAGGCTTAAAAATAAAGACTGCTATAAATAGAATGAAAAGGGCAAAATGAATGTTAGTGCTCTAACAAAAATATGGGGTCTTGGTCTCCGTGGCGTAGTTTGTTGGTTAGTCACCTCCATCTGTGTCAGGTAAAATGTAATGTTTCTTGAAGGCTGTACCTGATTTTTAAACTTTTTGTTAAGTATTAATGTGCTTATTAGTATTAATTAGTCCTTCTACTAAACACATGCTTAGATGCCCCAATCTCATTGGGCTAAGGGCCATACAAAAACATAACAAAGAAAATCCTTGCCCACAGTTACCGGGGATAATAATTATCACTTCTGGAGATACTGATTCAAATGTAAATTCCTTCAAAGTTATTAAAGTGAGATATTCAGCCTCCTAGTTGAGAGGAGAACTAGAACCATTATTAAAAAAGTGACAGATGAGCATACTGCCAAGCAAAACCAGAAAAAAAGTAGTAGAAGTACCTTATCAGTGTTGGAAAGGGTTTTGTTTTGAAAATAGCAAAAAAGATGCTGAAACCAAAATGAAGGCCTAACTCCTTGGCTGGTGTATCATAGTCTTCTCTGGGTTTTTACCAGCTGAGGATCCAGCCCTAATTATTTAAATTTTGGCCCCTTTCTTTAAAAGCTCTGGATTTAAATAGAAGAGCAGCAGAACGTTTAATTTCAGAAAAATCAAGGAAGAGAAGGACAAGGGAAGGGCTCATCAGGTGGCCAGAGAAGAACAGAGAGATTGATTGAAAATAAAAAGGAATCTGTGTTTTAAAGTATTACATATGTGTTGATTCTGGGAGAAAAGATCTGGGTCGCTCCTCTGGACCATCTGCTAGCAAAAAGGAATCTACTGATTTATTGCTGAGCCGAAATGGGGTGAGCCGTCTGAAGTTGTTTGGAGAGTACGGTATCTGCACTCGGGCCCTTTGTGATGGTACTACGGTATCTTCATTAGATAACCATGGCGGAAACTTCACGTAGATACTTTGATCATCATCAGCAGAAAATACTGGGTTATCAATTCCTACAAAAGTTTATGAGTGACAAATTCAGTTGGTAAAGAAAATAAATACATTTCTTGGCAGTAAACGGAACGTTTAACATTGGACCACGGCCATATTGAAACAAAACATAGGAAAATAGAGCATTTCCGGCATGTACCCTGCTTGTAAGCCTGGTTCGCAATGGTCACTTTTTTCCAAAAAACAACAAATAAATCTCAGTTAAGGTTGAACTCCCCCCCCTAAAGCATGAAACAAAGACTGGAGTTATAGCAAGCATGCCTTGAACCAAATATGCTCACTTTCAGTTTGGCTTTGACATGTAGAACATTGAAAATGAAACATACCATATTTACTCGATTCCAAGATGAGTCGTCCCCCCACATTTAACATGATGGGGAAAGCCCCTTGTCTTGGAATCGACTATGAGGTGCTAGGGTAGCAGGCAGATGCTATGGCTGCTGCCAGTGACCCCACTGCCTCTGCACCCCTTGCTTCCCCATCTCTTCCTGCAGCCTCAAACCCCCTGCTCCATCTCCTTCCTGTGCCACTTCTGCTTCCTGCTCATCCCTGCTTACCTCTGCTTCAGCACAGACATGTTTCCACCCCAGCAGTGGTGCTGGCGCTGCGCTGGTGCTACAGGACCAGATTGAAACCATGCTCCCTACACCAGGTTGCAGCATGGGTGGACCTTGCCAGCACAGACCAAAGGTAAACAGGAATGATGGGACAGAGGTCTGAGGCTGGAGGCAGAAGTGGTATGGGGGAGAAGAAAGAGAAGTGGGGGGAAGGGAGGTTGGGGCTTCAGGTTACAGGTGGAGGTAGGCATGGGGTCAGGCAACAGGAGGCAAGCTGTTGCCTCTCCCACCACCTCCACATTCCCTTCCCCCTACCACCTGACTTACTGCCTGCCATCTCTACCTCCTGCCCTCTTACTGCCTCCCTCATTGCCTGCAGTGGTGGTAGGGGGATGAATTTAAGATCATTCTCCAATAATAATTAGATTCTATACATGGAAAGTTATAACACATTTATAAGTTTTCCATGTATAGAATCTAATGGGGGGGTCTTAAATTCAGGGTCAGCTTGGATTCAAGTACATATGGTGTTTGAAGGATTGATACCTAGGACTAGATTCCTTTTGTAAAAAATGTACACCTTGTCATCTCACTACCTTGGCGATCAATAATATCCACTTAGTACACATCTAAGTTCAAAATTCAACATGATGGGATATGGTAAAAAAGTTTTATCAGCATGAATCTGACTGCATCCAAATAAATGCTAATGCAAGCTTTAAACTACACTGCACCGTCACGTATTCTGCATGTGTCACATGGTATGCAAAACAGCCTGCTATGCTGTAAGTCCAACTTCATGGGGTTTAGATAGAAAGAAAAAAGTCAGAATATATTTTAAGATATCAGAATGTATCTTAAGTTGTTTCTTCTATATATAAAAATGTCATAGTTTAAAAATCTGAGGTCTTCAAGCCTCCTAAGGCTAGAAGAAAGTGCTGAACAGCTGGGAATGCCCCTTTTTCAACAATGAAATGACCTTACTTCTAGCTCAGCAAGTGTCTGTAGATTGGTATTGGAGCTTAAACCTGTATTAGCTCATTCTGGATCTCAGGCTCCCGTAAATTAAGGGGAGGAATTCCATGCAAGGGTGAAAGAGGGTGACCAACTGGAGTCAGACTGATGTAGATATTCCTGACAAGGAAGAAATCAATTCATATGACTAAATATTGCCTTGTCCTTGAAAATCAAGAAAACTCTAGAATAATTTTTTTCCGTCTCTAGAAGCCGTTAAATCTTTTACATCTGGGTTATGAAGACAACTTTTTCAGCACCGCTAGAAAGTATAATCACCAAAAGGTTCAATAAATTGCACCGAGGGAAAAGTATCTATATGTTGTTTATTTGCTTACCCGTAGTAGCATCTGCAAAATTCTGCTTGGTGACATCAGCTAAAAAGTCAGTCCCTTTGTCCACATGCAGAGATTCATAATCATTGTTTTCTTCTGAATCAGAAAATTCCAGATCTGTCAGAAAATAACACAATAAGCTTGTGCCAGAGATTCAGAAAGGATTCCTGAAGTAGTTATTTAATGCCAATAAAGTAAATGCAAAATTGTAAGTAATAGTTGAGGTGTTATAATTAGGTTTTGTGCTCATCAGTTATGTGCTAATCAGACTACAAATATTTGATCCTTGTTTTACTCCTGTATCGTCTCATGCTGTGATTATATTAGACTTCTCAAAGAAAAGAGGATTCAGTTTCTAGATAGGTGGCAGCATGTTTGCTGCTTACCCAGGACTGAAACAAAACTCTAACCAGTGGTAGGGGTATTATACTGCTACAGGTGTCAGCCTTCAACAGAGATACAAAGATGATGCTTGTGGTCATTAAAGAGCCCATTGCACTCCCATAATTAGCAAAAACAACCTGCATAATGTCAAATGGGGTCAAAACATGTCTGTCAGTCTAAGTTTCCCCTGCAATATAATTGGATATGACATTACTTTTCATCTTTTAAAAACAAACTGTGTACAGTGTTGCTGTCTGTTGTTAAACCCTTGCTGTATTTTCTTCCACAGGACCTCCATTTCACTGGTTGGGAATGAAGTGACCCTGAGGTAGTAGGTTCATTATCTGGAGAGTGTTCAATGCCCTAAGTAGAGAGTGCTAGGGAGGCAAAATGAAGACAAAAGGTGCTATAGAAGTATTTTTGTTTCTTTCTCAGCTAGCAAGTTTCCATTTGTAACAGAAATGCAGGCTGACAAAATGATTTCGAAAGCAAATACCAGAGTTTCAGACTGAAGGCAATCAGTTCTACCTCCCATACCCCCACCTCTCTCTTTCTGACAGCTATGGGAAACATATCTAGCCCCAGATGCTCCCCATTTCCCAATGATAACCAAGGTTCCTGGGTATCCTGGCAGGGGTGGGAAAGGGGAATAATTTTTTCCCCATGCCTTTTTTTTTTTTTTTTTTATTTTTACCATTTAAATGCAAATAAATTTTATT
>NW_017729006.1:43607706-43612292 GCF_001723915.1 Gavialis gangeticus | reverse complement strand
TGCCTTTTTTTTTTTTTTTTGTATTTTTACCATTTCAAGTGACATATATCTTATATAACCTGACCTGTCTGAAGGCATCATTGATTAAGACTGACACTAATAAATGTCACATCCTTGCACAAGACAGATGAAAACACAGATCCACTGCTATTTTGTTTTAAAACCCAAATCAAAACTTCAGGGTTTCTTTTTTTTCCCTGCCCTTTCCTTCAATAGGAGCAATTCCCAAGACAAGGGGTTTTCAAACTTTTTAAGGAGTGTAGCCCTTCTGGGTACACTTCTGGTGGAGTGGGGTGGTGGCAGCCAGATGCAGAGCTGGCAGGGGTGGGTGGTGGTGGCTGCTGGATATGGAGTGAGGGGGCTTGCACATGGCAGCAGTGGCGTGGGGTGGTGGATGGCAGCCACCGCCACCGCATGCAAGCTCCCCGCCATCATGTCCAGCCGGCTGGGTGGTGCCTGTGTGGCCCGCAGGGGGGAGCCACTGCCTTTGCCCCACCCCCCGGCTCTGCTCCTGGGAGGCAGCAGCATGGGGTGGTGGGTGGCAGTGCTCCATCCCTGCCCACCCGCATGTAGCCCTTAGTCCCTTTTCCATGTCTCCCGGGGGTATGCATACCTCTGGTTGACAACCCCTGCCCAAGACTAATAAACCTAAGGCTAGGTTTCCTCAGCCTAGAGTTACTCAGGTGGCACAAAAGGTAAGTCAGTGCAGAATGTGGTCACTGACTTTCCATCCATACAGGTCCTATGCTGTCTTCCTGTTCCAGCCTTCCTTCTGCTTCCAGCTCCATTTAAAACAAATGTGGCAGTGTTGGAGTGATGTTGTAGCTGTAACGTTGCAGGAAATAAATGAGGAGCAAGGGCATTTTGATGATACCTGTTACTGGACCAACTGTGCAGTTGGGAAAGATGTTAGACATGCTTTCAGGCACAAAGGGCAAAAAAAGTTGTGTGCGCCTGAAAGATTTTCTAACAACTGTCCCAACTATACAGTTGGCCCAATAAATGATATCACCAGAAAACATTAAAAAAATAAATGGTAGTAGGTCCAGGCCCTTAGGAATCAGACCAAAATCTATAGAGCATGTTGTTAAGGGCATCTGTTGGTCATATAGATGAGAAGCTGAGATATTATCTGTGATACAGGTAGTGGTTCCTTCCTTATAGTGGATTATTTTTAAGATTTCAAACGTAAAACAATACAACCTCCTCCCCCAGTGGCCGTGTCTACACAAGTGGCAGGCTGCACAGTTGTCACTGCACAGTCATTTAGTACTTGCACAATGAAGCACTAAATGACTGCACCATAACTGGCATTACTACACAGCAGCATCCCTGTCATTTTATTTTCAGATGCTACTGCACAGTAGCATCACATCACAGTTAGTGCCTGCCAATGCTACTGCACAGTAGTGTCTTGTGTAGACGCACCTAGTGTTTAAGTTAATTATAGGGTAACTGAAGTTTCAGCTTGTCATCAAGTTTTCTACGAAAATGCGTTTGCTTAATCATTCATTACACTCCTCCACCCACACTTGTTTCAAGCCTGGAGAGAAAAATAAAACCTACCCCAGACTATAGGTAGTAGCATATCTATTATTATCAACATTATTCTCACATTTTTTACTGACACCTCTACCAGAAATATACACTCTTATTCAAATACAGAGTTAACCAGGTTCCTTAGCACAGCAATTACCTTTTTCCTTCAATGTAAAATTTTGAACTGAGTTTTCTGTAGGTATTTTCCCATTTGGTATGACATTACCATTTCTCTGAAAAAAAACAAACCCAAACAATTTAAAGTTACTACGAGTTGCAATAGATACTTAATAACACCATGTAGGTGTAGAAGGTCTGCTTAAGAGCAGTTTTCTACTTATGAAATCACCAGTGATCACCATGATAATACTGAAATAAATAGTGATGAAGCAATTATAGATATTTGTAGACTTTATTTACCCTTGGTCCTTGCATAGAATTCCCATTAATACTAATGTGAACAGGAAACTCCAGGAGTAGACTGTTGTAGAGTTTCCCATCTAGAAGCCTATAATAAGTAACTTGGGTATCTCTCTCCTGCTGTCCTCTCCACACCAGCAGATCCTCTGGACTCCATGTAACTTCTGAGAAGTCACATAACCTGCATATGAATATGTTCTGGACTTTGCTGACCTGCTGCTCATTCTGGTATGGCATTAGGCAGTTGAAGCTCCCTTGCTTTTTTCAGACCTAGAGTCCCCTCACACACAAAAGAAGGCTCCTGCAGTACAGAGTAAGTAGCTGGCATATTTCACAGTATGGGTGAAGGTCAGATGCCACATCCACTGTTGCCCCCTGAGCCAAGCAGTTCCAGATATCAGTCTCTCACCATGCTTCAGCACTGAATCCAGCACATACCCTACTGAAGAGATGCCACAGGAAAGAGACCAATACTGGGTCAGGTAAGCTCTCCAGGCCTTCCCAGACATAGGTCCCAGGAAGCCCTTTCCTCTCAATTTGCATAAATGGTGCCAAAGTAAGACCCTAAGTGTATGCCCTTACCTTTCTTTGGCCACGGTCTCTCTTGTGGATTTTATTGTGCTTTTTGGAACGGTTTATTCCAAGTTTGGTACCCTTGAAAGAGTCCAAACGCTTTCTCATTGTTCTGTGGAATATCTCCTTGTCTTGTTTTTCATCTTCATTCTGAATGATTTCATGTCGACTGTACAGGTGTCTATGCTGTAACCAGGAAGATAAGACAATTTTTATTTATTTAGAAATGCAGATAGTTTGCTTTGGTACTGACAAAACCAAGTGGCTACAACACCCAGTTAACTGCAAGCCTGAACACACTAAAAAGTCTCTGATTGTTAGCAACTCCCCTTACTTCCTTCTATGCGAGACTGCGATAAGTCACAAAGCAGAGGTTATGGTAATTTAAATAAACTGAAACTCATTCAAATTAAACACATTATGTACAATGGTTGGAGTCACTTCAGACTTCCTCGTTTCACAAAATCTTTCACATTCATCCATCCAACCTTTTTCACACCCTTCCATTCCATGCAGGCTGGTAACAACCAACTAACACAACATACTTTGGGCCACTCTTAAATTCTTCTGGAATCTGAGAGATGCCTATAAGAGATGACTGCTTGCGTGAGGAAAGAGATCCAGGATCATCACCGACTGTCAGTTAGTGGTTGATCTTAAGGATTTGTCCTTTTGGTTTCAGTTGCCCAACAATTTTCTGTGCTTAGTTTCTTATGGTTTTAGGATGAAAACATGTTCCTAACTGAACATGCTCTTACCTCTTGCCTGGGCTTGTACAGGTACTGCTGAAGTGTGTGGTGAGTGACAGTATCCTCTGTATCTCGGATGCTTTTCCTCCTCTGCTCTAAGGCTTGCATATCAAGGCAAACTGAACCAGCTTTTTCTCTCCTAAAACAGATGATCCAAAACGACGTTTTTATAGGTCAGTAATTAGGGAGGAAATGTATGCATTGCAACATATTCAAACAATATGGAGGAAGCAAGAAAATGATAAGAACAAGTGAATGGCATCAGGGGGCCAAATACAGACCCTCTGAAATCAGCAGGTCAACTCAGGAAATAAAGTGAGGTTCTTTGGCACATGTACATGTGCATTAAGGTGTTTTTCCTGATCACATTAAAGTTAGTATCTCCAATGTGAGGTACTAAACAAATTCACATTAGGCTGCCTTAATGCACGGTAACAATTGTGCATGGTTTTTAGGTGACGCTTAATGCTCAGTAGCCTACTTTACTGTGTGTTAGCATAATAGCATGGTTTTTTATGTGACACTTTAATGTGCAGTAAAATAAGCTACTGGGCATTAAAGCACATATGTAGATGCACCCAGTGTGAATAAGGATAAAGCAAGCTGGCTCAGTGTATGGCTGGTAATTCACTGTTACTGGGCAAGCACATTTAAAAAAAACTACACATGGTGCTTCATGATGAAAAGATTACACTAAAAAAATGGAATTTCCAAAACAATGAACTTTCTCTAGAAACAGTCAAAATGGGAAAAAAAATGAACCATTTTGAAAACGAACATTTTAATATTTTTTCTTAGAGAAAGGGGGCTAACAAGGACATCCATAGGTCTAGTCCAACCCCCTGCTGAAGGTAGGATTATCCTTATCTAAACCATCCTGAACAAGTGTTTGTCTAACATATTCTTAAAAACTTTGCAAACAACCCTCTCACAAATCTACCAGACAAAATGCCCAAATTGTCAAAAAAACAACCTCTAATTGAACACAGGTAAAGCAGGGGGCACTGTCAATGTCCTACCACTGCAAAGACAGGAAGTAGCTGTTAAATATAGGAACTCCTCAACTTACAATGTTTCAAGTTACAACATTTTGCACTTACAACATTTATCAATTGACACCGTTTCAACTTTATGCCAGTTTCAACTTTACTATGCTCGATCCAATGTGACGCCAAGCTAGTGAACAAGTTTGCTGCATTGCTCATCTCCCTGGAGAACATCTGTCCAAACTTTCTTGGACACTTTCTTTAAGAAAGTGGACAAGACTCCAGAAAAACCTACAGCCAAGACTCCTGAGAAGACTCC
>NW_017729006.1:43589467-43602706 GCF_001723915.1 Gavialis gangeticus | reverse complement strand
GAAGACTCCAGCCAAGAACCCTTCAAAAGGTCCAAGCAAGAGCCTTTCAAAAAGTCCAAAGTCACCTCAAATAAGCCCTTCCAAATCAATATGATTGCTATTTATAATATAAATACATTAATGTAGCTCTATTACTCATCTATAATTGATCGAGTACAAAATTCTGGGGGTTTTTTGGTGAAAATAAGGTATTGTGTTACAATTGTGTCGTAAGTCCAAGGACTGCCTGTATACTCGAGAGATATTTTGGGCGGGGGGCTGGACTTGATGATCTTCCGAGGTCCCTTCCAGCCCTAATGTCTATGAAATCTATGAAATCTATGATCCAAGAAAGGGGACTATGCCCCTCACTACAGAGGAAGGCAAGAACCCTCAGAGTCCATGCCAATCTGAATGCATATGTGGCAGTTGGGTTGACCCTGAGTGGAGGAGGAAGACATTCTTCCCAGGAACCGCTGGGAGTTTATACATGTGCTCTGGGAGGCGAGAGCCCCTCTAATTAAAGTGCCCAGAATGTCATGTGTATCAGTGTCCCTGCTCTGAAAAATGGTGGCGGGGGCACTTTAACTAAAGCGGCGGGGGCACTTTAACTCCTGCCGCCATTTTTAAACATGAGGACACTGATACACATGACTCTGGAGTCTGCTGGAGTGCAGTAATTATCACACTCCAGCAGATGCAACTAATCAAGTATGTACCGAAGCATTGTAATTACAGCATGTCGGAGCAGCCTCGATGGGCGTGTATAGGCACCTTCTGGGTTTAAGTCTCAGCATGAGCATCAGCACACCCAAGTCAAAATCCCAGCTTTGGCTACAGCTAACACCCAATGCATCTATAATCAAAGCTTATTCAACTTCTTAAAAACCTCCAATGAAGAGGATTCTACAACTTTTGTAGGCAGTCTATTCCATTGCCTCACTATTCTGAAAGGGAAGAAGTTTTTCCCTGATATCCTAGATACATCTACTTGGCTGTAATTTCAAGCCATTGCTACATGTCATACTCTCTGTAATAGGGGAAAAAGTTGTTCTCCCTCTTTTTTTTTTTGGTAGCACTTCAATATTAAAAGTACATTTCTTCCAAAATGATTGGTAGAAAAATATTTTAGCCATTCTGATGCATTCATTTCAGACTTGATATCCCATGGAGATAAATGGACAAATTCATACCTCTTGATGCTATTGTTTCAGGCTTCAACAGACGCTAACCTTGCTGTTTTAAAATGAATGCTGGAGCACAGTTCCCCAAGATAGGGTAAGAGAAGGTATTCTATGACTAATTCCATGGATGTGGAATTATAGTATTGACATAGCTCACTACAGAGGTGTACAAAATCATAGTGACAATAAGGCCTGTATTTACATGCACATACATTTTCTGACAAATTCAGCTTTAGGGCTGAAACTTATGACATCTGGTTTTTGACCAGGGAGTTTTAAGTTGGGAAAGGTTGAGTAAAATCTAGTTAGCTGTTCCTGAATTCTCCAAAAGTTAAGAAAAACCCATGCTTCCTTTATAAAAAAAAATGCAGTGACATTAATTTTTGCCAGGTAGATGGGATATTTTCTATTTCTATTTACATGTATAGCTTTTGACTTTCATAAAAATATAGTTGACAAAGCATACAGGAATGAGATTAGAAAAGAACAGGAGATTCTTTTTTGTTTTGCATATTTTTGGATCATCTACTCCAATGCAAAGTGAATACAAAATATAAGTCACGAAGGAAGCATCTTACATCCAGGGTGAATCACATTTTTCACACTTTGCAAATGAACTTTTTTATGCAATCATATGTGAGTGAAAAGTGAAACAAAAATAATCACCATCCAAGTGACTTACAATAAGTAGGAGACAGAGGCTTCTACAGCAGATTGCCGTGGTGTGCTGAAGTCCACGTTGACTATGTTGTCAGTACTTGGGGATCGAATAAATGCCAAGGACCCTCTACGCTCTCCCTGGTGAAAGAAATAAGGCACATTATTGCTCTACAATATTCAGCCAAAGGATATATTAAGTTAATACTTGTATATCAGAAAACTTGCCATCTTTTTTGAAACTTCCATGGATGCAAAGCACAAAAGAACAAGGAAGAATTTTTATTTATGTAATAGGATTTTTTTCCTCATGTGATTTATTTACCTAGGGTGAAATTCAACCTTGTGCAAAGGACTGAAAAACAGCCATGCCATTTGAGTCACAGTTTACAGCTGTATGTTTAAAGCATACGTGATTTTACAAGAACTTGGCTCTTTGCAAATTGCTAACCTATGCTTAAAAAGCCATCAGAGAGAGTCACTGAATGTCTTCATTTCCATTTTTTCTCAAAAAGGAATTATTTTCAATTATGGACAAAAAGATTTTCAAATAGCAGATCACAACACAGAAGAATATACATATCTGTGTTCTTCTATTGGTACTCATTACTGTTCTAACTGCAATGCCTTCCAAGAAATAACAATTATAGCTTTCTCTTCCTTCATAGCCAGGAGCCGAGTGTTAATTTGGCACTGACTGTCTGTGTGTGTTTGCCAGCAGGAAGAATGTTTGAGTGGAAGATGCATTGAAAAAATGAGTTTTGCTTTTAGTTCTAAGAGTAATTACCCTCAGAGTTAATTCCTGTGAAAGTTTGGTCACCTGTACTCACAAACCTCACTCTTCTACTTGGCAATTTTATTGTTCAGAAAGTTGGTGGCCATTGAGTGGAGTTATAGTTGTAGGGGATGAAAAATGCTCTCAGGTAGTGATACCAATCCCAGATATGTGGGTTTGGTTAGCACAGAGACCTTAGACTTGATTTTACAGCTAAACCTACAATCAATGAGGAACAGAAAAATATCCATCCCCGCAAAGACGGAAGTATTTCATTCTTAAAATAAAGCATCACCATCATCATCATCTTGTGATTTCTTAAATTATACTCTGTAATGACCATATTAGATTTCCATAAGCACACAACACAGCAAGCAAGAAAGTCTAAATACATTGGAGCAAATTTATACCCCATGTCTTTCAGACAGCAAATATTTATAAAGATAGGAAAAAGAGGATTACAAAATAGAAAGATGCAAAGTAAGATATAGTATCTGAAAGTGCTATTGAATCATTTTTGTTTACATTGGCTATATATCACATTGGCAATTTCCCTTTTCTTTTAAGACATGTGGGGCCAACTTTTATTATCTGCTGCTTCAG
This sequence comes from Gavialis gangeticus, assembly GCF_001723915.1. Lineage (NCBI taxonomy): Eukaryota > Metazoa > Chordata > Crocodylia > Gavialidae > Gavialis > Gavialis gangeticus. The sequence continues at coordinate 43,599,508 of NW_017729006.1, read as the reverse complement.
AAAGAACTAGGTTTGTGAATCTGTATGTAGCCTGTCAGTAAGACTTAAGAGTTGAAGGCTCTCACTCCATCTAGCCAATGCCCAAGATGGGCAGTAACAGGATACCAAACTAGAGGGGGGAGAAGACACAATATCTGTGCCATTATCTGTAGTGGAATGAGCAAAGGGACATTCAGACATGCATGTAATGTAGTCAAAGGACATATCTGTATAACACTAGGTTCAGAAAAAATGATTACAGCACTTGAGGATATCCCTGAAGCTCCTTCATTCAGAACACAAACCAATGCAGTTGTGAAAGAGAGCAGACAATGTACACATAAAGCAACAGTTACAAACCAGCAGTATTTTGTGTGTATGGCTGTTTATCTGTGATAAGGAAACCTGGGTGATGCAGGTAAACATGTTAGCAGCGTGTTCTTTGCTGCTTTGTGTGAAGACACACACCAGTGCTGTGCCACAGCGGTCACAAAGTACATCTGTCAGCTGCCCAGCCTGCTTACACTCTTCACAGGGCAGCTTCTCCTTCATGGGCAGATTTTAGAGGGTGTTAGTGCAGACTCATGAGCCACAGAGTATGCTTCTCCTATGTCCATAACACATGTTAATGACTCTGTGACAATACCTTTCAGATAATAGGCTTATGTGTATAATCACATTCCCTCATATACACTCTCTTTCACACATACTTGATTGAATTCGACTAACGCAGCACAAGGACAGGTAAGCTCATGAATGTATTCTTGAAATGTCACATATGATTTCTTTAACCCTCTGGCAGAATCCAAGACTCAAAACTGCCTTGACATTTTTTGATAACATTGTTTTTACTGACTTACACTTAATCTGGGTCTCAAGGGAAATTAGTTTCCGGTTTTTTTAAAAAGCACTCATTTGGGAGTTACTTCTAATGAGAGATGGGAGTGGAAGTGTTCTTGAGAACTTTGTCCATAACACCCAATCTGATCTATCTTTTAGGCTCAGTGACAGCCAGGGTTAACCATAAAGAGTCTCCCTCTACACCACAATGGGGAAAGGATTCCTCCTGGTTATGATGGGAGGCAGCTTCTTTGCTTGTGATCATCTTGGGAAGGCTTAGAGTCATACCATCTTAATTCTAGACTCAAACTCAGTAAAACTCATTTAGCAGGCTGGTATAATTTAAGGTGGCTTTGGCCACTACTTCTGAAGGTCCTTATATGCGAATGCAACTGAACCAGCTATGTCCCTTTAATGATGATCATACAGCGATAACAACATTAACTGTTCTGCTCTGCTGCCTCTGACATGCAGCGGATATGAAGAATGAGTAACTGCAGTTGCCAATTTGGGTGGAAGGGACACACTGGAAAAAAATCAAAATGTGAAACCAAATACCTGAGGTAAACAGGTATCCCTTTTGTACTTCTTTCATGAAGTCAATATGTGACACTGGGCACATAAAATAATTAGGCAGGTCCAAAGGGACAGTGAGCTGCTTGAAGCACAAAACACTTTTAGAGGATAGGTGTTTCACTTAAAACATAATGTTTGTCTACAGAAATTGCTGGTCACAGGTAGTTTGGCTGTCTGTGAAGAGTCAACTTTCATCATACTTTGGGAAGCACCTGTATGTACGACAACTATAGCAAGGCACCTTGACCTAAGCTTTCTGTAGCGATGGGTGTATGCTGGATGTTTGGTTTGATGGATGAAATCAAATAAATTAGAAAAAAATATTAGATTCAAGTTAAATCAAAAGAAAATTCTTTCTAAAAAATGACAACTAATTTTCATTTTGGTAAGTCCAAACATTTTCTTCAACCAACATTATTATTTTTTTAATTTAGGTCAACTTTAAGTAAATAGGCTATTTTGAAACAAGGAAGTGAAATAAATTTGCATTTCTGAAACTAAAATTTGTTTAAAAATGAAAGGTTCTGATATTTAACAAAATATTTTTCATTTTTCCATCTAAAACTATTTGCTGAATTTGGCCCAATTTCACAAAGAGTTTAGGTCCCTCCATTTTTTTAGTGACTACTATATGTAGAAAAACTTTTGCCTGGCAATTCATATGTGGGTCTAGCTGACTGGCTGAAGACTGGCTAAGTGCAAGAGTATGGACTAACTAGACCTTCTCATAATCACAGTCACAAGATGTAGAATCACAACAGGAGGAAGATGAGGCTATAAAGATAGTATCCCAGTCTGTCAGTGCCTAGAGATTGGTAGAAATGTAGGATATCTGTAAGCTTCTGGTTCTCAGAATGAGAGCTGTGAACTTGGTCATTCCTAAAGCTCTTCCTTGTATTTCACACAAGAAAGGGGTAGTGAGTTAGAAGAGAGGTTGGTCCCTCAAAAAGAGTGTCGTTTTACAATGTGGCTCACAAAATGTGAAAGCTGGAGAACCATTGCAAAAGGATTTTGTTCTTAAGTTACTTTGAATTTGCTGGTGCAGGAAAAAAAATTGTCTTTTGGTGTCAGATTTTCAAACAGATTCTGACACATTTATAGAGGTTGATATCATGTACACACTTGCATAATCCCAGTGAAATCATGGTACTACTCAATGCAAGGTGAGGCTGGTGAACAGCTCCTAAGTGACACCTAACACAACAGTACCAGGACATATAGAGGGCACATGGGCACCGAGGAATTAGGGTAACACAGGGAAACCACACAAACAGGTAATAATAGGCCACAGTGCATTTAAAATACCTTTTATGCATACATAAAATATAGATGAAAAGAAATTTGCTTTAGATTCTTCTCCCCTAATACACCAAAGGCAATATCTTGTGTGTGTGTGTGTGTGTAAAATCTACAAAAAAGAGAGATGACATTACTAAGAGCAAGAGAAATTGCTTAGAAGTACCTCAGCCACATAGCTAATGGCATCCTTCAGGTTGAGTTCATGGAAAACATTAAGAATCCGGTCTCTTGATTTCTGTGCCGACCTTCTCATCAGTACTTTACTGAGAATTTTCCTATCAAAATTGGTCCACCTAATGATTTAAAACAAACTTTTAGCAGTGGCAAACAATCACAATTACAGCATTTTCCCTTTAGCCTGAGCAGCCATTCCTGGACACTAAGCATTTTGTGCACCTTACTAAATATAGCAAAGCATGTTTTTGAAAAAACTTTGTGTGGAAGTTAGGCATTTAAAAAAAAAGTCTTTTGTGAGGTGCAACCACCAGTTGTAGCTACTGATGAATAAAAGCAGCAATCGGTTTATGATTACACTATCCAATATCTAGTTTCAAAATCAGTAAGATACACTGGGGAATACTGCTATCTAATCTTTCTGCTTCTGACTACTTACTTGTTTATTATAGCCACAGAGAGGCTATAATTATAGCCACAGAGAGGCTATAATTTTGTTCCAGTTCAAATATGCAAAGGTTTTCCTCCCAAATAGATTTGACAGGAATAGATCCCTTGCTCTAAATGATGAGATTTGAAAACTTCATCCAAAGCCTTAGTTGTGGCACTGTATTTCACAAACATCCATTTTCCTTGCCATTTGGTAGAGGAACACTATCACTACTTTAAATAACATTCCCATTTCCTTAACTATTCCAATTCAGGAAAATAAGGGCAGTTAGCATAACTTACTTGTCTCGCAAGTAATTATGTCCTATTTGTCCTGATATGTCTTCAATAGCAGAAAGAATATGATCAAAAGCCTAGGAAAATAAGGATAGTATTAATGTCACATGGAGCGCATGGGGTTTAAAGTAAAGTGCTGCTTTTGTTTTTTGTTTTTTTACGTATGTAAGCAGCTCACTGATTATTCCTGTTTTATATAGGTTTAAGTAAAAGATGGAAAATTCTGTTTTTAACTTTCATTTTTATTCCTCTTGTATCATATCTCACTTTTGCATCTCTTTCCCCCCCACACTTTTGAAGCGCATGAGCCATTGTTACTCCCTCTTCTAAACCAGTTGGTAGTTTCACATTCTGTGTCCTTTTAGTTCCATGTCCATGCTCTTGGAGAATAGAAATTTCCCTCAGCAGAGAAGGAATAGCAATCTTTATTATTAGCTCTGCCTAATACTCAATACCTGGGGCCAAGTTTTGTCCTCAGTGGCTGTGTCTACATGAGCAGAGGACAGTGCAGTTGTGCAAGTCCTAAATGACTGTGCAGTAACCAGCATTGCTGTAGTGTTGCTGGGCACTAACTGTGATATGACACTACTGAGCAGTAACTCATTGCTACTGTGCAGTAGCATCAAAAAAAAAACATGTGGCAATGGTACTGCGAATTAACACTGGTTACTGTGTAGTCATTTAGTACTTGCTTATGCACTGGATACTTATGCAAGTACTAAATGACTGTGCAGTAACCAGTGTTAGTGCACAGTACTGTTGCTGCGCAGTTTTCTTCCCCGACACTACTGTGCAGTAGCAATGAGCTACTGTTCAGTACCTTGTTACTACTGCGCAATAGCGTCATGTCACAGTTAGTGCCTGGCAATGCTACTGCAAGGTAGCAATGAGCTACTGTGCAGTAGCATTGGAAAAAAACCACACGGTGATGGTACTGCGCCAGCGTTACTGTGCAGTCATTTAGTAACAACTGTGCAGTACTCCACTCGTGTAGATGCAGCCACTGAGGACAAAACTTGGCCCCAGGTATTGAGTATTAGGCAGAGTTAAAATAAAGATGGCTGTTCCTTCTCTGCTGAGGGAAATGTCTACTCTCTAAAAGAATGGACAAACAGCTAAAAGGATGCAGAGTGTGAAACTACTAACTGGCTTAGAAGAGGCAGTAACAATGGCTTATGCACTTATAAAGGAAAAAAAAAGGAATAACTGGACATGTCTAGCTGAGACATTACTGTGCAGTAGCTTGTTGCTACCATACAGTAGCATTGCCAGACACTAACCATGACATGCTCTTACTGTGCAGTAGTAACAAGCTACTGAGCAGTAGCTCATTGCGCAGTAACACCAATTACTTTTCAGTCATTTCATACTTGCTTATGCAAGAACTAAATAACTGTGCAGTGACAACTGCGCAGTCCGCTGCTTGTGCAGTTGTAGCCACTGACAAGGGTATAACTCAATTTATTTATGTGGAATTACTCTGACCCCAGATTTAGGTCAATAAGATTGAGAGCAGAATTTGGTGTTTTGTTTGCATAGTTTCTAAAAACTTTATCCTGAATATCTGACTGCTTTTAGGGGACCTACTAATCAACAGATTTTGAATAAGGCATTGGGTGACTGTTGCACTTGATTAGCCTTATTACTGAATAGAATATATCTACAATGCGAAATGTGACTTCGGCAAATATATAACACAGCCACAGATGTTCAGAGAAAGGTGATATAAGGAAGATACCTATCTAATACTGGCCAGGGCCAGTATTTTTACCTTTTTAAGGGTGGCACAGGGCTGCACCTCCTACAAGCTCCTGGAGGCAATGAGCTGCCCTGAGACACAATATCTACTGGGACTCTTGTTGTAGTGGTGCAATGTTACCCTGGACCCAACGAAGGAATCTGGTTAATGGCATCACTTCACCCGTAGCTTGTTACTTGCACAAAGGCACCTGACAAAAATGTGACTAGATAGCGTTTTAATTGATGGAAAAAAGAATAAAAGATGAATGTATATTTACAGATGGCTTGCATGTTTTTGCTTTTTCATGGGCATTCATGAAGCTTTCCTTTCATTTCTCTTCAAAACAAATGCCATCTCAACAGACCAGCAAGAGTAAGCATAAACATCTTAGCTGTTTGATAATGTTCAAATTGGAGTCCTCTGACTCTCTCAGGAGCAGGGCTGAACAATTTTGCAAGTTGCAAGTTCATTGCTCAGCCTATTATGTCCTTACATAAATAGCGAATTGTAAAATATTTTTTGTTTTTTTACTTTATCCTGGGAGCCTAAAGTCAAGATGCCATTACTAATTTGTCCAAAGGAAGAATAAATAGCATCTCCACTGTTTCAGAGGCTGGGTAAGTTATCTTCCACAGTGCTTTCTGTTTCTGATGGTCTATCTGTGATAGATGGGGTTGCACAATGCACTTAACAGACAAAAAGGCCAACCCAACCATCATTTCTAAAACTGGCTGAAATTACAGCCAATTATTTCAACTATTCAGTTATCTGACTGCAGGATGTGCCCGTAATCTGCAGGTGACTTAAAAAAAGAGAGAAATGTTTTAACTACTGAGGAAAAAACCCTCACATAATCAACAAACTGAGAAAAAAGCCTGTGGTGTATATTATACATGTAAATGTACATTTCATACATCTTTCCTTAATCAAACAATTTGATTTTGCAAGCACTACGGGCCCAATTAACTCAGCAATATTTCAATTCAGTAAAAGTTTCAGACCAAAAAAGGAAAGGTTCTTGATAACCTGTTTAGAAATGTCTTTCTATTTTCCCCCACCACTGCTAATAGTTTCTATTGCAAACCATGAACCCTGGGGATAGTGCTTTTAAAACCTTACCCTGCCATGGAGCTTTTCATTCAGTTTTGGTTCCCTGTGTTCACTTCTCTTCACTTTCAGCCACTGGACCAAAGGCTTGATTGTCAAACCCTGCACAATGAGACATTACAATAAACATTTTAACTATCACTTTAGAAACCTGTTTGACACCTATTCTAAGCTATAGGAAAATAATAAATTGTCCAGTGTTCCAAAACCAAGACTCTAAGAACACTAATTTTTTTTGAGATACCTCCTCAGATGTTGTGTAGCATAGCCCCCAGTAGAGTCAATGGTGATTTCTTCAGCTGGAAATTGTAATTTTATTTAGAAGCTAAATAACATCATACTCTATGAAAAGTCTGAGCTCATATAAGTGACATGAGGGACACTCCAGTATGAGTATGCTCAGTGACATTTTGGGCCTGCTGAGGCAAAACTCCTATTTACTGCTGGAGGGCTGGGATTTCCCTTCCCTTCCCCTCCTCCCTGTCCTGTCTATACAGCACTTCCCTGTTTAGAAGCTAAACCTTGTGCTTAGGATGATGCTTGGTAAAGCATTTTAATATTTGAAAATGTAGTAAACAAGAAATGACTGCTCCCCTCTACTTATTCAGTGGACGTGAAAGATGCCATTAATTTGAACTCTATTAATACGCTTCATTCAAGGCAGAACATTTTTTAGAACAGAGAAAATTGTGTTTTGTCCCATGTGGTGCCATGTGAAAGCATAAAGTGGGATCCTTGTTACTAAAATTATAAAGCCAATTATGCTTCTGGCTCGCTGAAACAATATATAAGCCACAGTTGAGAGCTGCTTTCAATTTAGTGCTACCACCATGCCTTTTGGGGGTCTCCTCTTTTTCGTAAAGAAACCAGATCAAGTAACTATATTACCTGGAATATAACAGTGAAGAACACAACGATGATGGTTGTGCTGACAAACAGGTTTTTCGCTTTCATTTTGTCCTGATCCAGAAGTGCAACCAGGGCAAAAGCAACAGCTCCACGTAATCCACCATACGACATCACTACCTGATCTATTATTCCCAGCTGGACCATTCTGTAATGGTTTAGAATCCACGTCTGTATAACGACCCCTATAAACACAAATGTCAAAGCCTCATCCACATGTCACAAAAAATAGTCTGATCATCTCTTACAAGCAAAATCCCTTTCTACCTTTATGATTTTCTTCTTATAATCACCTTGCAGCCCTTGTGACCTTCTCCTTCAATTCTAATCAAAGGAAATAGATGCAGCTTGTCCTGGCAGCCAGAAATCCTGCTCTAACTAAGGGCCAGTGATGGGAGTCATATAGGAGTTGGATGAGGGGTGCTAGCCCCTCTGGCGTGGGCCCACTGGATAAATTCTGGTTCATTTGAGGTCAATGGCAAAACTCCCGTTAGCCAGGATTTCACCAGGGCACTCCACTACCATTGGTGATAAGGGTCCCAGTTCAGGAGGCCCTTGGCAACACAATGCACTGAACAATGCACATCAGACTGGAAATGAAATGAAGGAAGAAGAGATGAATTTCTAGTATCTTCTGAAGAAGCTATACCACTGATTTCTTTGACCATACACTAGTGGCATTATGCCAACACTCCATCTACACCGCGGGTCTGTGGAGAGGCTCCCTCAGCAAGAGTTCAAGAAAGTGGAAAACATCACGTTGCTTCCAGATGAGTAACTGGAGGCATCCCCATAAAGGGATGCTGTGCATGCTATGGGTGGCAATTAGCAAGCGTCCTCCTTTTTGGGTCACCTCTAGCTGGAAGCAGTCTTTTTTGTTCCAACAAACACAGCTATGATCACCATCTGCTAGTAAAACAGATCTTTGTAAATATAGTCAGATCACTGCTGTGAATCCTACAGGAGAACATGAGCCATAATTAGGTAAGGCAGCAGCACCAGGCCTCCACTAATTTCAGTCAACTTTGTAGTTTAATAGCTTTCCACTCTTGTTGTCATTGTTGATTTTGGTAATCACATTTATAAAAAGATGGTCAGCACTGAGATGCTCCCTTCTTTTTATACTGCAACTATAGTGATGGTGTTAGTTTTCTCATATTACCTCAAAATGATAGAAGTCCAAAGTTTAAAAAAAGTCTAGTAAAATGGCATAGGTGGACATAGGTAAGTGGAAAACAGCAAAAACCTAGGCAGAATACCCTAGAAATGAACAGACATAGGGAGGGTCCCCCCCACAAAAAAGAATGAGTTCCTGTGCTACTGTAGACATCCAGTGTGCAACAAAGTAACTGGGATTATATCATTGTATTGGCACTATACATATGAATTAGTTTCAAATAAATAAAAATTCCAAATAACAATAAAGCATATTCCTATAGTATAGCTATTAGTCAAGTCTATCTATGTTGTTTAATTACTGTTTTGTTAAGTGTTGTGATATTGCAAAAAAGACAGCTGTGTAACATGATCTGGTAACTCTTGGGTAAAAAATGCATGTGTATTTTGTTGTACACACTCACAAAGAAATTACACCAAGCTTATTTTGTGCAGGTCAGTGGTTCTCTACCTTTTTAGAATCAGAGCACCCTTCCACAATGTTTCAAATTTGGCGGTGCCCCAGCTGAGAACCACTGTTGTGCTGCATCATTGGTTCTTAATTGGGGTGACTCTGGTGTCAACTAAAAGACACTCACTCTTTGTTTTTCACCAATCATTGGAAATTATCTCCATGTTATGACTGTGAATCTGAGATGAAAATGTATATACCTCTTATGTCACCAGGCTCCAAATACGAAGCGTACCTAAATAAATAAATTAGCTTAATCCAAGCTCTTAATTATTGGACCGAAAGAGATGGCTGAGTAAAGACATGATTAATATAATGTGCAAGGTTTTTTTTTAGGTTGCAGCTTCTAACAAAAATCCCCATCTATCTAACACATCAATGATGTACATTACAGCAGGAAAATTCAAGGAACTAGTCCTTGGACTAATCAGGTGTGCCACCTCACATATCCTATTAAAAACTATCATCATTTCAGTGAATGATGAGGTCTACTAGAGAATCCATTCTTTTTCTAAGGAACAGTCATAACCTTAACCCAAAATAATGAAAGCTACATATGTACAAGCCTCCAAGATACTCTGTGGCATGAAAGTATGTTGTTGCAACAAGACTCCAAATTTTAATACATGACTACAGCAGGAAAATTGTTTATCTTACCAATGACTCTGAATACTGAGATGAAGACCAATGTTAAGAGTATAAAAGCTGTGTTCCAGGTCCAGATATCAGGATTTACAGCTGAAATTCCCAGGAACATGAAGATAATAGTCTCAGCTCCACTAGCCATCATTTTCATGGTATATCTCACAGTGGTAGAAGACTGCTCAGAAATATTAGCTTTGACATATTTTTGACAGCAGATGCCACAGAAAGTTATCCTGAAAAGAAATCCATCATTTGTTGAATAACACTTGTAATGTATTTCCCTTTGCCATCCAAGCTATCAAATTGTGACAAAAAAATTAAACTGTGACTTTAAGAATTCTCGGAAACTAAGGCAAAGAGGAATACAAAACTCTAAAATTCTGGGTTCAGATGTGATACCTTCTATTAGATCAACTAAAAA
>NW_017729006.1:43575993-43584467 GCF_001723915.1 Gavialis gangeticus | reverse complement strand
CCAATGTTAAGAGTATAAAAGCTGTGTTCCAGGTCCAGATATCAGGATTTACAGCTGAAATTCCCAGGAACATGAAGATAATAGTCTCAGCTCCACTAGCCATCATTTTCATGGTATATCTCACAGTGGTAGAAGACTGCTCAGAAATATTAGCTTTGACATATTTTTGACAGCAGATGCCACAGAAAGTTATCCTGAAAAGAAATCCATCATTTGTTGAATAACACTTGTAATGTATTTCCCTTTGCCATCCAAGCTATCAAATTGTGACAAAAAAATTAAACTGTGACTTTAAGAATTCTCGGAAACTAAGGCAAAGAGGAATACAAAACTCTAAAATTCTGGGTTCAGATGTGATACCTTCTATTTTATCAACTAAAAATAGCAAAAACAAAAAAATCTTTCTTTGCAAGCTTTTGGGCACATGCCCTTCTTTCAGCTGAAAAAGAGCATGAGTGCCCAAAAGCTTACAAAGACAATTTTTTTGCTATCTTTCAGTTGGTTTAATAAAAGGTATCACCTCTGAACCAAGAATATTAAAGTTTTGTATTCCTCTTTGTCTCAGACCTACATGGCTATAAATCTGACTCCTAAACTTAAGGCAGGCACTCCAGTGAATACTAAGTATTCAAGTTAGGTTTAGGTAGAATGTGTACCACAAACAATCACCACCTAAAAATCTGTAGATAACATTTAATTAGCCCATAAAAGCACTCCTGCTTCTTCTGCCATTTGGGTTTCCATACTATTTCACAGCCAGCACTTTAAAGCATGTGTTTACTTAGATATAAATCTAAGATGATAATTTGTTTGCAGTGGGTTTTTCCAATCTTGAAGATACTTGTTGTAGAACGGCTTTTGATGATGAAAGCATGTAAAACATTAGAGGCTAATAACATCTGAAAGTGGGTAAGCAAAACTGAGATTAAAGGTATGTTCCAACCCAATGTACAGCAGTGGGTAAAGATTGTACTGGGACTCCACACAGAACAGGAAAGCTTACCCTGTTTATCCTGATAGCAAGTTTTGGTTGATTGACTTGGCCACATGGCAGAAGTTTCAAAGAATAATATACGATTTGGATATTCAAAAATTTTAGACGACAGTCCAGAACAACAGAAAGTGACATTCGCTTGAATCTGGCTGTTTAGTCATCACAAATTGACTGGAAAAAGGGCAACTGGAATGAGTATTAATGCCATTAGAGCAGTGGTTCTCAACCTTTTTGGTACCAGTACCCTTCTGTAAACCCTGATGGTCAGTTCTGACCAATAAACAGTTTAAGTAGAAAACAGCCTCCTGGCCCTGATGGTGTCCCTCACTCCTGACCCACTGCCCCATGCCTTCCCCCACCACCACTGTGTGGGGCAAGCGGAACCCTAGGCAACCCCTTGCACTCTGAACTCTGCCAGCCTGCAAGGACATGCTCACAGTTTTCCATGTTTTTCTCCTTTAAAGGAGAATCCATTTTTAAAGTTTGTCTGCCACTCTTTTATACATTCTTGTGACCCACTTTTGGGTTGCAACCCATGGGTTGAGAAACACTGCATTAGAAGACCAATAAATGAGTTTCTATTCTACCAAATCAGCCTTCATACTAAAGAGTAGACACTGGAAACTTCAAACTCCTTTTCAAGACAGACTTAGAAGAGGTGTTTGGGATTCACAATCCATTACTGGTTTGTAACTGTAACTGAAGAATAAACTTTGTTAGTCTGGCATTCTGTAGTCTTCCCATCTGGTTTAACTCTTCCCTGTCATTTATGTTAAAAAACTATGCTCCCTCTCCACTGCAGCCAAGGGGAAAAAAACTGATAAAATAAAGGACTTACGCAAGGATGGCGGAAAGAGAAAGCATCTCTGCTGTGAGGTAAGACAGATATGAGATGATAAAGACAAATCCAGGTTCAATAATTCTAACGTGTTTGGTAAAACGAGTGACCAGGGACAGCAGGAAAGCAAAAGCAACACCAACGAGTGTCCCACCCAGGCTTACCACGAAGAAAGACACTGCAACAAGAACAAATACAAATTAACAAAGGTAGTATTGCAGGATTAATTGGCTTAATTGTTACTAATTTTCCTATCAAATGGCTAATGAGATAAAGAAAAATTTGGAAGCTAGCTTAAGAATCCCAACTTCAAAAAATATAATCCAAAGAATGCCACAAATTTACCATTTTTTAGTATGTTGACATTTGCAAAGTTCCAAGGAAACCACAAGTTAATTCTGGTGAAAAGCCATCAGTGTGAAATTACCCAAAATCCTTAAGTATTCCCCAAGCAAATTTACTTCATTGTTCCATAAACACAAATGCTTCCCCAACCACAGAAAAATAATATACACAGATCATCATTAACAACGTGGTTCCTGAAACAGTACAGCATTCTCTTAAGCTTGTAATGGGGAAGATCAGTATCAACACTGCTTAATAACCTTTAACAAATGCTGGGTATCTGATGGTAATCGCATATAAGCTAGCCCTTGTACTACACTTCTATGGCAAAAGAAACACTACTTCTGCAGGAAGATGGCAGGTTACAGCTATTGTGTTGAAAGGATTCTGAAACAGTAGACCTCGTGTGGCAGGATTATGACCACATACATATCTGTCAAGTCATCAGGTCTTAACCTCCTAAATCAGTTACTGCTCTGAGCTAGGGGCAGACATTCAAAAAGCCTGAGCCTGAATTGATCAACCTGTCCAACCTGATTAGGCCGAATCAGTTTGTAGCTGCACAGACATCCCATAAATGCAGGCACATGCCTGTAGTGGCTCAGGCGAGTAGCCTGGGGCACTAGAGCAGCCTTCACTTTCCTTCCGTGGTGTTGAGCTAAGGGGGGTGTGGCCAGGCCCCAACAGGATGCTCTGATTAGGGAGGGGTTCCCCCGCTTCTGACCAGCCCAGCAGGGAATTGATAGCACGCTGTTTATCACCCCTAACTCAGTGTTTATCACCCCATTAAGAAAACAACAGTGGGACATTACCAGCTACCTGTTGATTCTGCCTTTGTCCCGTCTGCCACAGCACATAGCCAGCACGTGATCTGCTAGGTAATGCTGAGAAGTGTCTGTGTAAGGCAGAGGGGATGGGGGAATCCCTGCTTAGCAGGAAGGGGGGAGGGGAGTGGGGGGGGGAGCAGGGGGAAGCCAGGTAAATGCCTGCAATCTCAGCCAAGCTCCAGCCAGGGAGCCGGAGGGGCAGCTCTGCTGTGGACCAGAGAACCCCACCCAGCCCAGAGAGCATGCCAGGATGCTGGGGATGTCTGGTTTATCTTAAACCAGCAAGGGGTCTGGGACAGACATTGCACAAACCAGTTTGACTCAAATCAGTTAAGTCTGATACTACATTCAACCAGGTTTATCTCAAATGGTTTTCAGCCATTTTTAAACTGGTTTATGTACACTGAACATCTGTCTTTTACAGATTTAAACCAGTTTCTGATCACTTAAACCAGCTTATGTGTAATGTCATTCCCTACATCCTGGAGCTCACAAGCCAGGTCCAATACCTAACAGCTTCTATAGAGACAAAAATTCCTCTTTCCTCTCTCAGAATTCTCAAATGTCCAGGACATGCAAATATGGGTTCATTCTGTGTGCCACCAAAATCTGAGGGTATAGATGGGAGGGGAAAAGTAACAGCAAAAGACCATCATGTGATACAGTTGTAAGTATTAAATGTTTTAAAGTCTACACGTTTTATCAGTGGTGTAACACAGAGTTAACTTTACTCACCTATGCCTTTTACACAGTCCACCCCAGTTACATTTTCTGCTCCTATTGCAACAAAGGACTCAAAGACATTGTAGAGAACCTAAAAGGAAAAAGTGACTTCACTTAGTATATATTTTTGAATTAAAACCAGTTAAAATTATTCCAAATATGGGCCTGGCATTAAATAACTTAATTTTTTGTTAGACTGATAACCATTGAAAAAAAACCACATAGTGAATTAATAACAGGTCAAAACATGGCAAATATGAAATCTAGAAAATATGATAGTTATGCCTATGGCTAGTGGTTAAGTCTGCATATCTAAGGGTTTTCTAGACTGCCAATCACTGTGGCATCACCTGACATCTCATCTCCTGCTTGGCAGACAATTTCTAAAAAGAGGCATAGATAGTGAAGGAGGATCTAGAAGAAGTAGGACAAAACATTCTGCTGCTTCCTGGATTATAATTCTCATTCAAAAATATCCTTTTAAAATCAACATAGTGACTTTAAATTAATTCAGTGTGGGCTTTTAACAGGTTCACATTTACAGAAACTTTCAACATTTTTTGCCGACAGATTTTTTGCACAAAAAAAATCTTAATCAGAACAATAGAAAGGGTCTACACTTCCCAAACTTGTTTGAATGAAAAACCAGAAATAACAAGTTCTTGGTAAAAATATCTTGGCTTTTAGTAAGCTTTAACAGGATTTGCAAACTTTTAAGAATTGGGTTTATCATTGAAAAATAAATTATGAAAAATGTCTTTAAAAATTCATATCAGAATTTGCCACCACACTTCCCCTTCACACTGGCACTATTCAAGTAGCTCACCTATTCACCTAATTCTCAGGCACCCCATTGGTATAAACTTTACCAAGTAAAGAGAAAACAGGCATTGATATTAGATGTCTCTGGACAGAAGCAAGAATGTACAGAGCATTTCCCAGTATCAAACATCATGGAGCACTTCTGTTCAATATGGTCCCAATTCAGGAAAACATTCCTATTTGGGAGAGCACTTAGACATATATTCAACTCAACTAGGTACATGCTTGCATCCCGTTACTGTGAGCTGAATGCACATATGTAAAGTTTAAGTTTGAAGTTACTTGCACTTAAACACATTCGTTAATTAAGGACCTCTGCCAGCCCCTGACCAATCTATTATAGTCAGTTCTACCAGACTGTAGTCCCTAGTGTTCTCAGGAAAAAAGTGTAATTTCAGCTTTAGATTTTAGTAGGTTATAATCAACATTTCACTTCAAAGTGGGCCACCACAAGGAGCACATCTGGGCAATACCTGCCCAGATGGCAGAGCAGGGGCACCCCATCTGGTTCTGGCAGGAGCACAGCTTTGGGGCCACAGGCCTAAGGGGGAAGATGCTGTCACAGATGGCAGCAGGTCACACCCAGCCAGCAGCCCCCACTGCCAGACTGCTGCAGTGGGTAGAAGATGCAGGGGCCACTCCAGGTTAGGGCTGCTTCATTTGGCACAAGGGATAGTGTCTCCAGATACCAAGTGGCTGGGCCTCAGAAGCTCCTGAGGGCAAGTAGCTCTGAACTGCTTACCAGGGCAGGTTTTTATATTGCTTGGGCCAGCACAGAGCAGGTTTTTATACTGCTGCCCCAGGCTCTAGCTCCTCCTGGCTGCACATCTGCGAGCAGCTGGGCAGGGTTATTTTGCCCTAAGTGGCACAACTTGCCCCATACCAAAGTGCATGCCCAGGCACATGCACCAAAGCAAAAATCTCTAGCTCAAATTTGCATCGCTCCTATTTGAACTGTTGCAAACGCACGTGCCTGCATGTGTGGATGCACCCCATGAGGTCTGGAAGCACCTTTTCTTTTTAAATAAAAGTTGACGTTCTCATGAGCTTGGATTTAAGGGAAAAATGTGTATCATAAGACTTGCAACAAAATCAGAAGAATTAGCAACACTATCACTTTGTCATCTGTGATAAGTGGATCTCATTGAGAAGCAGCAGAGGGAATTCTTTTGGGTATGTCTATCAGAAGAATAGCAATAGAAGATGGAAAGGCTAGGAAAAGGATTAACAAAAAAAAAGAAGGTATCTGATGTATATTAAGATTGAGGGCATATATAAAAATGGACCAAAGGAACAGAAGCAGTTCAGAGAATTAGCCAAGGAAATCTCAAAAACTTCTGAAGTCATTTCAGTGAATCACAACAGACATGACGACTAGAAAAGTATTTGTATCAGAAACATTAATTTAAATATTCATCCAATCAGAGAACAGAAATGCACCAAATAACTTATATTCAACTATTTTATGCTCACAGTACATTTTTGCAAATAAGGCACTCTAGTAAAACTTCTGTGCAGTAACTGACTCAGACAACATGAAAAGATACACTGACTACATTTACATGAGATGTTGACTGTGCAGTTGCTACTGTGCAGTCATTTAATACTTGCATACACACATACTAAATAACTACACAGTAACCAGAGTTACTGCACAGTAGCATCCCCAAATGGCTTCTTGGTGATACTGACTGAGCAGTAGGTTGTTATTACTGCACAGCAATAATGAGCTACTGCTCAGTCACTGTCACATATAGAAAAGGCCGCTATGTACTATTTTATGCCATAAGGAATTTATTATTTCAGCAGAAACCATCAGGAATTGGGCACAAATCCTCTTACCACAGTCACAGCATCATTTAGCAGTGATTCTCCAAAAACAATGATGAACAGAACTTCATTGACGTGGACTTCCTCAAACACAGCCAAAACCGCAACTGGATCCACTGCTGCAATCAGACTGCCAAACAGGAGAAAGTCCAGTAGCCCAATGTTAAGGTCACCTACAGAAACAAAGAAACCTATTTACAAGGGGAGTCTACACATGCATTTACTCTGGCCTAGATTTGCTCTGGTGTAAACTAATTCAGTGTAAACGTTCTTGGGCAGGCATCTACAAATGTGAGGATAAGGGAGCATATTTGCACCAAGTTTCCTGTAGCCCTGCAATAGGCCCCTGCTGACACTGGGGGGAGCTCCAGGCTCCCCCTGGGTGCTAGTCCAGGGGCTGGCAGAGAGCACTGGGTCAGGAGACAACTGTCTCACAGCCAGGGTGGGGGCTGGGGGCGCTGCCTGCTGCTGCAGCAGGGACAATGACTACTTGCCCCAGCAGCATGGAGCTCCTGGCCCTAGATCCCTGACCAGGGGCAGGGGACTTGGAAAGAGCTGCATGGGAGGGGCAGGTCCCAGCCCCCTGCCCCAATTCGCCAGTGGGGCAGCTAGCTCTACCAGACTGTAGTCCCTAGTGCTCTCAGGAAAAAAAGCATAATTTCATCTTCAGATTTTACTAGGTTAGAATCAATATTTCACTTTTTAGAACAAGCAAAAGACAACAAGGTATTCAGACTGTAGTGGAAATTAACGCTGAAATAATTTTATCATCAAATCAATGCCTCAGTATAGCATTTCTTTAGACAAAATGTAGACTGAAGCAAAGAAGTGAATTCTATCTAATTTACTATGCAGTAAATGGATCTCTGAGGAAAAAATAAACATTAGACTTTGGAAATTCTGGATGTTATATGGAGATTTCTGACAATACTTTACTGCAGTAACCAGTCCAATAAGGGGCCACTGATGAGATATTATTAAAATAGATTTACTATTACACATAAAAAGGCTTGTGAGTTTTTAAGTTTTCACAGATAGCAAAATCCTGACATTAGTATTACCAATCCCCAGTGTCAAAAATCATGATATTGGCTTAAAAATTATTAGGCCATAATGAAAGTTTCTTATCTCAAAGTTGATCTGCCAAGATAAGGAATTCAGTTGAAGTGTATGTTTTTAAACCCTACATACTACCTCAGACACTCGGTAGATGAATAAACTTGTCCCAGTCATGGGATAATCTTGCTTTTCCGTAATGTTTCCAGGAAATGGAATCGTGATTGGGTATTGCAGAAGTTCTTGATTGGTGGTTTTTTGTTTTGTTTATTTTTTTACAGCAGTCCATGGAGTCAGCTCCTTGCCCCTGCCAGACTCCTATCTCTCAGCATGAGTCCCAGGGTCTCCCTGCCTGAGCCCCACAACTGCAGAGCTCAGGCTGGGTGATAAGGGTCTCCCAGCCCAAGCCCCATGACCACGGAGCTCAGGCTGGGAGATAAGCATGTCCTAGCACCGGCCCTGTAGTTGCGGAGCCAGCACTGGGAAGTAAGGGTCTCCCAGCCCCTCACTCCCCAACTGCAATGGCAAAATGGAGGCTGGGCAATAAGGATCTCCCAGCCCCTACTCCCTGTTCGTGATCTTGTGGGGGGGGGCTTGAAGCTCCCTGCTGCTGGGGCAGGGGGACATAGTCACCGCCTGGGCTCCTGTGGCAGAGCCCACCCGGGCAGCAGGCAACTCCTGGGGGCAGGGAGCAATCTCCCACCCCTTGGTGGACGCCTGACCAGGAGCAGATTTTGGTCCTAGTTAGATGTCTACATGAACACTATGGTGCCATTAGTAATCTCATATAAATTTTCTATTTCCATTTGCAGGTAGCAAAGTTACTCAGGATTAGGGAGACTTACTGTGTAGACGCACATACTTATTTCTCACTAAACTATGCTAACATGAAGCTAAGTGTCTTCTGTAGACAAGCCCACAGAGATGTGAAAAAGGCAAAAGCAATTTCCTCATATTTCTGAGGTAAGGCCCATATTATTACTTTCTTCACACTCAAGCCCAAATTTGTCTCTTAATAACATGGAATCAGCCCCCATTG
>NW_017729006.1:43556519-43570993 GCF_001723915.1 Gavialis gangeticus | reverse complement strand
GCTAAGTGTCTTCTGTAGACAAGCCCACAGAGATGTGAAAAAGGCAAAAGCAATTTCCTCATATTTCTGAGGTAAGGCCCATATTATTACTTTCTTCACACTCAAGCCCAAATTTGTCTCTTAATAACATGGAATCAGCCCCCATTAAAATCAGTAAGGGTTGCACCTATAGAAAGCAGAGAAAATTCGCTTTTTTTTAACTGGGGAAAACTTCTACTGAAATTGAGCAAACTGAACAGAGTAAGCCACCCACAATAAAACTCTTGTAGGGATCAAATTAACTCAGCAATGAATTCCAATTCTTTGAGTGCTCTTCTCAGCTGTTAACTTTCCTTAGTTCTATAAAAGCAAGACAGAGGAACAGCAAGACACAAACATGCTTCCCCTTTAGAAGGAAGAAAGATGTGAGAAGCCACACGGAGGGATGTTGTAGTGCCTCCCAGCTCTTAGCCTGGGCCACTGCAGGCATGTGAGTGCATTTCCAGAATCAAAACTGAATTGTCTGTTCACTTGCTTATTGATTCAATTTATGCAGCTTAGACTAACCTGCGAAGATTGAAATGATTCAGCCTTGGGCTTCTTGACTTTGTATTTGGCCCTTGGGTTTGGAAGGCAAATGAAAGCAGAACTAAGTTTAGAGTCCTTTTGTTCCAAAAAGCATGAAGCTGTATGGTCAGACAGAGAACTCAAAAACTGGAAGCTGGGGACAGGACCCCACAGATACTACATACTTCTTTAGGCAGGAGTAAGCACCACCTCTTCAACCTGCCAGAAGGACTCAGGGAAAGGCCTTGAAAACAGGTACTCCTGTTTTTTAAGACCACATAACTTTTATAAATCATTCATTTTCATTCCCATTTGTGCAGAGTAGATGTTAGGGACAGAGCTAGTTAATTTTTTGAGGAAGGAGAGACTTTGGTTAGTGGAATCAGATGAAGACCTGGCAAATTTCTGAGGTTATTCCTGTACCTGACTGAGAAAGTTTCCATAGATTTCTCCCCCCCGCGCACTTATTTTTAGCTCAGTGACAATAACTATTGATATCAAGGCACCTTTGGGTATGCACATCTAAAATAAATTGACTCTCTGCGATCTCTTATCTTTTTTATATGTTACCAATTGTGATCACTGCTACATTCTTTAAGAAGTTGCGACAGCTGGTTAGCAAATATTTATGAAAAGGTCAAGACACCTCTTTAACTACTATAGAACAGTGTCAAGGGAGGTGGGATTGCTAAACCTGAAATTATCCAACCTCCCATCCAGGCCCAGTGATCCAATATGCATAAGCCAAGATGCTAGTGCTAACCTTGTCTCTACTGGTAAGCTTCAGAACAAGTGTCCGCTGCCAGTCCAGCTCCACTGGGAATAGGAGCAGGGGGGAGTCCTACTTTTAAGAGTCAGGTAGAAGCAGGCAGTGTGATTTTAGGTTGGATTGTTTGCCCCACTTATGGGTACAGAAGGGCTACATTGAGCACAAGCAAATATTTAAGCTGCAATTCTTCCTAAAGTACTTTAAAGGTAGTATTTCCTTCTTATTTTCCCTTTTTCTTGACTTACCTTCTTTAGTTTTAAATGCCTTATAAGGATAAACCTTAAGCACGAGCCTTGAGCATAATACTTAACAAGGATTTTCTCTCATGTGTATTGGAATCTATGGCTGCTTACAGATGTGAACCCCCTTCCTCGGCACTTTACTTCCAGCTTGGTGTGCCCTCATGCCGAGCGCAGCACATGTCCAGAACAGGCATTATGTTAGTTTGACCTGGCTTGCCCAACATCTGTATAGCTCCTGTGCTTCAGCAGGGCTTTTGGCACTTTTATCTAATAAGTGATTGAATCAGTTTTAGATAAAAGCGCCAAAAAGCCCTGCTGAAGTGCCCGATCTATACAGATGCTGGGGAGCTGGGTCAAACTAATGCACTTCCTTTTCCGGTAAAGCGCTGTTTTGTTTTGTTTTTTCATGTCTCTCAGCACTGACTATTATCTAATTTAGCTGACCTGTTCTTAGACTTGGGATTAGACTAGAGCAGTGTTTCCCAAACTTTTGATACCTGGGGCACACTTTTTATCTGTATTCAATCTGGCAGAACTTTTCCATCCAAAAAAGTGTGTGTATGGTATATCTATATCACTATATGGATATATATAGATATAGATGTGTTGTATATGTTTTGGAATATATAGGAATGTGTTATATGTTTTGAAATATAGAAATATATCTATATGCATTTCAAAACATATAGTACAATCCATTTCCCTGCCAGAAAAAAATCAAATTGCTACTGAGATTTACTGTTTAAAAAATGACACTGAATATAACTTTCTTTAAGCCAAGGATTAATCTCTATACTAGTGGTTCTCAACCTTTTAAGCCTCAAGCCACCCCTCCATAACTTTTCTGAAATTCATGGCACCCCAGCTGAAAATCAGATACAGATCTAAATTCAGAATATATGTATATGAAGGAGGGTCTTCAGGTTAAAAAAGCTGAGAATCACTGACCTGGTTGGTGACACTTAAGGGCATGGTGGGGACAGGACCTCAACCTCCTGCACCTGCTCTTTCCATCTCTCCTCTCCTGACCCCTGGTCTGTACCTTAGGGAGCAAGGGCAAACCCCGCTGATGAGGCTGCTCCTGCAGGGTCTCACATGCTAGTGACCACCCCTGCAGCCCCTTCTGCTGGCCCTGGGGACATAGAAGGAATAGAGGGGATGAGCTGGTTTGAAAAGTGTGCAGCTCTGTCAGTGCATCCACCCTCTTGCAGCACAGTATGCTAGTGAGTGAGTAGTGAGTGAGTGCAAGAGGAAGCAGGGGGAGGCAGCACAGGGACTGCCTGTGGGCAAGGAGGGTGAGGGAAGGCAAAAACATCAGTGACAGTTCCCAGAGAAGCAGTTGCAGGTGCTGAAGTAGCTGGGACAAGCACAGGGGGCTGGAGAGAGGAGGAGATCATTTGCTTCCTTACACAAGGGGATCTTGCAGCACACTTCCATTGCTCTCATGACACACTAGTGTACTGCACCACACTTTCGGAGTATCAGTGGGGTAAAGTCCATCTATTACAAGTTTTATCTACCATTGGAAATGGGAAATGACAACAGATTCTCTGATTTCTGTTATTACTTTTATAACAACTAAGGCTACATACACATTCATACTTTTAGCAATATTCATTTAATCTTTTCTTGCCTGAATAATAACAATTGATGTAACAAGAAAAATACTCTCAAGGCCATAGACAGATGATATATTTGAAGCACTACAAAAGTTGGGTGGACAGATGTGCACACCCCCTGTGGTGCTATAAAAATGGAGAAAGCACTATAAAAAGGGAAGCACTACAAAAATGACCCTCATTGAACCAGGAACTTCTCTGTAGTTCTGCATTTTGTAGCAACATTTAACTTCTGTACAGTTACATGCAGCACTATAGTGGGTGTCTTGGTCCCCCCAGCGCTTTGTTCTCTCCCTCCCCTTTTAAGTGGAATGGTGGGACAGAGAGAAGGCTTGAGAGTCATTGAAGGCTGCCTGGGTGTCCAGTGCTCCATGACAGCTTGTTGTCAAAGGAAGGGGAAGCAGAGTTGCAGGGCTGAGCAAGCATCCCATAGCCATGTGGCTGGATAGCATGTCCCAGAACGCTTTCATGATGAGGTTGCAGTGTTCCAGACAGGGGAGCCTCTGCAAATCCATTCACACCTGGCACTACTACATTTCTGAAGTGCTTAAAAGTGCTATGGCACTTGTAGCAATAAATGAACAGCTGCCCACAGCCCTTAGCATAGGCTTTCATGAAAGACTGCCCAGTCCTTCAGCTGGTTCCTAGTAAGATTCCAGTAGCTCCCTTCCCGGCAACTGGAATGAGACAGCTTAGCTTCTCATTGGCTGCATCTACATGAGATGCTGACTGAACAGTTGTTACTGTGCAGTCATTTAGTACTTGTATAAAAAAGTATTAAATGACTGTGGAGTAACTGGAGTTACTGACATGTAATGCTACTGAGTAGGAGTAATGAGCTACTGCGCAGTCAGCATCTCGTGTAGATGGGGCCATTATGCATCATACCTAGGGCTCTCTGCAATCTTAAGTATCAGTCTGTGGCTATTAGATGTAATCCTCAAGTGAAGAGATACCACATAAAATTTTCAAGCCCTGCTTAGCTCTGTTTGCAAGTGACATAGTTTGAATCAGGGATGAACTTTTCTGGCCTTCTCCATAACTGAAATTAGAACTGAAAGAGCTCTAGCAGGTTATAAAACATGCCTCCTGCCAGTGAAGCCTGGTCCCTACAGTATAAACTGTGTAATCTCATTTGAAATGTTTCAAGCAGTCAGGACCATCAGATGACTGTGATGCAGATACTGCTGCCAGCTGGGGGGAGTATCAAAGACATTCTGTAGAAAAAGACGAATCTCACACCAAAACAAAGATCTTTAGAACAGGGTATGGAAACCCATGGTACAGCCGGTCAGCACTGTGGAAGGAGCAGAGGCTGCACCGTTAGCGGTCGTCAGTCTTCAGACATAGTTTCGTTAAAGCAGCCGCCACTTCTAAAAGGTTGTTGATTCCACTAGATGCCATTCCTTCAATCAATGGTAGAACCCCCATTGCTATCACAGATAGGATCAAGCAGAAAATATCACCTTTATAATGAACTAAACTTTTTATTATTACTACACCTGATTGAACCTTTTTACTCTGAGGGAGGGTTGCAGAGGGAAGGAAAACGACCTTTTAGCTAAATCAATGTTTAGTGAAAAAATAAGAAGTACAATATTAAAAAAGTTAACACTAAATTCTAAAATTTAATTACAAGTTTATATAAAATATATTTGTCAAGAAGGGCCATTTACCAAATCATTTCAATGTCATTTTAAAAAACTATCCATGGTTAAAAAAACCTGACACACACTTTTTAATTGCTCTGCTATGAACTCTTCAAAACAAAAACAAAATTTACCAGCTCTAGCTATTAAAAGGGCTTTTTTTATTTTGTTGGCATCTCATTCTCTTATTTAGCTTTGCTACATGGGCAACTATTTCTATCCATTTTTATTTCTTTCATCATTTTCCTTCTTCTGTATTTTCTTCTTTTACCGTCTTTGTATGTCTTCTATTCTTTCCTCCAAAAGCAGTTCCCCTTTCCCATTCCGGACTTCAGTCCCAACCTCTACATTATTCCATCTGCTACAATGATCGTTAATTAAATAATAAATGACAGCAGTCAGACTGAAGAATCATTGTATCCACAATGGTCCAGGAAATGTAGAAAACTAAAGAGTTTTTGATATCTTTTATTAGACTAGCTGTATAGTTGGGAGAGCTGTTGGACATGCTTTTGGTTATCAAGTTGCTCATCCTCAGGTCACCACAAGCTTGTTCAACAGCTCTCCCTACTATACAGTTGGTCCAATAGAAGATTTCGCCTAGTTAATGATGACATTTTAAAGAATCATGGTTAGTCTTTACATGTATCAGCACCTCACTGAGTTTAGTGGGACTGATAGGTCATCCTCTATGAATCACCTGACTGAATTGTTCTTTCAGGCCATCTACAAACTCAGGAAAACAATACCATTTGGTTATGCTCTGTTCGAATTATGAAGGTACTTTACACAAGCATACTAGAAGCTTTCTATTCTTAAAGGAAGAAAAAGAAAACAAAGGTCTCGTCTACATTATGCAGTTCTGGTGGCAAAGCTTCATGGTCACACTCTGTTGATAATACAGCTCTGCTGGCAAAACCCCTGGTGTGGCTTTCTGAAACAGAACTTGTATATCCAGCCACACAAAAGGTCCTTCCTCCAGCTGAGCAACATTCACACCAGTGGCCCTGGCCTGCCATGGTAGTTAAAGCAGCAGCAGGAACCCCTGCAGTGGCAACACAGTCTAAATTTAGACTCTTTGGAAACCTGCATATTTGTCATATAGGACACATCAGTATGATGGATTAGTAACATTAAATGGAGCTGGACAACACTGCTTGAGGCTTGTCTTAAAACTGGAGAGCAATGCTCCCACAAACAGTGCTCATGTCACGTTGTACAGGTAAAAGGTAATCCAATACACTGTCTACTACACTAAAGGCACGTATCTGTAAGAGCAAAAATAAAAGATTTTTTTTGTAGTAGTTGCATAGTTCTACTATAATGTTCCCATAATGCCTTCTTGTAAAGAGCATTAAACCCTAGTGCAAACACCCAGAACAATACTGTGAAATTGAGAAACGAGCCTACCAACATGGCTGCCCAGCTTTACTGAAACCATATGCCAGTGTAAACCTGCCACAATTTTAATCCAGGTTTGTGATAAATACATGCAACCAGATCCTCAAAGGAAACAGATTCCCTCCTCCTAACTTTGCTTTGCAAGGAACATCTTTTTCTCATAGGCTGCTGTTGCCAGTGGAATAGCTTTCTCATTTTTCTTTTATGTAGTTCAGACAATGAAAGATTTTTTTTCTTGTATTCATTTGACCTCTACTTGTTGGCTCTTTACAAAAATCCAGATATTAAGTCAATAGCCTAAACATTGTCTTTATACAGGCTTAGAAACAGCAAAAGTGCCTCCCCTGCCCAAATTAAATAATCAGAACTAGAAGAAACCTGCTCTTAAATAAGGACTTTCTTGCTGCAGAAAACTATAGTACATCCTCCATGCTTTGTACCTGTAGCTGGAATTGTTGTGCAACTGCATAATTGTATAACTGAGCACAATAATTTTTAGCTGCTACGTTGCCATAGCAACATGCTATAATGAGTGTGTCGCTACAGCAACATAGCTGCAGCATCATGGTTTGTGACCCCCGATGCTATGTCGCCATAGTGCATTGGTCCAGCAATGTAGCATTACATGTAGACGCTCCCATTGTTCGTTTTTAAGCTTCATTTACTATACTACTGTGCTTTTACTCCTAGGCTTGAGTCAGTATAGTAACTTGTAACTGTTGCTATTGTATGGTCCTATTGTAACTACTGTTACTGTATGTTGTTCTCTTAAGCTTAATTTAATACAATGCTGAATCTTTACTCTTAAGTTTGATACAGCAAGTGGTAACTGCTGGCACTGTATAACAAACTGATCTCTTAAGTTTTACTGTATTTAATATCTCTTACTGTTGGTATGGTTTTACACATTGCATCATGTTTTAGCATATGGAATTCACAAGAGACAGCATCTTCACTTATCTGAAGGAATTCAGCTATCCAAATGGGTTCATTCCAAAAGGGATACAGAAAACTGAGGATGTACCATATCAGTTAGCAACCAGTGAGTGTATATACATGTGCACTTTACTGTGGAGCTGACTAATTACTTCTGCAGCAAAGCATCACCCTCTACATGTGTGCCTGTATTAGGGAATAGTAAGTTAATTAACGCTGCTGTAGGATACTAGTGTCCTGGACAAGTATTATCCTACAGCGGAGTAGTTCCATGCACTGCAATGCACATGTAGACAGTGACTGGGGCTGGCTGGAGCATGAGGGTGCTACAAGCAGGGGGCTGACCAATGGCTAGCCCCACATTGTAGCACCCTTGTGCCCCAGCCAGCCCCTGCACAGCACATTAAGTAGGGGCAGAGCAGCTCCAGGCTGGCAGGATGACCCCCCAGGCTCCCTGCCAATCCAGGGCTGCTTCACCCCAGCTCACCGAGCTGAGGTCCTGGATGCACATGTAAAAGTTGTGCCTGGGGGAAATAAACTCTGATACAAACTATGCCAGAGTTTATTAATACATGCTAACTGCACGTGTAGATGTGCCTAGTATGTAGCATCTTATATTTTAGGCTGGACATAAGGAAGAACTTCTTTACTGTCCGAGCCCCCAAGGTTTGGAATAGACTGCTGCCGGAGGTGGTTCAAGCATCTACTTTGAATGCCTTCAAGACACATTTGGATGTTTATCTTGCTGGGATCCTATGATCCCTGCTGACTTCCTGCCCCTGGGGCAGGGGGCTGGATTCGATGATCTTTCAAGGTCCCTTCTAGCCATAGTGTCTATGAATCTATGAATTTGCTATCTGATAGAGTAGGCTCTGAGAAAGCTTAAAAGCTTTGAAAAGTTAGAATTTATAATTTGCCTTATTTAAAAAAAAATCAAATCTATTTGGGTATAATTTAAAAATAAACAGCCAATCAAGTTCTGCATCTGAATTCAATGGTAGGTGCACAACTGGGAATACTATCAGTTGTATCTATAAGATGAAAGAAAATCTAAACATTTGGCTACTCAAATTATGGCAATCCTCCATTAGGCCTCTCAGTTTCCATTAAAATTAAAGGAAAACTAGCCTTTTGAACATTTCCACAGAAACAGATGTCCATTAATAGATCAAGCCCTGAGTTTTTCAGTTCAGGGAGATACATGAGTAAGAGGTTAGAGAGATACGTACATGTTCAGGGCATGCAGCTAGGGTGTGGGAAGCTGAGGGTCAAATCCCTACTCTATCTGACTCTGGGAAGAGTTCTCTGCTTACTCTGAAACTTCATAAAACATTCAAACAGCCATAGCTAATACTTCTATGAGAAACATCTGTTACCTGTGATACAGCTCTATTGTGCTAGGCAGTACCCAGTTTAATTAGCAGTTTCTTGCTTGAAAAGTGTACTTACCCATGATTCCAGTCTGGTGGACACCATAGAGAGACAAGCCTGTTGTAGCAGCATTCCAGACCGTTCCAATGACAGCGTACAAAAGGATGGTGCCAAGGTTTCCAAAAAATAACCTGTTTGGCATGAAGTAGCCAGCATCAAGGACAATGGGTGGCAGTAGATAGAAGAAAAATACATTTGGTGTCAAGGTGAAGGAGGCAATGTGGTCTGCTGCCCATACAATCCCACCCAGGAAGAGGCCGAGGACAATCAGCAGAGCGCTCTCAGGAACCACATGAGTGACTTTGTGGGATAAATGGAAAACTGCAAGGAAAGAAAAAAAATTCAGAAAATAAAAGTGCAAAAATGATTTAACTAAGAGGATAGCTCACCCCCATGGGAGTTCTGCTACTGTGGGCTGAGTTAAATCTTCAGGACTTGTCTCTATAGCAGGGGCAGGCAATTATTTCGGGCACAGGGCTGCTTACTGAGTTTTGGCAAGCCATCAAGGGCCGCATGACAGGCAGCCAGGGGCAGCTAAATATTAATTTTCTAAATTTTTAGGGGCGCCGCAGGCCGGATAGAATGGCTTGGCTGGCTGAATTTTGCCCACCCTTATTCTATAGTATCAAAGTCATATTGCTCCCAAAGCATAGTAGGTACATAGCTGACACTTAGAACAAGAGGACTTACACAGCTTATAGTCATATACTAAATGTAAATATGTGATAAGTGAATACAGTTGCGTTTTAAATCAACTTTATTAGGTTCACTTATATAGTAATGAAGCAGACAAGGTCTATGAAGAGTATAGACTGAGATAATGGATGCCTGTAGACATGCTGTGGGGCTGCTCTGATGCACTGTAATTGCAGCATGTCAGAGCAGACTCAATTAATTGAGTTTACTGGAGCGTGGTAATTACGCCAGCCTCCGTGTCTTGTGTATTACCATCCCCGCATTTCAAAACAGTGGCCAAGGCACTGGAACTAAAGCTCGTTGAACTAAAGCTTTAGTTCCAGTGTCCCCACAGCCATTTTGAAATGTGGGGACACTAACTAATACATGAAGCATTGTGGTGATTTAATTAGAGTGGTTCTTGGAGCTGCTCTAATTAAAGTACCTCCTGCTCACAGCACACGTAAAAGTGTCCACATATCCTGATTCCCTTTGCTTCCTTGAAGTACTTCCTGGTTGCCTGCTGACTTGCATGGTGGTGATGATGAATGTGTGTATACATGTGGCGATTTCTCTGACAGCTAGCTGTTCTTTTTAGTAAGATGATCTGAATGTTTGGATTGTTTTGTTTTTAACATTTGTATGAAACTAATTTTGCTGGAATTAGGCAAGAAGAGATCATTGACAAGTGAAACAGTCTCTTGCGTTTATTCCTAGACCTTAAGGGAGAGCAAGAAAAGAGAAATCATTCCATAAAAACAGCAGTTCATGGTGGGGTGTGGTATGTATGCTACATATCTTCATGAACAGGTGCTACCAACTGAACCACAAAATAAACTGATGGAATTCAAGAAAATCTACCCACAGCTATTTTGTTGACACATTTTCCTTATTGATGCATTTCCCCGATATGTCACAAAAATGCTCTACAAGTATTTAGTGCAAAATTAGCCATCACAGAAATACTTAGTTGCACAGATGTATATCTATGTTACATCAATCATTATAAATATTAGTGTACCTATACAGCATTTAATTTTTTTATAGGAGTGGCTTAATAAGAGTGCAGAGACAGTGCAAAAAACTAATTTTAAAACAGGGCTTGATAAGCTTCTGTACAATGTACTCATGTTTAGTGGATAAGCACATAATTCACTTAACTGCATAACATAACACCAGTCCTTATTTTTTTGTAACAAACTCCAGTTACCTGCAAATTGGTTAAGTGCATGATTGGCTTAAGTATATAGGAAACCTTTAGCCTCACCATCTACTTGGTAACCTAATTATGCTCTGGTATGGAGACATTCACACATGCAAAGCTTGGGCTGGTCTTGTACTTAGTAGGCACATCTACACGTGCATAATAATGCACATGAATAAACTGCGGAGCCTAGTGCTCCAGAGTTTATTGCTCCCAGGTGCACTGTTTACATGTGCACCCTGGGATTGTAGCAGGGAGCCTAGGGTGTCAGCCTGCCAGCCTGGGGCTGGTTCCCCCAGCTCAAAATGCTATGGAGGGTCTGGCTGTGGCAAGAGGGTGCTTTAGAGGAGGGCCAGCCAGCAGGCAGCCCCTGCAATGAAGCACTTTCATGCCTCACCCAGCCGGGGCATTGTCTATATAAGCACTGTTTCAGAGTAAAAAACTCTACAGCAGGATAGTACTTGCAAGTCCTATCCTGCTGTGGAGTTAATTAGTATACTCCAGCCTAATAGGGGCACTCACGTAGACCTGCAATGTTTACCGCAAAGATACTTAGTCTACCGTGGAGTAAATATTGTATGTAGATGCACCTAATGGGCACGTCTACACTTGGCCGTACAGTGCCATTGTTACTGCACCATCGTTTAGTACTTCCTTTTCAAAGTATTAAATGACAGCGCAGTAACAGCTCATACTGCACGGTGCCAGTTGTGTACAGATATTTTTAGCTGCTATGTCACCGGAGCAGCACACTATAATGCGGGAGTGTGTTGCTACAGCGATGTACCTGCAGCATCACAGTTTTTGCCTGTCAACACTATGTTGCTGTAGTGTGTTGCTAAAGTGACATAGTGTCATGTATAGACTCGCCCAGTGAGTATTATTTAAACTGAGTTCAGGTAAGTGCATATGCCTGGTAAACCTTTTTTCAGTTCGGAGGCTATGCACTTTTATGAAATACACCCTAATTGAATGATGCCTATGATAGTGAAGAGCTAGAGTCAAACTTCAGGAAGTTCCTTCCAGATCTTTGTCCTATAAATTTTCCTTGAAGGATTGCCATTTACTCAGTGAACTTGTCCCCACTCACTGGGACCTTTGACCTGAATGGTAACAGTAGCTTTATCCATTCTTCCATTAGTGAAGTTTGGCAGATATTAATAATAATTCTCTGAAGTTAAACTTTCTTTTATACCGATTCTATCAAAAAATGGTAATCCAGGCTGTTTTGACAAGTGCAATAATTTAAGGAGATGGACAATGTGTGGCATAAGTCATAGGGGAAAAAACTGACCAGAAGGAGGGAGAAAGTTAAAAAGTTCAGGATAAAATCTGGAAGAGAGAAAGGTGAGGAGGCAGAGAAAAGCCAGGCAGGTTGTTTTGAATGGCAGGAACACAAACAATAGCCAGATTGTGAGGAAAGAAAAAATAGAGAGAAGATGGGAGTCAAATAAGGAAAGAGAGAGGTGGCTAGCCATATTAGTCTGAAATCAGGCAGAAGGCAGGGTACAGATGCACTTTAGAGACTAACTAAATCAGAGATGCAAAAGCTTTTATGAGCTGGAGCTCACTTAATCAGATCTTGATGAAGATACGGAAAGCATATGGAAAAGAGCAGAATGAGAGCAAGCCCCTGAGGTATAATAAACAGGGAGGCAAGAGAGGAGTTTGGCAAAGGAGACCTGCTGAATGGATCTCATCAATTTCACATTGCCAAAAAGGTTCATCCAGGCTGCTACAATCTGGATTTGCATCATCTCTCTCAAGGCCCTGACTACTTATGAGCCTGACCCATTTTGTAAAAACTTGAACTCACTGAAAAGCTGAATTTCCCTGCACACTGAAGTTCAGTCACAACCATTGAGCTTAATGGTTTTAATAAAGCAATTTGCTCAAAACTGAGCCCAACTTTGCTTAAAACTTGTTCAAATAACAAATGGTTAGGACCCCATGTTTTAATATTTATCTGAAAAATCATCATCCATCAGCATGCTGGGATATAAGGCCAGAACACACTAAATAAATACCATAACTATTTCTTGTAACATGCTGTGCTTTCCCTAGAAGCTTTTTTAAAAACTGCTGATCCTGGTTAAATGTTTATTAAACTAGTTATTAGTTACAGACTGTTTAATATTTAAAGAAACTGAGTCTTCTCTTTCCTCAATCCCACTTCAAGGC
Organism: Gavialis gangeticus; assembly: GCF_001723915.1. Lineage (NCBI taxonomy): Eukaryota > Metazoa > Chordata > Crocodylia > Gavialidae > Gavialis > Gavialis gangeticus. Next base: position 43,558,340 of record NW_017729006.1, on the reverse strand, counting down.
TTATCTATGCCTTGGAAACTTCTACCTTGATACTTAAGAAAATTTCCGATCCATATTGCTAGTTAGTATAGGATAGCCAGTGGCATTTTTTCCCATTGAGTTGCCTAAGACATACCAAAGCAAGAAATAACAACAGCAATCTGCCCAAGCCAATGTTACCACCAAACTTCATACTGCTATAAATGCACCCTTTCTAGAGTACTAATGGATACCATGCAATTTCCAGTGAAAGCCACATGACCAGAATAGACCATGATACAACAGTCCACTCCAGCCACTATGAATGAGACAAAACCAGATTACAACTGGATTAAGGAAAAGGAAGCAAACTACATTGCATAAATGTGTCCTATAAACATTTTTAAACAGTCAAGTTTCTAAAGCATCAGGGTCATCAATTTAACAGATAGGCAGCACCATCTACAACAAAAGCATAAAAAAATTCAGAGTCAAATGTCTTTTGCTTCTAATAGCTCGTTGGACTAATATTATTTAGGCACATCAGTTTCTGTAGCTAATGGCTACAGGAGTGATGTGGCTAGCATCACCTTTGGTCATGTTTGATTCCCGTATCAGGTGACCATTTAGAGTTGGGTGGACTGGGCACAGTTGTTGGCATGAATTTAAGAATGAAGCTTCAAACATACGCCTTTTAAAGGAACTCTTCCATCACTATGAAACCTCTTGCTCAACTGAATGGAAAAGTAAAAAACCTATTGCTGGGTGCTACAAGAACCAGCTTTTTTTCCCCTGTAGTACCCCAGAGACTATCTGGCATCTTGAGCAGCCATTATTTTGTGTTTACAAGCAAAGAAGTAAGGGTGTTTTTGGCAATATATTTTATTGGACCAACTGAACAGTTGGAAGAGATGTTAGATGAGCGTGTTCAGGTGTAAACTGCCCTTCCTCAGGTCTAAGAAAGAAGTAGAAACAGCCTAAATTAGATACCAGATGAAACAATTCCTTTTCAAGCATTCCACTTTTCAAAGGTCTTTTCTGGTAGTCATTCTCTCCATTCCTTACCTCTCTAGTCAGTAAATTATCAACTGATTTATCACCTTCCAGAAAAGGGATTGCTGCTTTATCCCTCAGAATGAATTTTGCTGAGCTAGGCTTCTTTAAGTCAGTTTTCTTTGTTGCTGTTTGCAGAGACAGATATGGCTGAAAAAAGCCCCAAGATAAAAGTGAGGAACAAGGATTCTCAAGACATAAAAAAAGACAATATTATGAAGTAGATACTTGAACTTATGCAAAAAAGGCACTATTTCATTGAACCGGAACATTGAATCAGAACATCTATAACTGAGGGTTTGTTATCCCAGTGAATATTTGGGAGTCAAACTGTTTCTGGGATAGACATTATTCCCTCTTGAAAAACTCCAGTATATTCTTTTGGGTACACTGATACACTGACCTAACAGGAACTGGGCTCACTGACATCTCGGCTTTGTAACCCCCACAGAAGCATAAAAGAGCGGTTGGAGAGATATCTTACTCTCCATTCAATTTCTGCAGCGGCTTCCACCATCACCAGGCCAGACTTACTCCACAGGGACCCATGCAGATTAACTTCCATAAGAAGATAAGGCTCAGGATGAGTGATGGGGTCAAGACCTCTATGAACTTGGCAATGTGCAGGAGATATCATGAGCACTGCAATACGACGAAATGTTTTTTAAATACGATGCAACTGGAACTTAGAGCAGCTATGTTCACTGTTTCAATTCACTTGCTAAATCAGATGCTTTTCACCATGGGTAGAGGTGTCTGACACTGCCTCTTAGACTGACTGAGAGCCATACACTATGGCTAGGGGCCATA
>NW_017729006.1:43534850-43551519 GCF_001723915.1 Gavialis gangeticus | reverse complement strand
AACTCAATGGCGAGGGACAGACATTACACATAAATTGGCTTAAGTGATCAGAAACTGGTTTAAACCTGTCACAGAACATAAGTTCAGTGCACATAAACCAGTTTCAAAATGGCCAAAACTGGTTTGAGATAAACCTGGATGAATGTAGTATCAAACTAAACTGACTGAGCTCAAACTGGTTGATACAATGTCTGTCCCAGACCCCTTCCTGGTTTAAGCTAAACCAGAGTCCCCCAGCATCCCAGCATACTCTCTGGGCTAGGCCCTCTGCTCCAGCAGAGCAGGGATGCCCCCACCCCTCTGCTCTCTAGCTTAAGCAAGGGCACGGATGTGGCGAGACACCAGCTGGCATGGCCCTGTTAAGGCAAAGTGGGCAGGGAGGAGGTTAATTCTTACCTCCTTCCCCTCCCCCACCACAGCTGGGGTCTGCCTGTCTGCAAGGGAGCAGAGAGCAGCAGAGGAGAGGGTGAGGGCTGGCAGACCCTGGCTGCAGTCCTGGGGGGCAGAAGGGACAGAGGGAGGAATTAATCCCGTCCCTGCCCCCTTCAGCTTTACCCGTCCCTGCCCCCTTCAGCTTAGAGAGGCCACGCTGGGATGGTGTCTGGACACATCCCACTACTGGAGCAGCATGGGAATGGGGAAGGGCAGCAGCCTCTGTCACACTGCCCAGGAAAGCTTTTCTTCCTCCCCTCCCTTTCCTGTCTCACCAACAGGACTGCAGCTAAGACTCATTAAGGCTAAGGGGGCAGGGATCAGGTTAATTCCCCAATTCCCTCCCCCCTCGCCGCACTGGGGGACTGCAGCTGGTGCAGAGAAGCCCTCCCTCCCCCCCGCCGCCAACGCAGGGTGGGGAAGGGGGCTCTGTGAGGGGCTGCCTGGACCCAGAGGTGGACTCTTTCCCTTCCCAGGTGGGGTGGGGGACACTCTATTCTGTGCTGGGGGGGACAACTCTTTCCCCTCTTCCTTGCCCCCCCAGCCATGGGATGGGGAGTGGTAGGGCTCTGTGCAGAGCTGCCTGGCCTGGCTCAGCCTGGGTGTGGGGAGCAGCTGTCATGGAGCTGTAGCCCCTTGCGGTGGCCCTGCCCCTGTGGCCTGGCCTGGCCCGGCCCAGCCCACCTGCATCCCAGCCAAGGCAGCTGTGTGGCTGGGCAAGGCCATGGGGTTCGGGCCACCAGCAGGTGGCAGCAGCTCAGTGACAGGGATGCTGAGCTCTGTCAACAGTGCAGCCTGACTCAGCATGCATGGGCAGCAGCTGGCCAGGCAGCGGCCTACTTGGGCCAGCTGAGCCCCAGCCAAGGAGGCCACATGGTGGGGCTGGGCTGCAGGGGCTGCAGGGGCAGGGCCTCCCCCAGGGGCTACAGTTCAGTGACAACCACTCCATGTGCTGATCCCTGCAGCTCCCTACAGAGCCTCCCCTCCCCTCCCCTCTCCGACCCATGGCAACAAGAGGCAAGGGAGGAAGAGGAGGAGGAGGAAGAGTCCCCCTCCAGCACCAAACAGGTCCCCCCTCCCAGGCCAGGGAGGGGGAAGGAGCAGAGGCAAGAGTCTGAACAGAACTTCCCACCACCCTGTGAGGGAGAGGGAAAAGTCCCCCTCTGGGGCAGGGCAGCCCTGAAGAGAGCCCCCCTCCCCACCCCGCACTGGCAGGGGGTGAGGGGGTGAAGGAGGAAGAAGACATGGGGGGATGACTCCTCCTCCAGCACTTCACAGAGCCCCTCTCCCCACCCCACCCCACAGCCGTGGGGGATTGGAAGGAGTGGGAAGTATCCCCCTCTAGGGCTAGGCAGCGCTCTGTGCCTGGATTACTCCTGGAGGTAAGGGAGCTGCTGGGGTGGGCAGAGCTCTCCCCTCCTCCTCCTCGTTTCCTCCCCCCTGCCACAGGGGTCTGGCCACACTCTCTTTTTCCCCACTCTCCAAACCCCACAGGCCAAGGTGGGGGTTTAAACCCCTCCTTGATCTTACTCAGGCCTGCCAGGGCCTGGCCACAAAGCTCAGCTTCCTGGAAAAAGGGAAAGGAGGGCTGCTGTAGTGCCCCCGGGCTTCTGGCCTGAGCCACTGAAGGCATGTGCCTGAATTTCTGAAATGAAAAGGGAATGTCTATTCACTTGCAAACCAGTTCAATCTTTGCAGGTTAAACTAACTTAGAAAGATCCAATCAATTTAGGCTTGGGCTTTTTGAATGTCCATCCCTAGCCTGTTACAAGCCCTAGCCTATTTTTTTCTGAGCCGCAGGTCTGGTTTTTCATGCATTTGATTAAGAGGTGAACTGCCACAGCCACCAATTTTGAACCTCAGTTTACTTATGAAGGTATAGTTGGAATAGTATAGTTGCCCAAAGGCAAATAGGTTATTAACAGATAAATTACACCTGTATTCCAATGAGGCAAACGCTGAAATCTTACATGAGAGGTCAGAGATCACCATATACTATAGCAAGGTAATCTTTTCACCTCTGTACATCTCTGTACAAATTTTAATTAGACAAGATGCTCTTGGTGATTTTAGTCTCTGGACATGGCTACACACAGCCATTTGGCCTGTAAGCAGATTGAAGAACATGGTGGTAAGAGGAGAAAAGCCAGCCCACACCAATATTTCCAATCCTGTTTCCCATGCCTAAGAATTATGGTAATGCTGTTCTGTCACCATAACCTTCTGGGATTCTTGAAGGAAAACAAATAAAAAAGTATCCTACAATCCCTATGCCCTAAATTTTCTTTGCAGCAACACAGTATTTTGGGTTTCAAGAGCAGAAAGAAAGAGTCAATTCTCTTCTGCGGTGACAGAAATGTTAGTCCATAGTATTTTTCCCTTACCTCTCCTGTCTCTATGTTCTACCTCAGCTTCATTTCAAGAGGTGGAACTAAATTTAATTCTCATGGAGCTACTTGTTACCAGAGAGCAGCGTCATTGTGTAGTAGTATATGGTTTGGTATGTTGGTTAGTAATTATCAGGGGTGTGCGAAGCAGGCCTTATTCGATTTGGATTTGGATTCAGCCTGAATCAGGGACAGTGATTCAATTTGTTGATTTGGATCACTGTCCCTGATTCGATTCCGATGAATCCGAATCGGAAGACTCGATGCTGATTCAGAGAATCAGTGATTTGGCCAGAGACATGGCTTTAAATGTTTTTTCTACATACCTCATGGTACCAGCGTGGCTTGTGAATACTGTGATGGTGGGGTGCATGGAACGTCCCACAGGAGTGTGGGGGAGCTCCTCCAGGTGCTCGGCGGTGAACCCGGAAGTGCACCAGAGCTACTTCTGGTCCACTTCTTGGTCCGCTGGGGAGCATGTGCGGGAGTCCCCCAGAACCACCCCAGCTTAGAGACTGGCTGTGGGGGGACCCCAGGTGCCCCCCCCCCAGACCCAGGAGGCACCAGTTTGCTGAGCCAGGAAGGGGAATGCAGGGCCCCAGCACATTCCCTGGCAGACCTGGAAGTGGATTGGAAATGCTTTTGGTCCACTTACGGGTCTGCTCCTGAGTGCGCTGGGGAGCACCCCCATGCTTCGGTGGGATGCTCCATGTACCCCAGCACTGCTGCGTCCATGAGTCGCCTGCTACCTACAGGTATGCAGAAAAACATTTAAAGCTGTGTCTATGTCTGAATCACCGAATTGATTCAGAGGGTTCTGATTTGATTTGGAGAGAGTAAAGTGTCCTTTGATTCAATTCGGAGATTTGGCCACCAAATTGGGACGAATCTCCGCTGAATCAAATCAGGGACCGAAGCTTCGCACAGCCCTAGTAATTATTTCTGGTAATATGTGGTCTCTTGAACCCCAACCCTTCAGTACAGAACAGCCTATCACAAATAATTCAGTTTGACTAGCAGTCTGCTCAGGAACTCAAGAACCCAAATTAAGCACTGGGATACACTAACGTATCTCAGTGAGCTTGAAGCCTGCTCCTTGCATTAGTGTCTCTGGTCTGTCACTTTTTTGGATACTGCATTGCAGTCACCCAAAACTTGGGCTAGCAAATAGTAGCCAGGTTCCTAGCATAGTAGAAACAAAAGTAGACACGGAAATCTTGACATTTCCTAGAATTTTAATGTTGGTAATTTAGACCCTATCTACATTAAACCAGACACATTATTTGCTGAACTAGTTAAACATCCACTTTTAAGCAAGTACATGCTAACTCAGCTTAATTTATATCAGGACAGGTTGGGTATCAGTGAAGAACTGGCCTTTCAGAAAGAAAAGTGTACAGACCAGCAGCATAAACTAAGTGTGGCTGCTTTCCTGACACCTCTTCTGGGATCTGAGGAAAAGAACCATAAATTGAAATTGGCTGAGAACACAATGAAAAGTTCTAGATACACAGATCCAGTCTCTTTTGGATCTTTGAGGAAAGCAAAGTACTTTGAGAAGGAAGTTCTTAGGGATATTTTGAGCTGGTTATTTTTTGTTGCATTTTAAGAATGCATAAAAAAGCAAAGCTTGCAAAGGAAATAAGGGCAATTAACAACCTGTTTGTTGCTTTCTATGATAGTCTGCAACTATTTTGCAGGAAACGATTCAATAGAAATACATTTTGATAAATGTTACTCACTAGTTAAAATGAAAATTAAAATGTTAATACTTTTAGACTGGTTATTGACGTTTTCTGATATCCAATTAAACAAGTAAAGAAGGGATGATATTCTGCTCCTGCCCGTTTCAATCCTTGTGAGTTTTGTTCTTAGTTAATACACAAATATAAATAATTTTTCCTGAGTAAATTTTCAACCATAAACAGCCTTAACAACAGAACTGCACTTAATAATAATCCATGTATGGTTCATTAAACAGACTATTTTATTGACTTAGCTTATTACTCTATATTTTATTTCTATATGAAATAAATCTACTTTTGAATAGTTATAATCCAATGCAATGGAGCAGAGTGAGCAACTATAAAAATTTGGAGATGCAGAAAAGTACATATACCTCCATAAATATCAACAATCAATCCTGATAAACACAAGAAAAAACAAACAAAGAGCCTCAAGGATAAAACCCATTACTATCTGTGAGGGAAGACGTAAGGTCTAGATCAGGGGTAGGCAACCGTCAGCACAGGTGCCAGAACATGGCTCATGAAAACATTTTGCTTGGCACACGTGCCTCGGAGCACATGATAGGGAAGGGGCCAGGGCTGCACTGCCACAACAAGGGTCTCTCACGGCTCCCCCGCCATCCACCTCTGGCACTCCAACATCTTACAAGTTGAGGTGGTGGGTGTTTTTGGTAAACTGCCCAAAAACGTTGCTGACCCCTGGTCAAGAAAGGAAACCTTTCTTTGGGTAGTATCTTTGCCCTGGTAATCACTGATCAAAAAGCCTTGTACAAAATCCCCTAATATGCACAAGCAATATATAAGCTGTTATAGTATATGGTTCAGATAAAAAAAAAGAACAGACTTAAAACCAAACCCTTAAACCTGAAATGAACTCTGGCAGAAATTCACAAACTGTTCATTCTCATGCTCCTTTGGACAAAAGCAAAAGTGCTGAGAATCTCACAACAAAGACAGTTCCTGTGGGATTTTTTGGCCCTTTCTTTTCCTGAACCCAAATTTTGGGTAGTTCAGACAAGGTTTGTACAAGCATAGGAACAAATTTGCACTTGTGATTCACCCCAACTAACTGGCAGTGAAGCACCTGGATTGTTTATTGGACCTGCTGTTTTGTCAGTCAGTCTGTGTGTACAGTTGATCTGTACTGTTTTAGCTCACCCATAAGCAAAGGAATTGCCCTACCAGATGCAACCAGTGGTCTGGCCAGTTCACCATCTGGGGCCTGGCTGGATATGGACACATGAAGCTGCTTCAAAAGAGGAACATATCAGAAGGGTGGCAGGAGTTAGGCTCCAATTGTTATATATGTCAAGCTGGGAAAACTAAAAGTATAAACCACTCCAATTTCAGGGTTGCTTCATTCTGGGTAAAGTTAGAGTGGTTTTGTTACAGTTGCTGCCCTTTTGAAAATGGCTTCAACTGTATATGTCCATACCCTCTCACTGCTTTTTGGCTTCTGCAACTGAGCAAAGTGATGGCCAAATGCTACCGCTCCCATGAAGCAACTCTTAACGTTCACCTTGTGCTGTAAATGACCAGCAGATGACTATCTTGTGCACAGGTTTTTACAGTGCAAACAGGAGTGTCCGGTTTAATCTCTCCATGTCCTTCCAGTGTCTCCCCTCATTTATCACCTCTCTAAACTAAACCATTACAGTCTTTTAATGGTCTCTGTATGCAATAATCTGTCCATACCTCTAATCCTTTTTTATCTAGGTATCTTTTTGGTCTAAATAATATCCATGCTCCATAAGATAAGTGCTCAAACTATGTGACCCCCCGGGCCAGGTCCCACACATTAGGTCAACTTGTAGTGTTGGTCCACACATGTGAGCCCATGCAGTCCTGTAGCAAGAGGGCATCAAGCAGAGCGACCGCCCCAGGTGTAAAACCAAAGGGGCTCCAACATGTATTGCCCAGCCAGGGCTAGATGTGGGATGAAGCTGCGAGCGGCTTGTTTGGGGAGGTGCAGGGATGGGGGAAGGGTGGCTCCTGCCACTGCATGCAATCTCAGGCAAACATGGGGCAGGGGAAGTGGGTGTCCCCCAGATCTGTGCACAGGGCAAGGGTGGGCTGCCACTGTGGGCTTTGCCCCAGGTGCCAAATTTTGTTACTATGGCACTAAGCCCATGCACCAGGCCAACCACACGCATGGTCTGACTCCAGACACTGGCTTGACCATGCACTGGCACAATCAAGAACACAGATCCACATCATCCAGGCTGCAGGGCTCTTCATGAGTCTGGGAATTTGGCAGCAGGGAAGTGACAATTAACACTGCCACCACTCCCCTGCCACCAAATTTCTGGACCCATAGGAATACCTGCAGGCCAGATGGCGCAGCTCCATGGACCAGACAACCAAATAACCAGAACTTCCCCCCCCACCCCCAAGTGTTAAGATTAAACTTAACAATAAACATTTTGAATTCTTTCTTTGAACTTTCCATATGTCAACCCTAAATTGCATCTGTCATCATGCTGCCCACTCACCTAACTCTGTTAGGTCCCTGTAGAGCTCTTTATGGCATTCTTTAGTCTTGATTAATTTAAATAATTGTGTGCCATTTGCAAAATGTGTCACTTTTGTGCCCACCCCAATGTCCAGACTGTTTCTAACTACTTACTAAACAGCAATGAATGTAATGTGAAGCAAGTTCTTTCAAGCATTCATAATTAACCTTTGCCATGCTGAAAATGACCTATTTATTCCTACAAATTGATTTTTGCTTCTTATCTAATTTCTAACCTGTGATAACACTTTATACCATAAATACTTCATTTCCTTATTCTAAACTGTGTTCCCAGAAGGCATCCAATTAGTTTATACATGGATAATAGAAGCTGTGTACTATGTCATCAGTACTGTTTTCCTAATTAGGTGGCTGTTAGTGTTACATACAATATAATCTATAATTTTAACCAGAGCAGTAAAAGAGAAGCCAAAGCAAGTTCCTCCAAACTATGCATCGATTTGTTGGGATATTATCAGTCAGGCAACATTACCAAGACCAGGTGACAGAGAATATAGAGGTATAATCACTACTGGGTGGTGAGAACTCAGGCCCCTCAGAATACATCCTCATAGCTGAGCCAAATTCCAGATTCCCACACCTATGCTTTTGTATATAGTTCAGACTCAAGTTTCTGTATTCCTGCCCATTTCTCTGATAGAACAGCATCTTGGCCAATTTAGTAGGGAGCGGGGAAACTGAGTCATGACCTGTGACCACTGTTCTTTCCTGGAGTTGCCTTATTAGCATTGGATGTGATCACAGACCTATGTATCTCAACTCCCTTGAAACTGTTCCTCACAATCCCCCTTCTCTCTAATTATTGAGATTCAGATTGAACTGCTTCTGGGATCAGAGTATCCCTGAGGAGGAACGTAGCGACACACCCAGCACAGCAAAAAGGGGGAAGGTTGTTCAGAACTCCCCAGTATTAGGATAACACAAACAGTAATATTTGTATTCTTGGAACATAAGAATTGGATCCATGTAGATTTAGTCCATGTTCCTCTCCCTCGGCTTGTAAACTGACCACCTGTTATAGCTTATAGCCAAACATTACTGAATTGTTACAGAAAAATCTTGCTAATTTATTCTAACCATTATTATTCAAGCAAAACCTAACCTTGGTTATTAATCAATGGCTTACTCTTTTGTTAAGTCTTTTTAGTTAAGAGACTCTTTGATAGTATAGGCCACAACCAATGTTTCTCATATGTACCAGTACAATGGGATCTTCATTTTGATTTGGACCTTGGGTACTATTGCAAGATAAATGTAAGGTCATTAATATTAATATAAATGAATGAATATAGGTATTGTGAATTATTAATATTAATGATCCATGCTAAATCTTGACCGTGTCTTTTTTAGCACTCCCTACACTTAAAGTACATAGATGTCCTTCACAGTAAACTTTTTATATGAGCTGGTTAGAATTTGTTTTTTTCCAGATTATCAAGGCTTTTTTTTTTTTTTTTGCCAGACACTTAATGATCACCATTTAAAAAGGCATACATTGTAATGAGCTCATTAAATTGAAGATTTAGGTCAGCGTTCTCTGTGGGTGAACAATTAACAAAATACATTAGCAATTAAAAATGTGACCAACATTTTAGGATCAACAGGTCAACGTTCCTATTTGATAGGTCTTGAAGGCCACAAGTATATTTTAGCCTCAAGACAAATGCCAAAGGATCGTGTGACTGGGCAACTATTACACTATGAGCAGTTCAAGGTTTAAATAGCAAGGGGGAAATTCCGATGCTTATGCTGAGCATTTTTTTGCTGCAGGAGTAGTCCAAGGCCACTCTTGACCTACTCCAAAGTAGTGCACAGGATTCAGCAGAAAGGATAGGTGCTAGTGAGCTGCTTGGCAATAGTGACTGCAGTGCAGTTGGGTTTGACCTCCATGCAAGAGGGGAGACAAGAAGAAAAACTACCACAGTAGACCTTAATTTTAAAAAGGGAGAGTACACCAAAATGAGGAAGCTAGTTTGATAGATGTTAAAAAAGGGCTCTAAGAAGATGAAGAACTTATAAGCAACATGGGAACTGCTTAACATCATAGTGGAGGCACAAAGTAAATGCATACTGCAAATCAAAAAAAACAACCCAAAAGAAAAGGAAAGCAAACCAAAAAAAAGCTAGTGTGGTTTAGTGGCAGAGTTGTAGAGGCAATAAATAGAAAAAAAAGGCTTCTTTCAGAAGGGAGAAGTCTCATCCTAATGAGACAAATGAAAAGGCGCATAAACTCTGATAAATCAAATATAAAACTGTAATAGGACAAGCTAAGAAAGAATTTGAGGAGAAACTTGCTAGAGAGACACAGAAGGCAACACTAAAAATTTCTTCAAGTACATTAGAAACTGAGGACCTGCCATGGGGTTAGTTGGGTCTTTGAATGATCAGAGTCTAAAAGTGGTGCTAAAGGATGACTTGGCCATTGCCAATAAATTAAATCCATTCTTTGTATCTGTCTTCACTGTGGAAGATGCTAGGGAGATTCCCCTCATCAGATCCACTCCTATCTAGGGACAAGCCAGTGGAGCTGACACAAATTGAGGTTTCAGCAGATGAGGTAGTAGAGGATATTGGTAAACTAAACAGTAGCAAACCATCAGTACCTGATGGCATTCACCCTAGGGTCCTGAAGGAGCTCAGATCAGAAATTGCTGAACTCCTAGCCATGATGTGTGTGCAACCTATCACTAAAAACAGCTTTGATACCAGAGGGCTGGAGGGTTGCCAGCGTGACTCCCATATTTTAAAAAAGGCTCTACAGGGGATGCAGAGAGACTACAGGCCAGTGAGTATAACTGCTGTTTCTGGAAAGCTGGTAGAAACAATAAGTAATAAAAAGAATTGTTCAGCACATGGCTGAATATGAGTTGCTGGGGAGGAATCAACGTGGTTTGTCAAAGGGAAATCTTGCCTCACCGACCTACTAGAGTTCTTTGAGTATGTCAATAAGTAGGTGGTTTGGTGGGATCCAGTTGACATAGTATAGCTGGACTTCAAAAAGCCTTTGACAAGGTCACCTGAGTCTCTTAATGAAGCTGGGTAATCAAAGGATTGCAGGGAACATCCAGTCATGGATTAGAAATTGGCTCCAGGATAGAAAGCACAGAGTGAATACAGGTTTCAGAGTGGAAAGAAGTAAACAGTGGGGCCCCTCAGGGATCAGCGCTGGAACCAGTGCTGTTTAACTTATTCCTAAATGATCTGGAAAAGGGGGGTAAGTAGTAAGGTGGCCAAATCTGCAGATGACACAAAATTATTTAAAGCAGTAAAGATCAAAGCGGACTGTGAGGAATTACAGAAGGAATTGGCACAATTGAGCAAATGGGCAACTAAATGGCATATGAAATTCAGTGTGGAGAAGGGTAAAGTGGTGCACCTGGCAAAAATAACCCAAACTATACATACAATGTTATAGGCTCTACATTAGCTGTTAAACAGGAGAGAGAACTGGGAGTCACTGTGGACAGTTCACTAAAAACATCAGCTCAATGTTTAGCAGCTATCACAAAAGGCAAACAAAATGTTGGAGATTATTAGGAAAGAAATTGTAAACAAAATTTTATAAATCGATGGTGTGTCCACACCTTGAATAGTGTGTCCAGTTCTGGTCTCCACACTTCAAAAAGGATATAGAAGAACTAGAAAAGGTACAAAGAAGGACAACAAGGATGATTGGTGGTATGAAGGGGCTTCCATATGAGTACAGACTAAGGAGGATAGGCCTATTCCATTTAGGAAAGGGGATCTAGGGGTGGAGGGGGACACATGGGACATGGGACATAAGGGTTTACAAAATTCATATGGCAAAGAGAAAGTAAATGGGGATTTATTAGTTACTATCTTTCACAATACAAGAACTAGGGATCCCAAAATGAAACTAGTAGGTAGTAAGTTTTAAAACTAACAAAAAGAACTTTTTGACACTGTGGGCACGTCGACATGAGACACTTAAAGTGCAGAAGACTAATTCTATTGTGCATTAGCATGTCAGGCAAAGCCCATGCTAACGCACTGTAGATTTAGTCCAATGCGCAGTAGCGTCACCAAAAAAAGGTTCATCTGTGCTAATGTGCAATAGTGCTGATTATGCCGCATTAAGTTAGTACCTGTCATTACAAGTACTAAACTTAATGCACAATAATTACGGCACATTAATGAATGTGTAGACATGCCCAGTGTGTAAATAAAGTGTAAAACTCATTGCCACCAGATGTGGAAGCTGACAGACTAGCCAAATGCAAAAAAGGGGTCGGACAAATTCTTGGAGGAAAGGGGCATCATTAGCTATTGAGCATGAGAGTTGGGGATACAGCCTCTTAATGTTACACTTTACTTCCTACACCTTAAATGCTGGAGGCTACAAATGAGAGAGGAACAATGGAAAACAACCTGGTCATACACTGTTCAATCTCCCTCTCAGCATCCATTCTCTGCCACTGTGACCTAGGAAACTGGACAAGATGGACCTATAGTCTGACCAATTAAACAGCAGTTCTTATATTGTTATGCAAGAATAGCAAAGGTGGGTCTTCAGGAAGCAGAACAAAAATACAGCCATGAAAGGAGCAATGGGAACATTCAAAAATAATGTTTGAAAATGAGAGACAACATAGGTTAGAACAGGGGTGGGAAAAATATGGCCTGTGTGCTGGATCCAGCCCACCAAGGGATTCTGTTCAGCCTGCAGCAGGTCTCTTGGCCCCAACTGGCCAAGACATGAGGGGCAGCCTGGGCCATGGTATGTGCAGCCAGTCCTACTGCCCGTGGGCATGCATCAGGTCTGGGGTGGTGTAGCACCCAGACTCAGTTACCAGGCAGCCCTGGCAACAGCAGCTCCTTCTGGCTGCTGCTGCCAGTGTTGCCACTGCCACTGGACCCAGATCATTGCCCTGGCACCCCTCACCTACTGCAGAGGGCACTGGATGGAGTAGGTGGGCAAGGTTTCCATGGAGACTGGCCTGGGACCCCTGTGGGCAGGGTATACTTGGCCAGGCAGATGGGATGGGCCTATGGGCAGGTAGGGAACAGCATCCAGGAGAGGGATGGGTGTGCAGTGGCCAGGGCTGGGGCTGAACTTGCTGTACTCAGAAAAGACCCCTGAAGAACAGAACTGAAGTACAATAGCAGTAGATGCTAGAGCTGCTCTGTAGTGCAAATAGGGTAACACGGGCCTTTGATTTTTATTACAAACCTTTTTAGGTAATGTTAAAGGTCAGCAATAACTGCACATAGTATTAGCAGTAATAGTCTGTCCAGCAAGGCTGTTTGTCCTAAATTGGTTGCCTGAAGCCCCCATAAAAATGCATCAGCTGATCTTACAATACACATTAAAACAGCGCTCCGGAACATTAGTGCAAAGTGGAATTTATACCCTGTTAAAATTATACAGAGCAACCCTCCTGGCTTTAAAATTATTTTTAGAAATAATTTGCCCACCCCCTGTAATTGGCTTAAATAGGCTAGGAGAGTATTCCATCTTTCTTTTTACATTAAGGTATTTTAATTAACATTAAAAGGACTACTTGAAATGGAGAAATGCAAAGAAATTCTGAGTGATCCACTCCATCCTGCATTCTGAACTTTTAGAAGGGTTCTTAATGTCCCCCCCTCCCAACAATGCTTCAGCTCATAACTGATGGGGGAACAAAACAGGGAGCCATAACTTAGAAATATTCTTGCTGCTATAGATTCAGACAAGAAACTGCATGCAATGTAGTTGAATTTGGGGATGGATGCAGCTTTATTAATGTAAGGAAAAGTTATATCCTTCCAGAAAGAATCACTAGTGAAGCAGAAATTGCACAGTGAAGAAACTCAAGTCACCTTCTTCCTCCATACCTGAACTGGTTCCATTCTGCTATAAAAGAAGCAGCAAAAGAAAAGACAACAGAAAAATGTAAGGAATCTACACAGGAGATCTAAGCCTTTTGCATATGGTGTAGTACACCATGAAGCTTTCCACTGCTTCCTGACATGCTGTTCTTGCAGAGACAGCATGAGAAACTCATGCTGTTTTTGTGTACTGCTCATTACCAACTGTGAGCATGCAAAGTCAGCAAGGTTTCCCTTGCCAGACACCCATCGTGTGGTTATAATAATTGTCCATGGTGATGGTGTTTCTTCCCACTCCAGATTCTATGGACACCCCATCCACCACAGAGATAAGCCCACCTACTCTGGCTGGTACAACAGAATGGTAAGAGATGGCAGTGGAATAACTCCTTATTTACTTACGTAGAAGTGATGCTAGAATCAGGCCCTTCAAAGTTAACTATGGGAGCACAGGGAATCAACCTGTAAGTGGCTATGACCGAAAATGAAAGACAATTAACTGGGGGGGGGGGGTTTAAAAATTCAGATGATGTTTCTTCCAGTTCCATTTTTTTTCTCATTTTTATACATCTCAGATACTTTAAGTTTATACTCAGGTGGCGTGTCTACACATGCAAAAGATCCGGGAACAGTTTACTCTAGAGTAAACTACTTGAGAGTAAATGCTTCTAGGCATGTGTCTACATGTGCAGAGCCATGGGAACAGATTCACTGGTACTAGCAGCAGACTGCTTCCACTCCCTGCAGCCCTGCAACTGGCCCCTGCAGCAGTCAGGGGGAGCTTTAGTCTCCTCCTGGGTGCTAGCCCAGGGGCCAGGAGACAGCTGTCTCCTGGCGGGGGCTGGGATATTCCTCCCTGCCCCTGGAAGCTGCCTGCTGCTGGGGCAGGCTCTGCCACTAGAGCCCAGGCAGGGACAATGTCCCCATGCCCCAGCAGCAGGGAGCTCCCAGCCCCTGCTCTGTGGTTGCAGGGCTGGGGCTGGCAGATCCTTACCTCCCAGTCTGAGCCCCACGGTCACAGGACCTGAGCTGAGAGATCTTTATCTCCCAGTACTAGCTCTGTGGTCATGGTGCCAGTGCTGGGAGATCCTCATCTCTGTGAGAGAGTGAGAGAGCCCGTGCCAGAGCCAGAAGCAGCTACCTTAGACCCACAGCCCCAAAGGACCTGGCTGAAACCCTTCATACCCAGGTGTTTCTGGAGGGAAGGAGCTGGGAACTCAACCCACAGCATAAAGAGGAGGCCAGGGCAGACAGGGGGGGAGGGCGCAGGACCGGAAGCAAAGGAGCCAGGCCGAACAACGCTGGAGGAATCTATGAGAGCTACATGGAGGGCTGGCAAGAGGCTCCTGCAGAGAGGGAACTCCCTGGAGGAGCTCTAGAGGAAGGTAAGGTGGACTGGGAGGGTCAGGAACTGCCTGCGATCTCCTTGGCAGCCAGCAGAGCCCAATGGAGAAAAAGGTACTGTAAAGACTCTAATAGAGGGGCACTATTAAAGCCTGGTACCATAGTGACCCTAAAAGGGGTACAAGGAAAAATTATAAATGATGACCTCAGTGAGATGAGGGTACTGTGATGACCCCACTAGAAGGCGCAAGAGGCGTGATCCTATGGACATGCACAGGGGAAGGAGAGAGTAGTCACACTGACATTTTGTTTCTTTGTTTATTGCCAAAAGCCGGGTGACAATCCTCCAGGACAGGAGGCGTGGGTTCCTTTCATTTTTTTTAAGGTAAAGGCCCCGGGGAGGAACCCAGTGGCTGAATACAAACCCGAGGATGCCTAGACAACCGGTGGACCGGGCAAAGGTGTAGGGGTGGTGGAGCCCTCAGCGTCATAGGACAGCGGATGACAACTAGCCATCCAGGTACTGAACATCTTCCTATAAACACCAAAGACATGGCAGGCGAGAGCGTGCATGTGTGGATCTCTGTCTAAGACTCGTCCCTCATTTCAGCCGGCGAGCTTAGGTCCTATGAAAACACGCATCTAGATCAACTGTCTATATGTGTGTACAGTTCTCGGGAGGAGGAGAAAACAAAGGAAAAGTCTCAAGGACGCTTGGGAAGGACAAACTACCCAGTTGGCCACTTGACAATCTCCCAACCTAAGCCCTGTGGTTGTGGGACCCAGGCTGGAGGATAAAGCTCTTCTCCTAGCCCATGTCCTATGATGATGGGGCTCTGGCTGGGAGATGAGGATCTCTCAGCCCAGGTCCCATGACTGCGTGGTTCAGGCTCCCTGCTGCTGGGGCAGGGGGACATTGTTCCCACCTGGGCTCCAGTGGCAGAACCTGCCCTGGCAGCAGAGAGCTCCTATCCCCTGCTGCCCAGGAACACATTTGCTCTCAGTCAGGCATCTACACATGTGCTAATGTGCAGTTATTAATCAAGAGTAAATTTGCTACTTGCATTTGCAGGTAGCATATTTACTTGTGATCAGAGAAATTTACTGAGCAGTAAGTGTCTGCGTGTGTAGACATGGATGCTTACTGCACAGTAATTAGCTCTACTGTGCAGTAAAGCATTTTGTGTAGACATGCCCAGTAAATAGCTGTATTGAATGTTTTTTCAAACCATGTTGCAGGAGGACCTAACAGATCCACAGGAGCAAAAACAGTTGGAAACATACTGTGCAAGAAAGGTAGTTCTGGTACTCCAGATATGATTAGGGGCAGAAGGTACTGCAAGAAAACCTGCTCTTACAAGATGTCCAACTATTTGGAAAGGACAGATACAGTTGACATAAACACTGGACCTTTTGTTTCTGCTCAAGTGAATGGTAGCAACCTTTTTGCAAGCCTCCAAAACACAACCAAACTTTTTGGTGATAATCCTTGAGAATATTTTAACCTCCTTGGACACTCCATCACTGACAGCAGCATAGCTGTCTTTAAATAAGATAACTTTAAAAACCAATTTGAACAAATAGTTGCAGACTAAGAAAGCAACCACAGACTGGATTCTGTTACCCATAGTCTCAACAAGGAGTATGCATTCTTATCCCATTACCTGGACTATCCGTTAACTCCAGCATCCCTCAAAGTGGTACCAGCCTTTTTCATCTCAGCTGATCTAGTCCATTCACTTCTACCTCTCTTAACAGTATCTTCTCTCCCTTCCCCTTCTGTTTAATCCCTTTCTTTCTGCCAGTCCATTCATAGCATCTAATGAAGTTGGTTCTTGCTTATGAAACCTTATACCTCTCTGAATCAAACTCTGGTAGGCTGCCCTACCCTGCCTTCTGCCTAACAGCAGAATGAATTACTCTATTTACTCAAATACAAGATGAGGTGTGTCCCCCCCCACTCCCAGTTAGCATGGGGGAAAAGCCCCTCATCTTATAATTGCATAAAAGGAAACCTCATTAAATACACTGTCTACCATTAAATTGCTGCCAAAAGCAGCATATAATTAAATGCAGCTAATACTGAACATGATTATAAAATACATGGTTTACACTGGGCAAACATGCTGATGGGAACTTTTTTTTTTTGGCCCTTAAAAATCATGGGTGGGTGTTTCCTCCAAGGGGGACTGGCACTGGGCCTGGAGGTACTGTAGTACCAGGCCAGCACTGGGGGACTAGAGCCAACCCTGACACCTTTCCCTTGATGCCCAAAATGCTTGATCTTAGCTAAAAGACAGAGACACTGATGGAAACCTTTTTTTTTTTTTTGGTCTGTTTTTTTTTGCACCGGTCCTGGAAACACTGCAATACCAGGTCAATGCATGGAGTGG
>NW_017729006.1:43526888-43534813 GCF_001723915.1 Gavialis gangeticus | reverse complement strand
TTTTTTTGCACCGGTCCTGGAAGCACTGGAATACCAGGTCAATGCATGGAGTGGATGGAGCAAGCTCCAGTTCCATCACCCCATACCAAAAAAATCTGCTCAATATAGACCTCCTATGGAGGACATATTAGAGACAATCACCTGCCCTGGGGAGCCCGCCTACATGGTCACGGTGCTTCCTCTGCCAGGTAAGTATCACAAGAATAAGCTAGTGAAGGCAACCTGAATATATGGTAGTGTCCCTTAAGCACAGTCCTCCTTAGAAATAACTCTTTTTTCAGGTCATAGTGAGCCAGCACATTGAATACATTTTGACTTCCTTTTCACTCCCACAGCTGAGCTGCACCTTTCTTTCCCACTTTCAATAATTCCTATTTCTTAGCCAGCCTTAAGTGCCTGGCAAACATCACAAAATGGGGCCCCAAACAGTTCGCCCAGAATTCCTCTTTTGCCCCCTCTCTCAGCCAGGCACATACAATTCACGTGGCTCTGCCTTCCGTGAGGTGAAGCCAGACCAGGCTGCCCTGTACCTTATCTGCATATACATTTTTGGAGCATCTCACAACTCATAACAAGAACACTGGGTGCCAATTATGACTGGGGGTTAATTAGCACATGGATCTTTGTTGGGGGGGGCATTATCTGGAGCACACACACACACTAAGCACTGCTGAGCAGTGGGGTCACCTTGGCTTGAAATGCTGTTGACTCTGGTAGGGCCCAGCCCAATAAACTATATGGAATATCACAAGCTTTGAGTTAATATGCTGCATGGCCAAAGTCTTGGCCGAGGAATTCAAATCCGTCATACATGCTATAATACATGAAGGCCAGTCATGTGTGGTGCTAGGGTGACATATCCACAGGGTGTGAAATGTGGTACCGATAGAAGAGAAGACTGAATACTGCTGTGCTGAACATTGACCTGGAGAAAGCCTATGACCGAGTGTCCCACTAGTTCCTGTTTGAGATATTGAGGATGGGGGTTTCCTCAACCTTTATTACCTATATAAAGTTGCTATACACCAATGTGAGAAGCAGGGTGCTGGTGAATGGGTTTCTGACTGTCCTTATCACAGTGGAGTCAGGTGTCTAGCAGGTTTACTCACTTGCCCTGATCCTATTCATCTGCACAGTGGAACTGGTATAGCTCTGCAGCTCAGATGAATTAAAGATCCCTGGGGGAAACAAGACAGAAACAAGGGTCCTAGCCTACATGAATGTCCTCAGTGTCCTATGCTGTGACAAGTGCTCAGCAGAAAAAGTGTTACAACACACCCAGATATACGTATCAGAGCTGAATGGACAGAAGGAGTGGGAAAAGACCAAGGATAAAAATCAAACAGAGACTGAGACTGTGGAGCATGCACTGCCTGTCAATGGGGGGCATGTGGCACTCATAAGGGCAGCGTTGCTACCAGTGCTTCTGTACACTGTGCTAATACTTTACAGAACTGTAAAGATATAGGGATATATTTTTGTAAAAAAAAAAAGAATAGTTTGCACTATACATAGTGAACTAAGATCAAGTGAGACTAGGAGCATCTGTACCCCAAGGCCTCTGGGCCTGAGCCTTGCATGTAGGATGCCTGCCTGGGTTTGGGGAATATTCAAAACCCCAGACCAATGTGTCTGGGAAGGCAGATATTTGCCTGGTGACAGAGCCACACAGACTTGATGATTCTGCTCAGCTGAATTTTGGAACTTGACTATTGGATTTTCCCCAGTCAAATCTGAAACTGATTTGGCCTTGATAAAGATTTTAAAAAGCCAAAATATAACTTGTATTACATACAAGTAGGTGCCAAAGTTGCTGCTCAAAAGTGTGTTTATGGAGTACCTGTGCTAAAACTTCTAGTTTCAAAAAAAAGGTAACATGTATCAACTCTGGATGAATTAAGGGCATGGGTACTATATGCAAATTGCTATAGCCATATTTAATTTCAATGCCATTGCTTTGAATTTGCTCCTCACTTCCTTGTGCTTAGGGAGAGCAAGGTCTGACAGTAAGGAAAGTGGGGGAGGGGCTGCTAGGGGAAAAGGTTGGAGGAAGCAGAGAGCAAAGGGGCCACCTGACTCCCCAGATTTATTTTCTCTGCTGTGGCAGTGAGACGGGGCAAATTCAAAGCAAACTTCCAATAATTACATTCTATACCTGGAAAGCTATAATAAATTTATAAATTGTCCATATATAGAATCTAATAATTGGGGGTCATCTTCTACTTGAGTAAATATGGTATTTGATGACTGCAATGCTAAGGAGAAAGCAGGAGTTAGCAGCTAAACAACAGGCTAGGATAATTTAGCAAGGGAGTCCTAAACTGCAGTACGTATACAATGCCCCATTCATTCACCCCACAGTCTTTTTAAGAAGGTGCTATATTAACTAAGAGGCTAGGTACAGATGGTCAAAAAGCCCAAGGCCAAATTGATTCAGTCTTTGCAGGTTAGTTTAAACTGTCCCAGATTAGACTGAAACAGAAGTGAACAGACTACCTTTGATACAGGAAATACAAGCACTTGCCTGCTGTGGCTCAGGCCAGAAGCCCAAGGGCACTAGAGCATGGCTCTCTGGCTATATGTTCACTTCCTCTTCCTGCTGCCCCTAAGATCTCTGAGATTTGCAGTCCAGAATTACAGCAGCAGGACTCTACAAGGTTGCTCAGCACTTCCTCTTTCTGCTTCCAGGTGCCTCTGGGATTTGTAGTCCACAGTTGCATCCAGCAGAAAGTTTGAGCAGGGGAAGGGGTCTTTAACCCCTTCCCCCAGTCCCAGATGGGGTTTGTCTGGTGGGAGGACAGTCCCTCCCCCCCTTGCAGACTGGGCTGCATCCCCAGCCAGGCTCCCTGTCAGCCAGCTCTTATTGCCCCAGCTAGGGAGTAGAGGGGTGGGGCCAGCCCTGCTTTCTGGAGCAGACAGTCCAGCCCAGGGCTGAAAAGCATATTGGGATGCTGAAGGACTGTGATTTAACTTGAACCAGGAAGGTAGAGTTTGGAATCCTCTAACCTAGATGATATGAAGAAAATAACCTTTGCAGGCCATGTCCAGTCTCCCTTGCTGGATGTACTGCCTCTTCCTTCCTTCCTTCAAAGACAAGTTGCCACTAGGTCTCTTGATTTACTTTTCTGCAGGCTCTGGAAAGGTAGCACTTGGCCTGTTTAATTTTTTTCTTCCATATCTTATTGGGAGAATGCTGTTTTCAAATGCCCTTGAACATTGTTTCACATTTTTATATATAAGGCTTTTCTTCTGAGATAATTTATTAACCTAGCTCTTATGCCTTCTTCATTGTCTTTCTTAAAGAGGTGAAGACCACAAAGATAACAACAGGAAGAACATGCCTCAAAATTTAACAAACAGAAACAAGCTCTGGGGTGGAAGGGGGGAAGATGGTACCAAAATAGCTTTATCCTCAGAGCTGTGTATCATTTTCAGTCTAGTTTACATCTATGGGAGAAAAGAAGGGTTAGCTTTACAAAGCACGCAGTAGGAAATGCACAAGAAAGTTAGATTATGTTTATCTGCTCAGAGTGAAGAGAAAAAGAAAAACTGACTAAACCTGGCTTTAAAGCTACTTGCAACTCAACCCATCAAGTTATAGCTAGTTTCAAATGACTAGCGAATAAAATTCACAGTTGGGTGGTCTATGTTTCAGTGAAATAAGTAACAACTACATGAAAAATAAATAGAAAAAATCCTATTTTAATTAAACATCCTTAATGTTTTATACATAGTACAAAAATTCATACAAAGTACACAATGATATATTGCTACAGTATCAAATTGTAGGATTGTAGCTATGGGGTAAAAATGGGATAAGAAATGTTAGGTGCATATTCATCTTATTTCAGAGAAATACACACATTTTATTTTGATTTATAAGACTTAATCAAGCCTTTGTTTAAAATTTGCATAGCATTATCCTTTTGCTTAGCAGAGCAGCTTGTCTTTGCAAGCAGAGTTCTGTTGCATAAAGCCAGCTGCTTTTTCTTCTAGCATTTACATACTCATTTCACTCCAGCACAAATAACTGCATTACTTATACCAGAGCATACTGTATTTACTTGCACATGACATACACCATTTCCCCCACAAAATTAGCTGCTGGAAGTTGGGGTGTCTGTGGGGAATGGAGGGACTGATTCTGTGACAACTGAACTGTCTGGCACCTTTTTGAGCCAGGGGGTAGTGAGTGGCACCTCTTGAGTCTGCTGAGGCCAACCCACCTCAAGAATCAGAGCTGGGCAGTTCACTGCAGCCAGTGGTGTCAGCTGAGGGTCCGATGCTACTGGAGAAGAACTGCTTGGCTCTGCTTCTCAAGCAAAATGGACCCCTCGTCCTGCACCTAGGGGGTTAATAGAGCAGCCACAGGTTTTTGTTCTGTTTCATCCCTACTGCAGCTGCCTGTTTTTTCCTTGTGAAAATACCCCACTTACTGGTGTTTTCAAGAAAAAAATCTTTTTTGTCCCTTCATTCCACCTTCCAAAAATAAGGCACATGTCTTACGTGGAAGTATGCTGTAAGTGAGAAAATATGGCATCAGGAGCAAGGAGGAAAAGCAGGTCTGAAAAGGTTATAATGAACATAGGTCCAGATTAAGCAGTAGCAGTTTCATATGCAGGTGTTCTGAAAAACTTAGAAATAGGTATATTTTAGCAGAGAGGGACTCGGGTAGGTTCACATGGTCAGACAAGTTCTAGATAAACCTGCACACGCAAGCTGAACTTCTTAGTGCTGGTTAAAGTGCAAAAAGGTTCTGAAAAACTACAACATTCACTTTTCTTGTAAAAAGTGGATATTGTAGTATTTACTTGAAATTCTTTTGCCAGACTATACTCTCAGCCTTGGCAGAGGATGAAGGTTGAACCAATGTCAAAAGATCTGACAATTGAAATCTGAATTCCCCTTGGGATCAGTGAACTCTGCACCTTCAGTTGTTTATTCCTCTTACCAGAGCATTTGTCCCACTGATATCAAGTGCAACAAGCAAATGAAGAGCATATCCACTTGTTCATCTTCCTTCCCCTCCACTTCTTCCTTAGGGGTCTGATGACTCACTAAGAGACCTGTTCTCTTCTCAGCGGGAGTCAGGTACAGAGTACACAAATGTGGAAACTGGTTTTCAATGAGGTGAAATGATGTGTCTTACTCTATTGATTGGAGTAATGCGAGTTGAATTGGTTGGTAATGTTACCTGTCTAATGATTTGTCTGTGCTGCAGTAATTACAGCGACTATGTTGAGTCTTACCAAAAAAGTAAACAGCCCCAGTGTATGGGGGCCAGTTTAACGAAATGTTGGCTGAAAACAGATCTAAAACACCTGTGCACTATGAACACACTCCTGGGGTTACTATCACATGTGGCAATACACCTTTGGCATAACATCAAAAGGACTTTTACCAAGAGAAATAAGCAAAACTGAGATTGTATTGACTCCAAGGGCTCCAGGAGCAGTCCACGTATGTATCTCAGTACCCAGATACAGCTGACCCTCCAACTGTATTGGCAGCCTTATCTCGGATTGTTCTTGATCCTTACTTCTGAACCACAAATAAATAGAAGGAAGCGTGAAGCTTCCTCCTGCTGCTTTGGCATCCTTATGCCCCCAGGACTCCAGACAGCATTATTCAAGTGAATAGACTTTGAAGACTATGCTTTTGAACAAGGTAAATGGCATGTTGTATTCTGAAGAGAAGGGAGTGAAGAATTAAAATGGCTTAACTTGGCTCTGGACTGTTCAGCATGAACAGCTTTGGCTCAGAGAGAAAGCTATATCTTTTCACTTAATTACCTTTTACTGAAGTACAAAAATTCAAGGTATGAAAACACGGTGTACTTATATTTCTGAAATGCTTGGGAACACAAGTGTTGTAAGTTCATTTATTGTTTACTACTGAAAATTTTTAAAAAATGACAAATGGGGTGGCACTTTTATTAGATTAATACAGGCAAAGACTGAAAAGTAACACCCTTTTCACCAGGCTACTGGCTACACCTCTGAACACAGCAGTATAGCATGGTTGAATATGGATTCAGTTATAAGTGAGATAGCATGATGCTCATCTATTGCTACACTCATTTCTGTGCCTGTTAGCCTGATGAAAGACATTTTGTTTGAGCTCTTGCTACATTAAGCATTTCTCATAAAATATTGAAGGATTTGTAGAACTTCTTTCTTCACTGGACAGGAAAGCAGCATCAGTAGCCCTCTCTGTGCTCTGCCTTTTATATTGCAGCTGCAGTGGAGCCCTAGCACATGAGGGAACAAGTTCCAGTATCTACTGAAGCATAAACCTCACTAGCAGCTACTAGCTGTCATCATTCTAGGTTCACAGGAAATCTCTCATACTTGTTTTCCTTGCAGTCTTAAATTATGTAACTAAGCTGCATCCAAAAATATAGAATATGCCGAAGAACTGGTACCCTGGGCGAAAATAGGGAGAGACATGGTTGTTGCTTTAAGCATTCTTTTTTTCTTCCCCCCCTCCCCCCACACACTTGTGTGTGATCTTGTGTTGTTTTGTATAAACACAGGATCTGATACAGCAAAGATTTTTGTGCATGATATCTTTGATTGGATTAACTGCATGGTTGGGAGAGATTTAGATGAGCTTTTGAATACAAAGCTTAAGGTCAAGTTCACCTAAAAAGTATGCCATCTACCCAAAAACATATCTTAATCTCTCCCAACCATGCAGTTGGTCCAAAAAAACCCAACCAACCAACCAACCAAACAAACAAACAAAAAAGATACCACTCACAAAAATCCTTTCCTCTTACATACTTCCTGGACCATACAACATCACTCCAACAGTACCTCAGTACACTGATAAATAATAGAATCCCTTGAAACAGTCAAACTAAAAGAGTCTTGTCTACAATGATGGCTTCCTGATTAAGTAATCCTTAGTATGGAGTTGGAAAGCACAGAGATGATGATGGCATGTGTAGTCAAGAAGCCACCCCAGAAGGAATGGCTTAATACAGAGACAGAGAAAACAGCAGGAACACTCTTCTGTTCCTTTAAACCAGGGGCAGGCAATTATTTTGGGCAGAGGGCCGCTTACTGAGTTTCGGCAAGCCATTAAGGGCCGCATGACAGGCAGCCCCCTGCGGATTAATATTAATTTTCTAAATTTTTTAGGGGCCCCACAGGCCGGATAGAATGGCCTGGTGGCCCCGGGCCTGCTGCCATTTCTTAAAGCATGGGTGGGCAAAATGCAGCCCATCTGGTGGATTGTACTGCCAAGTATAACATCTGAGCTTGGGGTCCATTTTGATGCCAGTGTGTACAAGGAACTACAGAATGGAGTTTCTTCCTGCATCACGACTACATAGCTTATACCTTGAAGATATATTTACAGAAGATGTCAGATTGGTTTATGATCAAGTATCTTTAGTAAACTATAGAAATATTAGAATCAAGAAATTACTTTTTAATGACCAAAATTAAATGCATTTTCAGAGATTCTGAATTTGCGGACATTAAAACTGTAACACCACTCTCCCCTACTCTCTTAAAAGTCATTTTATTGCAATTTATAGGTTTAATTCATACACCATTTCCCTCCTCCTTCCCTTATAATGTTTTATTTGTTCCACCTCCTCCTTGTTGATCAATATCCTCCATTGAATACAACTGTTTTTTATTTTTAAATGTATAGTATTTTAGCCATCTGGCTGCATAATACTTGAAAGATTGTGCTTATACTTTTTTACATTGCATGTCCATGTACAAATCTATTGATCCTATTTTTTGAACTGGTGATAATTAAACATAGAATAAATACACTTTGAAGCCAATGCATTATTTCTTGTAGGACATATGCTAGCTGTGCACAGTGCCTTGCAAAGAATAACTTCCCAAAATGGGAGTCAGATTATTTCCACTTAACCCCATCCCCCTCCCCCGCCCCATCCTCTG
>NW_017729006.1:43515414-43521888 GCF_001723915.1 Gavialis gangeticus | reverse complement strand
GACAGTTCTGATACAGGTACAACAGAACTTCCTGCCCCATCCTCTGTTAACCAGCAGCAGCACCACTAATTTAAACAGAGAGCCATCAACTGCACCATACAAACTTCCCGTCTACTTTAGTCCGATACCAATTCAGGCATTAGAAACACCCATTTCTAACATCTCTATGTGGCTGGCATTAAGAATTGCATGTTCTGCTCTGAAGTGGAAGGATGACAGAAGACCTACACTTCAGAAAGAAGGGAAAGGGAAGAAAAAATAATTGTTATGGGCTTCTGTGACTGTCTAAGAACATAACTGAAGACTTCCTGACCTGTCCGTGGTTGTACTGGTAGAGTGTTCACTCACATAACCCTAGCTGGGATGCTTCTGACCCAACATTATTTTTGTTGGTTTGTTTAAGGTTTTTTTAGTGTTTCTTTTGACAAATTCTATTACAAATGAGGAAACTGACCCTGAGCAGCAAAACATCATAATGATTCTTCAGATCAGTGGCAGAGCTGGGGATAAAATATAGCTTTCCTGTCACCCAGACCCTTGACTAGCTGCTGTATTGGCTATACCTAATGAACATTGGAAAATCTTGCCCAGTAAAGGATCTCTAAATGGTTTTGCTTTGGAGAAAGGGTGCAGAAGCCTACATTCTGACCCATAATTGCAGCTAGAATTGAAAGCATAAGCATATGAAAATATTTTTAAAGTAAACAATGGCAAGGCTTTGGAGCAGTTCAAATGACCTGTAGTAACTGCCTGCGTATATGTTTTTACCCCAGGGCAAATGGACACTAGCCCAGAGCAGCTTAACCCTTCCAAAAACACAAAAGGAAGCAGACTTCTGTTGAAAGCCTAGTCCCCAGTGGTGCAGACAGACATAACAACTGAATCATTCCAAGAATGTCATTGACTGGGAGCCAGTTCACAACTGCACGTGGACGAAGGCATATACAGTACTGCTAACAGTTCTCAGTAGAACTGTCCCCTGTAAGGGATTGCACTGCTGCCAAAACACCACCCAGACCATCTTGTCTTCCAGGGGTCAGTGCCCAGTTTTCCCAGGATTCCCCTAGAAGGAGAAAAAGACCTAGACTGGCTAGATGCCAAGAAAGAGGAGGACACCACTGCCTGCAATTGAAACTTTCTGTTGCTCCTTCTTAAAATATTAAGTTATTAATAAATAGTAATTGACTTGAATAAAGATTATTGTTTTTGTTATACTTTACCAGTATATATGCTTGACTGGGGTGCACAAGTGTGTGTTTGGAAGGAATGGCCTGGACCCCATCACAGCAAAGCCAGGGTCATTTAGGGTGGGAATGTAGTGGAGGATGAAAGGTTATCACGTGCTGGGGGGGTGGGCTGTGTGACCCCCTGCTCATGATTCCTGAGGCAGGGAGCTGCATGCTATTGGTGTCCCCCCCAAGAACTCCAAAGCTTTTCACCCCCTGCTCTGAAAGCTGTTTCATCAGTTTCACCTTCCTGCTATAGACCTTGCAGCTGCTGGGTCCAAGGCTTATTTGGAGCAAGGCTAGAGGGAGAAAGTGGGTTGCCAGGTGCTAGGGGAGGCTGTGACCTCCTCCTTGTGGTGCCCAGAGGCTGGGTGCTCCAGGGGCTATCCAAGATCACCACGTTTTTGGTTTTCCAAGACTTGCATTGGAAAGGATTTTGTCAACTTCACTTCCCTGCACATACCCTTTGCTACAAGGCTCCAGATTCATTTGGGGCACAGGGGGGGAGGAAGGGGGCTTCCGGACCCCCCTGCTCATTATTCCCAGGGAGTGGGCAGGGCTCGGTGCTCTGAGGGACCCCACAACAACTCTGAAGTTGTCAATCCCTGCCCTAAAAACTTCTTAATCAATTTCACCTTCCTGCTATGGACCCTGCAGCTGTGAGATCCCAGGCTCATTTAGGGCAAGGATGGGAGTGGAGGGGTAGCCAAGTGCTGGGGGGATGCCCAGTATCTCTAGTAGGGAGGTGAAACTAACCAGGCGGCTTTCCAGGGCAGGGGTTGGAAAAGCTAGGTGGTTTTTGCAGGGGTCCAGAGCACCCGCCCCCCTGAGAGCCACAAGCAGGGGCCCTACACCCACCTGGAACCTGACAACCTCTCTGCTTCCCCTATACCCTGCCCCAAATGAGCCTGAAACCTTGCAGCATAGGATCCGTGCAGAGAAGTGAATGTGACAAAATGCTTTCCAGTGCAGGTAAAAAAAGCAGAGTTTTGGTGGGGGGAAGGACCCGATCTATATATATGTTGGGCGAGCTGGGTTCTACTAACACAACGCCTTTTCTGGGTATGTGCTGGGCTCAGCATGGGGGCACAAGAAGTTTAAATAAAACACCAGTTTGGAGGTGGGGAGGGGTTTGTGTCTGTAAGCAGCCTTGAGGTTTAAGGGGTATTTAGAAGGTTCTAAGATTTTTTTGGGGGGGTTACTGAATACCATACCCAAGTATCACTAAATGTCTGTATCAGGCCAGCTGCTGGTGAAATAGCCATTAGTGAATTAATTCCTTACCTCCAAGCAGGTAATGCTACCTGCCTTCACATCAGTTGTGGCTGGAAAGTGGTTTAAGCAGAGTAAAACAAGAAAGGGAGCTCCAAGAAAGGGAGATGAGAAACTGAGGACAGGCCTCCAGGGAGAGGTCGAACCCAGGTAGGAAAGACAGGGCACCTTCTGCTTTGAAGGAGACAGCAGACCTGTGCTCCTCCACCCTTTCCTTATTTTAACCCCGATACTGGGTCATCGCGCCAAGACAATCTGTGCTTCCTTCCACTCAGTTAATTGGTGAGGGACAGTCAGTCTTGAAAATAAACCAGTCTATGAAAGCCTCATTCCAGGAGCTCTCTGCAGGAGTAGTAGGAAGGTTCATCTCACATGCAGGGATTTCTGCTACAGTAGTGTGGGGATGAAGTTTCCCTCCTCTAGGATGGGACTTTCAGACCTGGCCAGCCCAAATACCAGAACCAAGTCAGACCCTTTCCATGAAAGGCCCAAACCAACATGACCCCACTAAGCAGAGTACTGTGCTACAGAAAAGCTTTCCATGGTCCCAACAGAAGCCCTTGTATGTGAAGACCTTCCTGGAACTCTTCTACAATCTGTGAACTACAGCCAGCCTCTTTCCAGTCACCTAGCAGTCTCCCTATTGACTCAGGACTGTTCACAAGGTGCAGATTTTTACTGGCATAACTAGTTTTGTTAAAGTATGATTTTTTTTTTCATCACAACAGTTAAGACTGAAACACCCCTAGTGTGGATGCACTTTATATAAAGTTATACATAAAAGTGTGGAAGGTGTAAAGTTACTTTCTATAGCCGCATAGGATAGTTAGTCCACTTCTCTATATGGAAATAGCTATTATCCTAATCATTTATGCAGATATAAGTTACCTTTAAAGTACAGTCTAATTGCATCTACATGGTGGGGAGAAGGATTGTTTTACTTTACCAGTTTAGATAAAGCAGAACAAATTTTGTGTTGAAACAAAGCTTTAGAGCTTGTTAGAAAGTATATAGTATAGTAGGTTTGCAGTTTAAAGATTTTCATCATAACTAGTGCAAATCTAGCCAGCTATCTACTTGTTTCACGTGCATTTCATGACAGTTTAATGTTTTTTGTCAACTGCTCCCTGCAGCCCCAAGCACATTTCTTAATCAAATGTCTGGATAAAAATCTTGCTCTTGGAGGTGGGGGAGTTGTCTTTTTTAACTGTAAAACACTTGAAAACATGACTTGAGTGCACCCTACGAAGACAAAAACCAGCACACAGAGAGAACCTTAAAAGGTACTTATTTATTAATTTCAGTAAGTCATTCAACCTTTAAGGTGGCAGTTCTTATATATAAGAACTCATTTATCTTCCCAGTCTTCCGCCACCTCTGGTAAATGAAAACAGAAGAAGCACTGCCCCTGGGAAGTATTGCTACCTTTTCTGGACAAATGGATATTTTATACCATGATGATAAACATCATATTGTAACTCCCTCTAATCCTTAACAGACCGTTGCTTATCTCATCGTCACCTTGCAGGTATTATCAGAGGTGTTTCAACTATGAGGCCCTTCTATATAAAGATGTTGCTTTTGGCATTTGCTCTTCTAAATGTTTTCCTTCTCCCCAAGCGGTCTTTAAATATTAGTGTCCTAATTAAAACTGTTTCCACTGGACTTCTTGCATTCCATCTTGGCTCTTCCTTCTGAGATCACAGTTTCAGTATTTATGACTTTACAACACTTTACCTTGCAGCAGTGGTAGTATCAAGTCACAACTTTCTCTGGGATGAATATTTATAAGGAGTATTACAAAACAATTTAAAAATAAATCAGAAACATAGCTTAAACAACCATGGATCATTTATGGTAAAGATAATTTTATTAGTTTATTAGTTAGATAAAGAACAAGGGCAAGGTCATGGTCTTTTATGACAGTGGTTTGCTTTCACTAGTGCAAAGAGATGGGGAGACATCTGCAAACCAGCTATAGGTTTTCTGTACAACATGTAGGAAAAGGGCAATTAAAACCTAGCACTTCAGTATAAGATAGGATTTAGAGGTAGTTTTTCTATAGCTTCTGTAAATCCCTTCTTATCTCAATACAGGAGAAGCAATAGTAAATCTGGGAGTAAATCTGACTCAAAAATGTTTTATTAAATAAGCTGATAGCAGAACCCATGGACATTTGACGCGCCAGTTTTTGGTGACATGGGATGAACAGACCAGAAGGATGACCTTCCATTTAACAGACCCAAGTAACAGAATTGCAAGAATTTATATCCCCGTACGGCTAGTCGCCAGACCTCAAAGATTAAGTTTCACATGGACCAAGGAAAGGAAAACCCTACAGATTCCTGTAACTTACAGCTGATCTCTATCTAAAAGGGTTTCTTGGTAGAGCTATACTGGTAAAGGGACACCTTACACTAGAGCCCTTTAATTTGTTCCCCAATAAGAGTTAAGTTCCACCAGCAAATGGACTTTTTTGCTGGTATAAGTGCAACTATATCCAGGGATTTGCCAGGATGACTATGTTGGCTAGGCGTACTAACTGACATAGCTATGACAGCAGAACTCTTGTGCGTCTCAATCCTCAAATGTCTTGAAAGAGTGATAGCCAAAGGCAAGGTACTGGCATCCCCTTGGTCTGCTGAACCACTCAGAAAGAGAAAAAATTTGAGGCTTAGAGATCACTCTCAATAATTAGTGGTTTCACCTCTGAAAATAGTATATCAGTGGTTTCAACAGTCCTAAAATTACCATTTTAAAAGGATGCCATTTTTCCAGAGAGGACACAAATCACTTTCTACCCAGATACCTGAAGGTAACCAAGGGCAGAGATTCTCTCTTAGGTATGCATGCCTGAAATGCATTCAATTCCATGCAGCCCTTTAAATGCCTTTGTTTTCTTATGTAATTCACACAAGTTGCCATTGTGTATCTATTGTTCACTGAAAGGTGTAATCTGACTCTTGCAGCACTGTACTTTCTTCCTATCCTGTTTCTCACTGTAAATAATTAAGATTTGCCACTCACAAGCTGCTGTATACTGTGTGTATGCTGTGCCCAATGCTACATAGTTAAGCAAACAGAGAGAAGGACACACTCTGACAAGTCTCTTGAATGTATTAAATTAGATGGAAACAAAATGTGATCATAGGCATCCATTTACAGCATATAAATTTAATATAGGCATTGTTTACACAATCATTTCCTAAAACCGAGAACACTAACCTTTTACTCTCAGGTTGGAAAAGTTCTTTTCAATTACATAAAATGTCACGTACAAAGATAATTCTTTTAAAAGGATTTCTTACATTGTTTAACTTTGGTAGCTTGGCCTCAGAAGACCTCTTAATGCCAGCTGATATAATGATCATACTTTGTAATCCAGGAGTGGCCAGCCCATGGTATGTGTGCCACAAGTTGCATTGGCAGCCTCTGTGAATGGCATGTAGCAGACTGGGGAGGGAGCAGGGAAGACAAATGGCAGAAAAGGCAGGAAGAAGAAAGCAGAGTAGCAGATAGGGCAAAGGAAAGGGACTGGAGTGGGGTCTAAGGAGGGGGCAGGCCTTACGTTGTGGCATGCCTGTCAAAAAGGATGACCCCATTGAGATAAACCATAGAGTAAACCATGGGAGGCAACCTGTAGGCTAGGGACAGAAGTTACATATAAACCAGTTTAAGTGATCAGAAACTGGATTAAACCTGTAACAGAACAGAACAGAACAGAACGTCAGTGCACATAAACCAGTTTCAAAATGACTGAAACTGATTTAAGATAAATCTGGTTGAATGTAGCATCAGACTTAACTGATTTGGGTACAACTGGTTTATGAAATTTCTGTCCTAGACTCCTTTCTGGTTCAAGTTAAATCAGAGTTCCCCAGTGTGGCGGAGCACCTTTGGGGTGCTCGCCATGTAGCAGGGGCTGTGGTAGGCTGGGACAAAGCCAGTAGAGAAGGCAGCCAAGCAAAGCCCCCCA
>NW_017729006.1:43509877-43510414 GCF_001723915.1 Gavialis gangeticus | reverse complement strand
GGGGGAGCACCTTTGGGGGTGCTTGCCACTTGAGGGCTTTCATAGGCTCTGAGGGGAGCCTGCTTTGGAGGAGCAGCAAGGGAACCTCCCCCAGGAACTATTTTAAGGGGGAAGGTGTGTAGCAGGGCACTGTTGGTGCCTGCCACTTTAAGAGCAGAGCCAAGCAGCCAGCAGGTGCTTGATTGTGGTAGCCATTTTAGATCTCTGGCCACCCATATAAACAGGGCAGGCAGTAACATACTGTGCTTGAAAGGCTCCATAACATCCTGGAGGTAAGAGTAGGAGTTGTAGGGGATGGCTTGGAGGCTCCTAGTCCTAGGTGTGACCTAAAAATTGCACACTGCTGGGAGTGGGTGGGGCTCTTGGTGATGCAGGAGCCCCTAGGAAATGCCAGGCTAGTTATCACCCTGGTAAAAGATAGGTAGGGGTGCCTTAACCCTAGCCCTTGTCTTCAGGTGGGTTATGTAACATTAGAGGGAGTGGGGCCAAGCATAGCTGTGGCTACCTAAGCCCTGTGGGGTGCAAGACCCTGAGGAA
>NW_017729006.1:43494920-43504877 GCF_001723915.1 Gavialis gangeticus | reverse complement strand
GCTAGTTATCACCCTGGTAAAAGATAGGTAGGGGTGCCTTAACCCTAGCCCTTGTCTTCAGGTGGGTTATGTAACATTAGAGGGAGTGGGGCCAAGCATAGCTGTGGCTACCTAAGCCCTGTGGGGTGCAAGACCCTGAGGAAAGGGAGTTGGGGCCAAGCATGGCTATGGCCACCTGAGCTCCAAGTGAGGGGAACAGGCCTAGATATGTCTCTGGATGCCTGAGGCTGTAGTTTCAGCCAGAGGCTGAGTAAGGGAGCTCAGTCTGAGAGATAGGGGTGAGTCCTGACCCTGGTAAGTCTTCCATTGCTGGGAAGCTGAGTGTGGGTCAAAAGCAAGACCTATAGTTGAGCACAATGACCTGCAGCTCCAAGGGGTGGGGTGGGGAGTGAGTTTCTGTGAGACCCTGGAACACCAGTTGTGGTGTGAATTAAGAATGGCCTGGTGAGGGGTGGCCCTAGAAAGGGGACAGAGAGGAGGGACCCCAGTGGGGGGAGAAGAACAAGAGGGCTGGGAGCCCAGTATGTTGGAATGTATGGAGTTGCCCTGGGAAGGGGCCAGGGCAAGTTTAGACCCCATTGGGTAACTGGCTGGTCACTACCCAGGTGAGGGTCATGGGCGAGGCTCAAAGATAATATGTCTGCCACCCAAGGTATGAGCTAGCTAAAGCCTATGGCCTAAGGGGCCCTCTCCAAGAGGGAGCAAGGCAGTATAAATTGTCAACACATGAAAGAGACCCAGTGAGAGGGTGGAGTGTGTGAAGCCCTAGCGAGAAGAGAGCAGTACGAATGTGTGTGTGACTGAGGCCTGACAACAAGGCCTAAGACTGCTCCAGCTGTAAGCTGGGAGCATTGTCATCTGGATGCCATCTGAAAGGTTTGGGCTGCAGTGTAGGGGAGGAATGGAGCCGCAGATAGTGCCCCCTGGCATCAGGGCAAGAATGGGCAGCCTCCTGCCTTAATTAATATCCTAATTAATTAACAACAAGGTGTGGCAGGTGAGTCAGGTGGGTGGCATGCCCAAAGGCAAGTGGGGAAACTAGCACTGTGGCTAACTGGGGAGCCCCACTTTGCCACACCCAGTATCCCAGTATGCTTTGCAGTCCTGGGCTGGGCTGGCTGGCTGCCTGCTCCAGAGAGCAGGGCTGACCCCACCCCTCTGTTCCCCAGCTGGAGCAGTGAGGACTGGTTCACTGGCTGGCTTACTGCCCACCCTGAGGCAAACACCCAATGGGGTCTGGGGCCAGGGAGGTGGGTTAAACACCCCTTCCCCTGCTCAAGCTTACTGCTGGCTGCAACTATGAACTACAAATCCCAGAGCACCTGGAAGCAGGAAGAGGAAGTAATGAGCAACCCTGCAGAGTCCTGCTGCTGTAATTCTGGACCGTAAATCCCAGAGACCTCTGGGACAGCAGGAAGAGGAGGTGAATACACAGCTGGAGAGCCATGCTCTAGTGTCCCCAGGCTTCTGGCCTGAGCCATTGCAGGCATGTGGCTGCATTTCCTGAATCTAAGGTCAATGTCTGTTCACTTCTGTTTCAATGTAATCTGTGCAGCTCAGACTAACCTGCAAAGACTAAATCAATTCATGCTTTGTGACTGACTGTACTTAGCCCAGGTGCTGGAGGTAAAACAAAATACAACATTTGCTCTTCTCTAACCTCCTAATGTTAGGGGAGGGGAAGATCCCGTGCAAAGCAAGGAATGTCAGACCCCAGGTGCTTCAATGCCAAGCACTCTTACCATTTACCACTCTGTGTTTACACAGATAACACTTCACAAACACAAGTTGGAGCTGGGAGGATTGGTTCTGTACCTCTTCCCCTTATGGCCTCTGGCAATATTCTCACCCCAGGCTCTCACTCTTGTAAACTTAAACACCTAAAACAATATGCAATTCTACTAAACCATTTTCCTACAGGCCTTTCTGACTATACTTTTTCCCTCAGTAAAATATTAACAGAATGGCTATTACCAAGTTCTCTACATAGGTGACTGGTGACTGTTGATAGTGGAGAGACTGAGGGGGTAGGGGTACAACTTAAAGGTTCTGATGGCATGCAGTGGGGTTCAGGGCAAGTATTCCAGGATGCCAGATTTAGTGCTGTGCCATCGGAGCCATGCACCAGGCTCTGGCATGCCAAGACCAGCCCTGCACCATCACAGCTACGTGCCAGGCTCTGGTGTGCACAGGCAAGACCACCCCTGTGCATGTGCATGTGGGGCCCCTTGTCTCAGATTTTTTTTTCCCTTCTACCTCCCTTCCTCCCTCTCTGTAAAGTTCAATGTTTATTGATTTAAAAAAAAAAAAAATCAATTGATGAATATTAAATCTGGGGGAGTAAGTGCCCCCCATGCCCCTCCACTATATCACCAATGGTTGTCTAGTTTTGGCACTCTTTTAAAAGCAATTTATAAAGTCACTTAAGTAAATTCAGGCTTTTCACAACTTTTATGCTGCATTAAAATGCCAAGAAATGAAATGGGTGATCTGGGTTCTTGTTTTGACTGCTCAACCTGAAGGGAGGGGGTAATAATTTCTGTGAAGATGTTTGTAGATTCATAGACTGTAGAGTCGGAAGGGACCACAAAGGATCATCATGTGGCAGGAAAGAGGACTGAGGTGAGATGACCCCAGCCAGGTGTCTATCAAGCCTCCTCTTGAAGACCTCCAAGTTAAATGATAGTACCACCTCTCTTGGAAGCCCATTCCAAATTCTGGCCACCCTTACTGTAAAAAAATTTCTTCCTAGTGTCTAACCTGAATCTACTGTCCACTAGTTTGCACCCCTTATTCCTAGTTACTTCTAGGGGTGCTCTGGTAAATAGCTCATCTCCAATTCCCTGTTGCCCTCCCTTGATAAACTTATAGGTGGCTATGTTATAGCCCAAGAGGTTTAGAGCAGATAGGCTAGTGGAGTCTTGCATTTTATAGCTTCTTCCCTACTCATTTGCACATTTAAAATTTCTTGCAAAGTATCACTGTTAACAGAACTTTTAAACCTTGTCTGACAGTATAAAGAGACAAGATAGTTACACCAAGTTAAAAGTGAAGGTACTTGTGGTGTATTAAGCTGATCTGCTGTAACTGTATGTCTTTTCTTTCCTGTGGCAAGTGGAAGCTAAAGCAAAAAATACTTTAGCAGTTGTTTTATCCAGAAGTAAACCACCTTCCACATTCTGCAGGATAGATCAGGCACAGGGAACAGTTATTGTTGATTGACTAACTTGTAGCAAGTCTTGCCTTTCTTTATACTTGTTATAAATTGTTTCATCTCACTAAGAGTCACTTCCCTGGCTGTTTACCACTACTCAGAGTAGTACTAGACAACCCAAAAGAAATAACAAGAGGCAATGGGCCAGAGTGGGAGATCACAACGGCATTTATATACATACTTTTTTGTCCTGTGAGGCTCTGGAGATCCACTACTTCAGTTCACCTCAGCTCGTGTGTGGATCTGTGCTGAGCCGTGTGCAGCTGTATAAGTGGCAAAATGCGTGTCAGCACATGGACAATGGCAGCAGTGTGCTTTTGAACTAAAGCACCTCTGTGTTTTAGTTCAGAAGCCACTGTCTCGGCATTGACGTGCATTTTTATCGCTTATAAACAACTACAAGTGTTTCAGCGCCGGGTGCTTTTATGTGTAAAAATGCCCTTAAATACTGCCTATGCTGAGCAAGTTAAGTATCTGCAGGATTGGAGCATTTTAAGTAGGAAATCGAAGGCCGTGTCTGCCTCGATATCAAAATACCTTGTGACTGGGAGCACCTACCACTGCCCAGCTGTTAGAGCATGTGTATCTGTGTGTTTCTAAGGGTTCCATGAATATTGGTGCCAAGCAGATGTTCTCATACACTGGTAGTTTCTTGGTGGTGGGTGCCATCTGCTAGCAAGAGTGCTGAAGTTTTGCAGCAAAATTTTGTAGTCTACACAAAGTTAAAGAAGCTAGAAAAGCCCATCTGATCAAGAGAGTTCATTAATGTATTTTTCTAATTTTAAAAATTAGAGTCCTTGGGGTGTGTCCACACATGCAGGCACGTATGCATGTAGCAGCTCAAATAAAAGCAGCACAAATTTGAGCTGAGGATTTCAGCCTTAGCACATGTGCCCAGACAGACACTTTGGTGTGGGGCAAGTTGCGCCACTTGGGACAAAATAACCCTGCCCACCTCCTCCTCCTGGAGCTGCAGCCAGGGGGAACTAGAGCCTGGGGCCAGCACTTGTACTGGCCCTATCAGTACAGAAAAAAAAACCTGCCCAGCTCTACATGCTTTCAGGAGCTTCTTGGGGTGGTGGGACCTGTTTGGTGAGGGCGTAGCTAAAGTGCCCCACTGCCTGAGCCTGTACTCCATCCTCATCCCACGAGCTCCTGGGGACCTCAGCTCATGGCTCCTCTATACAGCCATCTCTACAGGCGTGTATGTGGAGAGTTTCACTGACACCCTGGTTTTCTGCCCGTCTGCAGGCAGAGGGAGACCCTGGTGTACGTGATGCTGAAATACGCCAGGTGCCCCTCCACCTCTGAAACCTCCTTGTGAGGTTCTGGATGAACTTTACCCCCACCTTTTTATTTTTGGACACCCCATCCACAGCCCCACCAAGTCCTGGGACCTCCTGGTTAACCTCCTCCTGGCCCTGGCCAAGTGGACCCTGTATGTGACCAGGAAAGAGGCTCTGGCTGGAAAGGAGCCTGGGGACCGTGGGGCTACTTTCCTCTCACTGGTCTGCACCCACCTCCAAGTGGAGCACCGCTGGACGGTGCTCCACTGGCTCACTGGATGCCTTTGACCTGTGGGCACGGCCAGGGGACTCTGTTCGGTGTCCTCCGCAGGAGTACTCATTTTCATGTTTTGACCCCTTGGCCCACATGACATTCCTGTCTTGTTTTTTGACTCTGTTGTCCCCAGAATTTTGTAGTTTCATTCATCCATTAGCCCCTGTACAGTAGGAGCTACTAGTTAGTCAGGTGGGCCTTAGGGCCCATGGTAACTGAATGAAATAAATAGATAGGAGCTTTGGGGCCCAGTCAATTGGTATCTGGGGACACTACCCATTGTGCCAGCTGGACTGCTGAAGCAGCCCTAAAACAGTCCTGCTGAAGTGGTTCCTTGCACCCTCTACCCGCTGCAGCACTCTGGCAGTGGGGGCTGCTGACTGGCACAATGTGCTGCTGCTTGCGACAGCATGTGGCCCCAAGGCTGTGTACCTGCCAGACTCAGACAGGGACCGTATGGCCATAGCAGAGTTATCTGTACCTCTGAGCCAGCTGCCAGTGGGTTGTGGCTGCACAGTTGGCCTTTGTGCAGCACTACTGCCATGTGTGCCACCACCCTGTCATTTGGACAGCTATTGCCTAGATGATGTTCTCAGTGTGGTGGCCTGCTCTGAACTGTCAAAGCATGTCCTCCTAGCCCCAAGTGGCCAGGTCAGCCACCTCCAGTTGGGTCCTAGGTGCCAGCTCTGAGGAAGCTCCTCTGCCTGGGTCCTGCCACTTGCCTCACTAGCAGGAATTCTGGTGTTCCCCATTTAAAAACTACAAAATCTCTGATAGAAAAGTCCCAAATTTACTCTTTAAAATACCCCAAAATCTATGTTCTTCCACAATTAGAACAAAAGACCACTATCATATGCATCTACATATACCTATCTAGATAAATAGAGAAGATTGCTTGGGCAATGTTTTATTGCTGTATGTACAATGTTAAAGCAGTTTGGAAGCCTACCAGTGTCTCTCTCATCATAATTACATAAATTCTAAATATATGTTCTGATGTTTCCTTTTAGTTTTCTTATCACCATTTTGACACCATTTCAACCTTCTGATGTCAGTTTTGACTTTACAACGCAGGGAAAACAAAGAATGAACTAGAGATCTCTAGTACCTACTATAATTTACATGCTTTCTCTCAACATGTTGTCCACACTTTTGGAGTTTCAGGAGAGACTGTATGTTCCAAAATATTAATGATGTCCAAAGTCAGCCTTCCCTGTTCCTTGAGGCATCTTACTTCTCTTCTGCTCAGAGGTACAGAATTCCCAGGGAGAGTGATCGACATTGCATCTTGTCCCAACAGAGAGCAAAGCTTTGACTTCATGTTATGCTAGAAGGGTAAGCCCACAAGCAAGCCATAACTCAACAAATGTTGGAGGCAAAGGATCATTTCTGAGCTTCATTTACATACCAAACCATCCAGGCCCCTAGCTACGAACAGAGCCCCAAGATGCTGAGAGAATGGGAACCTAGTGGAGAATTCTTTGCTCTGCTAAAGACCACTATTATGAAAAAAAGCTTTTGCTTTTTTTCATAAAAGTGGTCTTTAGCAGAGCTCCACTAGGTTTCCACATGGGGCTGAGTACTGCCCCGTGTGATTCCTTTTTCCCACGTTTCTATACCAGCCAAAGCCGCAGTGTAGCAGCAGTTACTCAGCAGAAAATATTTCACTTGCTGAACCAGTATATGCTTTACCCATAAGGCACATTTTTTCCAGCACAAAAGTACAGATAAATGAACTATTTAAAAAGTTTTCAAATTATAGTGCTTTACACCTGATCCACCATATCTATTTCATCTGTTCACTCCTATATTGGTAGTGGTGGCTACACCACTGTAACTTTAAACTTTTTTCATTAAGGTGTAAGTTACAGCAGTTTAGCTCCACC
Organism: Gavialis gangeticus; assembly: GCF_001723915.1. Lineage (NCBI taxonomy): Eukaryota > Metazoa > Chordata > Crocodylia > Gavialidae > Gavialis > Gavialis gangeticus. The sequence continues at coordinate 43,498,217 of NW_017729006.1, read as the reverse complement.
ATAGCTGTACCGGAGCAGACAGATGGAACAATTACAGGCAGTTCTCAGACTTATGACACAACTGGTTCCTGAAAACCATGTCTTAAGTCAAAACGTCATAAGTCAGAAGCAATTTTCCCATATGAACAGTGTTATAAATGGGGGATTAGTTCCTTTACGATGGTTGATGCAGCTGTGTCCAGCTGGTAAGTCTGTTGTAGTAGGAGGAGAGGAGAATGGAAGAAGTGTGGGAGGGCAGATCAACACACTCCCATAGTGAGGGAGGGACGGGGGCAACTGCTGCTCAGCCAGGGCCGGAAGGGCATGAGGCTGAGCTGCAGCTCATTGGAGGCATATAGAGAGGGAGGGGGTGGTGGCTTCCAACATTGCATGCTGCTTGTTTGGTGGCTCATCTGGCAGTTTCTGCTGCTGCTCCTGCCGCTTGTCTGGCAGAGGATGGGGGGCGGCGTGTGCCCCAGATGTACGCAGGGTGGGGCGGGCAAGGCTGGGGCTGCACAGGGCTATGCTCCAGGTGGGCGGCAGTGGTGCTGGGAGAGGGGGCTGTGCCCTCCCACCACTCGCCCAGCCAGGGCAGGGCAGGCACAGGACAGAGCTGCTGCGCTGCTTCCAGTCAAGCGGCACACAGTGGTGGGAGCCACCCTGGACAAGCCATGGCTTTGTCCTGTGCCCGTTCTCCCCAGCTGGGCAAGCAGCAGCAGGGCATGGATGGGGTGTGTGCCCCCAGATCAGGGCAGGGTGGGTGGTGGAGTGAAGGCTATGGGGGGGCTGCAGCCACCCTAAAATTCACCGTAGCCCCCACTGCCTACTCAGAGCACAGCCCAGTGTAGCCCCAGCCCTGTCTACCCTGCCCTGCATAGATCATCTGACCCCAGTGGTAAGTCTCCACCCTTATTTCAAAATGATTTACAGTCAGTCAAGAAGCCCAAGGCTGAATCAGTTCAATCATCATAGGCTACATAGATTGAACTGAGAGTAAACAGACATTCACTTTTGATTCTGGAAAAGCAGCCACTGGAAATGCAGTGGCCCAGGACAGAAGCTGGGGGGTGCTAGAGCATGCCTCCCTACTTGGCTGAAGCAGACAGCTTGGGCCTGCACCCCCTGAGAGAAGAGGGGCTTGCAGGGGAGGTGCAAAGCATCCTGGAGTGCTGGGGGACTGTGAGCCAGCTGGAATCTGGAGGGGATCTGGGACAGAAGTCTATAAACCGATTTAACCGAAATTGGTTAAGTCTGATACTACATCCATCCCGGTTTATCTTAAACTGGTTTTGGCCATTTTGAAAGTGGTTTACGTGCACTGAACTTCTATTGTGTTACAGATCTGAACCAGTTTCCAGTCACTTCTACTGGTTTGTGTGTAATTTCTGCCCCCAGCCTTAATCTTAAGGTTGTCCACAGCCTGAGCTGCTTCTCCACTAGAACTTGCAGGCATGGCTATCCTGTCAAACCTTTTCTAATATACACCTGGTATGAGTAAGTCTGAAGATAACGAAGGGTACACACAAGGGGACATAGTAACTTTGGCTGCCTGTGCTTAAGATAAAAGTCAGTTTTATGGTTAAACAGCCAAGGCAACTAATTAATGCCATAGACCAAAAGGAAGGGTGGAGTGAGGAAGAAGGGAACCACACCAGGATGATATCCAGTGAGCGTGTCTACATGAGATGCTAACTGTACAGTAGCCTAATAACACTGCACAGTAGCATGCCAGGCAAAAACTGTGCTAATACGCTACTGTACAGTCGTATTAAGCTAACATGCAGTTAGTGTCTCTAAAAATAAGTGTGCCAGTGCTACTGCACTGTAGTGTGAATTATTGCACATTGATGTAGTACTTGGTTATCCAAGTACTAAACTTAATGCTCCACAAGTACAGCGCATTAGTGAACATGTAGATGTGTCCAGTGTGAGGTTAAGAGAAGGGAGGGTCCGCATGCCTTAATCCTGCCCATGGACCACTTATGTCTAAGATAAGCCATGTAACCCAGTCCACTGTCAGTGAATGTACCTTTACTACAAAAGTTTCCTCCACCCCACTTTTTTTAAACAAACAAACAAACACAGGTTAAACAAGTATAAGCTACCCACTGCAAAAATCTAAGCGCAGACAAAGCACAAAACTTTCCATCATGAGGTAAAGCATGAATGAGTGTATAGCATCAACTGCACAAGTAAAACAAAATACAGCCCTTGCCTCCATTAGGATATTACAGCAAGAAAACTCCAGAAAACGCACATAGCTGTGCCTGAACTTCCTGTCAGCAGTTGGCATAGGCCCTCCATCACTTGCAGAATTGGTGTTGCTCTGGCAGCAGAGCAAGGAGGTCCTTCCACTGCAGGGAGGTTGTAAGTGTGGACACATTCATGGTTCTGCTAGCAGAGCTTGACTGACTCAAAGCTATGTAATGTAGACCAGGGCTAGGAGAGCTTGCTGATGTACAAGCCATGTCCATTCTAGGGTACATGTACACAAACACAATTAGTTTATTGGCTTTACTGCATAAGTGATAAGAAAGTCTATTGCCTGCCATAGTACCGCATACACTAGTACAGGAAGCAGGAATTAAAGAAAGCATCAAATTGAACTAAGTATTACATGTGATACAGCACAACCAATTACTACACCCGACTCTCTCCAGACACGAATAGCTTCGTGTGTTCTGAGGAACAGTGAAGGCCAGATACGTGGCAACTCTTGCTTCCTCATCTACACTCACAATGACACTGTTTAAGCAAGAGGAAGCAGTATTCATGATTCAGAAAAGCTGAAAAGGGGATGGGAAACTGAAATACAGGTGCAACTTTCTGAAGACTGAAACATTTAGATAAACAGAATTCTAAGGTATTACTCTAAAACAGTGGTCTCCAACCGCTTAAAGGTGAAGATCACTTTTTGAAGTAAAGGGGCAACCCAGGATCTCCCATGCGCCCCTGCCTCACCCCCTCCCCTGGCCCCCGCCCTGCCCTGCCCTGCCTTTTCTCTATCTATACCCATACAAAACTGTATTCTGAGATGTCCAACAATCCCCTGCTCCAACTGCTCAGCTGATAACTTCAATTGATCAGTTCCTCTTTCAGCTCCGAGCCTGCACTCCGCAAACGTTAACTAATGAAGCCTCCTATCTCCTCTGTGAAGACAAGAGTTTTATTATCCCCATTTTACAGATTAGAAAACAGAAAGGGCTCAAAAGGCTGATCACGCGTGACACTGAAAGCAATGGGAGCTTAGCTACAAACCATTTGATTCAGGTCATACAGGACTCGTGCAAGGCCAGGCAGTCAATGAGTAACGAGGCT
>NW_017729006.1:43493677-43494841 GCF_001723915.1 Gavialis gangeticus | reverse complement strand
CTCCAACCGCTTAAAGGTGAAGATCACTTTTTGAAGTAAAGGGGCAACCCAGGATCTCCCATGCGCCCCTGCCTCACCCCCTCCCCTGGCCCCCGCCCTGCCCTGCCCTGCCTCTCCACCCACCCTCTGCCGTGTAGGTCATTTTGTGAGGGAGGGAAAGGGTGGAGGGGTGACTGAGGCCCCCCATGGTGAGGGAGGGAGTGGGGCAGGGGTGAGTGGGGCCCTGGCCTGGCTGGGTGGTGGGAGGGTCAGAGCCCAGACGGTTCACCCAGGTGCGTGGTGGGGCTCCTGCTGCTGCACACACCCTAGCAGAGGTGCGGGGGGCATGCATCCCCCCACCCCAATCTGTGCGCGGGATGGAGGTGGCTGTGGGTTGGGAGTGTGGGGCACCAGCAAGACTGGGGCGGGAGGGGGCTGTGGGTCTGAAATGTGGAGCAGGCACCAGAAGGGCTAGGGGGCAGTGGCTGCGGGTCCAGAGAGGCACTGGCAGTGCTAGTGGGAAGGAGGGCAGGGGCTTGCAAGTGAGGGGCAGAGGCAGGGCATAGGCATACCATTGCCCCCCCGATCGCTGCTGCCCTAATTTACCACACCCCCCTGCCTCCTCCCCCACTTGTCCCCTGCCTGCCTGGTGGTAGGACACACACCGCACTGGGGCTGAAAGGGTCCATCCAGGACTGCGCGGGGGGGAGGGCAGGCCTCAAGCAGCGGGAGCCTCCTCTCCAGATGGCCCCAGATGAGCAGATTGTCCCAGCATCTGGCGCAGGAGCAGCCTGGCACCATGTGCACCCTGCTGCTGGGCTGAGCCCTGTCTCCCGCCTGCCCAGCGGTGGGGTGTGCGCGGCACTGGGCCACTCCCAGGCCAGGTGCTGGGACAGTCAGTTCATCCCGGGCTGCATGGGGGAGAGGGAGCTCCCACCAGTGGGCTGAGCCTCATCCCCTGCCCACCCAGTGGCAGGATGCTCGCAGTGCTAGGCCCTGGATGGGCCCAGTGCTGGGACAACTGGCCTGTCCAGGGCCTTGTGGGGGGCCCCAGTGGCAGGAGCCCCCCACAACAGCCCCAGATGAGCCAACTACCCAAGCTCCCCCACGGTGTGTACAGATAGGGGTGCAGGGTGCTGCTGCAGTCTGGGCCCAGCTACACTCAGGGCAGGCAGCAGCACTGGG
>NW_017729006.1:43485219-43488677 GCF_001723915.1 Gavialis gangeticus | reverse complement strand
TGAGAAACCTTTCCTGATACAAATTTAACTGAAACTGATATATCTACAAAAAGTTTTAGTTTTGATGAATAAACTGTTTAGATGACAAAATCCCAGGCAGTTCTAATAAGTACCTACCTGGATAACTGACTGCCATCACCTAGGAACATAGTAGTCAGTCACCGGCTGCAGCCACCCAACCTCCTCTCTCAGCACCACCACCTGCCCTGAGCCCAGCATGGTCCAGCCCCGGCCAGGAAGAGCCCAACTCAGCCCCAGCCCACAGCAGCAGCCCACCCTGCCCTGTGTGCAGATCCGGGGGTACACGCTCCCCGTGCCCTCCTGGGGCATGCCCCCCCAGTGCTCTCTGTTCTTGGTCCTCCCACCCCCTGGGGCCCCACTTACCTGACCCCTTGCTACTGCCTCTGCCTCGCTCCCTCCCCCACTGCAGAAGCCTCGATCTGGCCCCCACACATTCCCTCCCCACCTGCTGGGTTGCAGGGACAGGGCTCAGCCCCCCCAACCTCAGATTGACTCTCTGAGTCTCTGGGATGGACCAGTCGATCAAGCGACTGGTCGGTGACTATTGCTGTAAAATTTCTGTTCCATCATATCTCAGCAGCAGTACACTGCATTTGCTAGCATATATAAATGGACATCAAACCTGCCAGACATTCCCACAGCATTTGCATGATTCCCAATATGCACCCAAATATACAAAGTTATTAATTAAATCAGCAGCAGTACTGGTGGAAAAAGTAATGCCCATGGTTCTTTCCCTCTATAGAAGATGCTTGTGGTTATTTGCCTTCTCAACCTGTGTTCCTACACTAATCGCCTCACGATTTTATTTACAGACACAAAAAGATTTAATCCTTTTGTCACTGCATGCTTCCAAACAAACTTAGTAATGGAGCCACTAGCAGCATCTTTAAGGAGTCAAATTTTTTTATGCATACACAAGGTGATATTTTCATATTAGATACTTTTAAACTTGTTTTATCAAATAACCTGCAGGACAGACTTCTGCTGTGTTGAGCACAAGCTATCAACAGCTGGTTATAGCTCATCAATTCTCTGCCCACTCTCATACTTGTTAAAATTCCCTCTGGGTTGCTTTACCTAGACAAGTTGGCCCTGGTTCCCAAAGGACCAGCCAGGGTTTGGAGGAACACATACTCCAGTCTTTCCTTTGGTCTACTGGCAAAATCCTATTGTAGGAAAGGCAATATAAGAGCCAGCACTATGTCAGCTAGCATCTCCACCATGCTGAGGTCTCATCAGGTAGGAGGAAGCTGCAGTTAATCTCTACTACCTTTGCACCACTTTAGGAGGACAGAGCAGAGCAAAAAATGTTCATGATGACCTCTGTGTTTTCTTTTAAATTTCTTGTGTGTCTAGTAGTCAATCACCTCTCCCTCTCCCCAGTGGCTGTGTTTCCCCTTAAAAGTCTTGCACTACATCCCTTTCCTGTCTATCTCCCTTCCAGCAAGCACTCCCTGGCACACTCAGGGCTGCAACCAGTTGAAGAGCTGTCCCCCCTCATTTCCAGAGTCAACTTTCTTCCAATCTGCATGAATCAGCTGCTGAGCTGGGAGTACAGTCCCTTCTCTACATCATTACCTGACCGCCGGCTGGTGGAGAGCAGCTGAACATGACATGCTCATATGCTCCTCACCCAATGCAGCTATTGCTCAATGCCTCTTTACAGCCCATCTCAAGTGGGACAGGTCTACAGAAATGGCGGGGGAGGAGGGAAGAAGAGAGAGACATTTAGGAGCACTGTCCACCAGCATCAGACCTGAATATGCATGGCAGTGAAAAAAGCCTCAGGCAATTTAAGAAGTGAGCCATATACAGCACCTTACCCCAGTCTTAAAATAGTGCTGTAACAAATCCAAGAACATCCAGGACTTTGCAGATCCCACTCTGTTGCACAGCGTGACCACATGGGACTCCGGGGTGAGATTTGAGATAGAACTGGTCATCCTCTGAAAGCAGTGAATGCTACTACTTCACTGTAGAAGAAACCAGTCGCTTTTAGCTGCAATGCCCGCAAGACACAGAGGTGTACAAGCTAAGACGCTATCCAGAGCAAAGCAGTGGTACACAAACAGAGCCAGTTCACAGCAGCACCAGTGACAGGCTCTAAAACATGTACATTAGATTACTCCAACAGGAGATTCAAATGAGGTACCAGTAATTTTGGAAATCAATATGACTTCATCTAGTGCCCCCTACCCTTTCTGTAACAAGCGCATTACCTTTTTCATAGCCAAAGACTATCCCATACCAGTATATACAAACACAAGAATTGCCATTTACTGGGTCAGACCAGGGGTCTATTTTGCCCAGTGTCACAGTGGCAGAGAGTGGATGCTGAAAGGGAGTGAACTGGGTAAAACCAGGGTTCTTCCCACTGTAACTCTCACTTGCAGCTTCCAGCATTTCAAGCCTAGCAAGTTCTGATTCAGACACCGTGTATCCCTAATTCCCATGCTCAATAGCTTCTAATGCCTTTTTCTGCCAAGAATTTGTCCAATGCCCCCCCCCACACCTTTTTTTAAATTTGGCTAAACTGCCAGCTTCCACAACATCTGGTGGCAATGAGCTCCACACTTTCGCTACATGCTAAGTGCAAAAAGAACTTCCTTTGGTCAGTTTTAAAGTGACTGCCTACTAGCTTCATTTTGTGACACCTGGTTCTTGCAGTGACAGAGTGTACCTAATAAACCCCTCTTTCCTTTCTCTCTGCCATTGAATATTTTGTAAAGCTTTATCAAGTCCCCACCCTGAGAAACAGGGCCATTTTAATACTCTTTTTAATCGACATCATTTGTCAAAGCCAACAATACGTGCAGCCACATATGCATGCTGTGGAAGTTCTGCATTTGCACCTCTGTACAATCCAGATGCCTGCTTCACTTAAGCAACTAAACTTTACAAGCAAGCGCTGTTCTGACGTTCAGTAACTTTGCCGGCAGAAAGATATTGAACCCCAACCCTTCTGTGGTTAAAAGAAGAAAAAGGGGAGGGGGGCTTCTTACCACCAAGCTTTCTTTAATAATCGAGTGTTACATGCTGATGGGAAGGTACCCGGTGCCAGCCGCTTACAACCCAAACGCTGAGCAACATGCAGCAACGAATTAATGCGAAGCCTCCCCGGTTACCTGGCAGCAGTAGTCCTACCGGTCCAAGTACAGAAACCTGGCAGAGTGCGCCAGAGGTGACCACTAGCCCCTTGCGTTGGGGAAGGGGAAGCTCGGAGAGACAGCTTTGGGGACACGATGTCAAAAGGGCAACATCGAGGCCGGCGAAGCGGCAGGACGTTGCTCGGTGCCGATCAGGAGGCGGGCGGGCAGCGCAGCCCCGCGGCGAAGGCACGGCCGGGCTCCCCGGCATGGCCTCGGCTGCGGGGCTGGGCGCGGGGGACACCCGGGCAGGAGCAGCGCGAGGAGGAGCGAGCCGCCGGGTCCCCC
>NW_017729006.1:43483722-43484787 GCF_001723915.1 Gavialis gangeticus | reverse complement strand
AGGCCTCAGCCCCCCGGCAAAGGGGAAGCTGCCCCTGCGCCTCCTCGCCCCTTGCACCACGAGCAGGATGGGGGGGAGGTTAATTAAATGTAAGCCCACACAGGTTTCCCCCCACTAAGTACGGGAGGGTGGGGATGGCTCCGTCCAGCAAGAAGCAGGGGGCTGCTGGGCCCTGAGGGAGCAGCCCTCCCCTGCCCAGGGGCGCACTCGCGGGCAGGCCCCCCCGGCTCCGGGCCCGGGAGGCTGCCGCGGTGGGCTAGGATGGCTGCAGCCAATCGGCTTCCCGTGCGCCCGGGCTCGGAGCCGCAACTGCACAGCTAGGTGTCAGCACACGGACACTGTCCTGGGCGAGGCGCCGGGCAGGAAGGAGGATGGAGCTACGTGCTGGGATATCAGCGGCACGGCAGGCGCGGGGAGCAAAGCCTCTCCTACTCTTTTACACCATAACTTGTTTCTGTATTTTCCTCATCAGCTTTTAAAACGGAAGGAGAGCGTGTGAAGCGTTCCTGACGGAAGGCAACAGGCTGGCTAGGAGTACAGGTTTCCCTCCCTTATGCTGGAAAACTGTGCATAACTCCAATTCGCATGAAGGGAACCCACTTTACAATGTAACAAATAAGGATACCTTCCACAACCTGGACTGTACAGACCCCCAGACCCATTTCTACCACTTTTACAAGAGCATTTTTGTACTCACCAACAGCAGGCAGTACACAGAAGCAAGGGGCACTATCATAATGGGGACAGCAACTACAGAAACACGTATCGCAGTCAACCAGCCAAGCGCATGGATCCACACAGGAGACTGTTTTGGTGCGTGTCTCTCCCACCCTGCAGCACACACAGGTGCTGACTGTGGTTTCCACCACACCGATCACAGGAGACTGAATTTCCCTCGCATATAACAAATTTTTGGTATAAAAAAGATCATTGCATACAGGGGTGACATGTAGCAGGTGCATGTGGGTGCACATGCACCCCCTGAGCGTGGCCGTGCACCCCTTATGAAAAGGCGCCGTCAACAGTGTTGGCAGTGCCTGCAGGCAATCACCACTCACCACCCCC
>NW_017729006.1:43479583-43483483 GCF_001723915.1 Gavialis gangeticus | reverse complement strand
AACGCGCCCGCACAACGGTGTGAGCTGCCCGCGGGAAACCCCCCCCCCCCCCCCCCCCCCCCCCCCGCTGCTGACACCACTGGCGTTGTCTGTGGGTGGTCAGTGATCCCCACCAGCCACCGCCAACACTGCCAGCAGCATCGGCAGGTGGTGGCTGACCCCTGGTTGGCGCTCACCACTCCCTTCCCCCCACTCTGCTGACAGTGCCAGGGCATCTGCAGGAGCTCCCACCTACCTCCACCATGCTCCTGCCGCTGCGCTCCTGCTGTCACTGTGCCCCCCCAGTCGCCAGGGGCACACGTTGTTCATGATCATATAAGAGCGAATTCACACATACAGAATCCGCATAAAGCAAGGGAAGCCTGTATTGTGATGGACTCCTCTGGCCCTGATTCAGGGGGTGTTACTTAACCACCAAGTCCCTGCATACATGTCAACCTTTCAAACCTTCCTCAGTTGGCAATATCAGTTCTTTTTTACTAGCATTAGCAATATGAGAAAGATGACTGCCGACTGGCTGCATGCTGCTACCACTGCTCTGCATTCTGGCTCGCTCTTGCTAGTCAAGGAAGGACCAGTGAACATAATGAAGTCAGCTGAGCCACTATGGCCGTATCTACACAAGGTGCTACTTGCATACCCAAGTACTAAATGACTGCACAGTAAGCAGTGTTAGTGCATAGTAATATCCCCAAATAACTCGTTGGTGATACCGACTGTTCAGTAGCTCATTACTACTGCGCAGTAGCATCACATCACACTGCATGCCATGTGACACTACTGTGCAGTAGTAATGAGCTACTGAGCAGTCAGCATCTTATACACGGCCTGTAACTGTTTCTCCTGTCTGCTCCTGCCCCATAATTTATGGGAGGCTGAACTGCTGATTTATTCTTGAAGGAAATGGGGGAGGTAATTATTGTGGTTTAGCTTCTATGTACCCCAACATAGAGAGGGCAGATGAAACACTTACAGCAGAACTGCCCAAAGTGGCGTAGTTATTTTGTCTGTCTGCACCTTAAATAATAAGGCATTAAAACAGTTCCAACAGACAGCAGCCAGACAGGTTCCTAGTGACGTTAATGCTCATGGAGACAAAAGAGCTTTAGCAACCATGAAAAATATCAGAGATGTTCCTTTAGAGTACCCAGGCCCATGATTACCTGTCTAACAAATGATCTTAACGCTTACCTGTCTTAAAGGTGAGAATTAGAATTTGTGAAGTTCTTTGAAGTGCTAGGTATAAACTGGTGTGGAAGTATGTAGTGTTACTGTTATTTTTTTTCAGTTCACAAAAACTTCACAAAACAAGGTTTGCAACATTGTTAAGATGCCATCTATTGTAATGCATGACCAACGGTGAGCCCATAGGGCAAGGTGGATTTTGTCGTAGATTTCTGCTGTCATTGTGACAGTTTTCTGTATACTTTCAAGCAGACTGGATATTAAAACATAAGATTTCTGCTTTCTGACATGCAGGATTCTTCATTTCATTAGCCTGCTTGCCAACAAGAACAGAGCAGGCACATAATATAGATAGGATGTGCATGCATACACCTGTTAAATCACTATTCTCCAGTATATGTGGGCACATCAGTATAAAATATATAGTTATACATTAAATACGAAACTCACATGAAGAGAATAAATGGCAAAACTGCATTAGCACTCAAAAGCCAAGAAATACACCTATCGTCACGTGGCTTATGTATCCCTATGGTGTCTTTGGCCAAGTCAGAGATGTCAAAGATATAGCCTGTGATCTGGATCTGGGTCAAAAAGCAATAGGATCTGGTTGGTGAGTCATGGACCAACCCCCCACACTGTATGCAGTACATGTTTTCCCCACCCCCATGCACTGAATGCAACACACATACCAGTTTAGCCCTGTGCGCTGGCTCTGGAGCAGGATTGGTTCCGCAGATCAATCCTATGTTCCAGAGCCAGTGGGCAGAGGCATTCTGGCATGGGCGCTGCACTGGCTCCATGTGGCATGTGCGGCATAAGCTCTGAACTGGGGCTGGACAATCAGACACACATGCTGTCTGTAGCACCCCACTGACCTGGTCTTGCATGCTGGCTTTGAGGCTGATGTAGATCAGGCCCTCACACTGGCCCCGCACTAGAGCCAGTGCATAGGGCTGGTCCAGTGGGGTGCTGCAAGCATGACATACTCCATACCAGCTTCACTTGCAAGCTCTGGACTAGACCAGCCCTGTGTGCTGGTTCTGGTGCATAGGGCTAATCCATGGGTCCAAAACAGCCCAGAGACCAGCCTCACACCCCTCATCTGACTCATGGTGCTGAAAGAATTTGACACCCCTGTATTATAGAACAACAAAAATGTCAACATTATTCTGTTTGATAATGCTGTATAAGTAATTTTAGGGATTTCTATACCTATAGATTTGGTTCTTATGTTTTTTAGAGATGAAGGACAATTTCAAATTAAAAAATAATTTGAAGGTCTCTTAAAAATATTTTGTTTTTGCAATAAGTATTAACATTATATAAAAATATTTATTTTGATTACCTGGATTCCGCCCTTAAACAGAAAAGGAAATTACGATTCATATACATTTTATGCTACTATTCACAGACTTTGCTTAAGGAATGTTATGATTAAGCATATGTTACAATGGAATCCAAACAGTCATAACTTTTTATAAATTAAAAAGGAACAAAATATTATAGAGCAGTTTAAAAGAACAGATAAGAAAAGGACAGTTGGAAACTCCAACTACAATACAATCCTTCACCTGCAGCTATTCTTGTACTTCACACGTGGTCTTAAATTTATACTCTTAAATATTATAGAATGATTATTCAAACATATAACAAAGATATACCAAAGATTTCTATAGCAATATAATCCCAGAGTACATTAAGATAGTTCAGAGTTTGTATGGCATTGTATGTAGTGGATTAGAAGAATATTTTCATTAATAGAATTGAAACAACTTCTTTGTTTGAGGTACAATGTGTTGGGCAATACACACTTGGGAGAGATGTTAGGCGAACTTTCAGAAAAGAAAAGAAAGAAAGTGGGTGGTAGGGGTAGGCTGGAGTTTTTAACCACACTTTGAAACTTAAATCTTTTTTAACAAACTCTCTTAAACATGATAGTTAGGGGACAGCCTAAGAATTAAGACCTCCTAGGCCTCTGAATGCTAAAGGCTTTGTGGGGAGAAGGGGCAGGAAACAGGTCAGTCTGAATATGCCCTGCTTAAATGCTGTTCTCCTTAGCAGTCACTGTCCATCACTGTGAGATTCTGGAATAGATAAAACTCTGGTCTACCCCAGTATAGGACTTCTTATACTCTTTGGTTTCATAAGGTGGGTAATCCTCCTGCATTCCTTTAATGAACATCAGAACTTTAGATCATGTTAGCACCTAAGCAGTGGTTCTCAATCATTTTGGATTTGAGGCACCCTTCATAGGCCTCATAGCTTTTGTGAATTGTGTGGCACCCAATTTCAGAAACAAATTACTATTATTACTATTACCATGCTTACCTCCTTGCAGAGGGGATAGGAAGTGCAGATGGAGGATTGCTCAGACAGGGAGGACCCTAAGCCTGCACTTATCTACTTACCTCCTCACACCTTGCAGCATGATCTGGTGGCACCTTGGTTAAGAACCACTGATCTAAGGTCAGTGCAAGAGGAACCTGTAGAAGGATTTTTTCTGATGCAATATATCAGGGTAATTGGACAGTAAGGTCCAAATATATAGCTGTCTGCAATGCTGAATTAATTCCTATGAATATTCTTTTTTATGTTGTGTGTACATGCATATGCATAGGTTGAGAAACACTTTCAAGAGACTAGATCAGTGTGAGTCTCAAAGCAAAATGTGGGACCCTATCCCTTAGAATATGTGATAAAAACCCACAGCTG
>NW_017729006.1:43473486-43474583 GCF_001723915.1 Gavialis gangeticus | reverse complement strand
AAGAGATGGAGGAGATGTGCACCACGTACCTTAAGTGCTTCAAGTTTTATGTTTTGGAAAACAAAACCTATTTGCAAAGTTTCCACAAATCTAAAAGACTCCCCTTTCCCTCACACCTCCTGCTGTTATTTATTGTTTCTGCAGCGGTAATGCCCAGGATTCCCACTCATGGATCAAACCCCCCTTGCATGAGGTGCAGTACAAGGGCAGAACACACAGGCAGCCCCAGCCCTGAGATCATGCAAGCTAAACACCTACTCTGCCACCTCAGCCTCCCCAACATGCCTCCTTCCCTTCCATCTCCAGTCATCTGTAGTTACTCTTCACTGTTCCTGTCCCTCCCATGCCTCACACTGTGAGACCTGATTTTTTGCACCCTCACTTCCCTTTCACACCCTGCAAGCTCCTGTGACTGCTCTGTTTTTCCTCCTCTACCCTTCCCTAGGAACTCCCAAATTCTAAAACTGGGCAGGATAATTCTATGCCCCCCATCCATGTGCCTCTGTGTGTCACCTTCATTCCAGTCCCTTACACCCCTTGTGCCTCCCTCTATCTTCCTTCCAGCCTTCTTCTTTCAACAGTTCCCTGCAGGTCCCTGTTCCTTCCATTCAACTAGCACATACATGGTTCATATTAGCAACTGCAGGACCACCGCTTGGAACAGGATTGGAAAGTCCTCTCAGGTCACCGAGTCTAGTCCCCCACATTCACGTGTAATCCTTTTCCCCAAAAGTTCCATAAAAAGATCTCCTCTAATGTTTCTCACATATCACAACCATAAAAGCACCCTCTACAACACAGGTAAGGAGCAGAGGAGACAAGGACACTTTCAGTGCCCTGCCACTGCAGTGGCAGGAAATTCATTAGCTTAAAATATGTTCAGATACAAAATATACCCTGCACAACAGGGGAAGGCAAGGAACCCTGACAGTCCTTGCCTATCTGACCCCTATGTGCATGAATCACACAAACAGCTGCACTGGGGTTTGGAGCCCCAACTGGGCTCTGTGGCAGCGGCAGCTGCATGCACACCTCCAGACAGATGGTAGGGGAAGGCCTGCAATGAGGATCGGGCCCCTTGCAGCTCCCCTGAGATC
>NW_017729006.1:43463404-43473294 GCF_001723915.1 Gavialis gangeticus | reverse complement strand
GGAGGAAGGAGGGAAAAAAACTCAAACTAATAATACATAAATGAGGAAAAATGTCTTTCTGGCCCTTAGAGGTGACTGGCAAAAGCCCTGGAACATGGTATTTCCAGACATTTTCCATGCAGGAGATTGTGTATCCTTTCAACCTTTTCATTGAGATACTTAACAGTCAAGTCTACATACAAGACATTCATATTATTATCAAAACCACCTCTGTCCTATCTATCACACAGTATTTGCTGGGAACTCATTAAGCATCAATCTAGAACAATGATTCTCAGCCAGGATGCTGGTGCCATGAAATTTAAGGGTACCACAGGGTGCTACTCTATATTAGCACTATTAGGTGTGCAAACACCCACACATGATTCACAAGATAAACCCAGAGATTTCAGATAGGAATCCATAGTGTCAAAAACACTCTGACCCATTCCAGTTTTTCTAAGTTCTGTGCAACAGAAGAACTGCTCTATTATTTTTCTGTAGTCAAAAACCAGACTAAAAGCTAAGAATTAGCATTTGGTGAGGAATTCCTTGAATCCAAAAAGGGCAGGAACTATTGATTTAGAAGAAATTCAGGTTCCTTGCCCATGATACCTATTTGGAAGACTGTTCCATAACTTCACTTCTCTGGTTTTCAGAAACCTCTTTCTACTTTCCAATCTAAATTCTGACTGTTTTGTACTAATTTGATTGTGTGGTAATATTGTTCTCTAACTTAAGCAACTCTTCTCCCTCTCTGATCATCACCCTACAAACATATTTGAAAAGAGCAATTATATCCCCACTCAGCTTTCATTTTGCCAAGTTCTTTTAATCTCGTCTCATGGGATAGATTCTCCATTCCCATAATCATATTAGTCACCCTTCTTTATCTTTTGCAGTTTAAATTAATCTTTTTTTAACATAGGGGACAAGACCATACACGTTATTCTAAACAGAATGTTATCAATGCCAAATAAAATGTTACTAATACTTCCCTGTCTCTACTCTACTAAAAATACGTGACACTAATGGTTATCTTGGCTGCTTGCAGATGTTAATCCCCCACCCCCCACCCCTGCTTTCCCCACCTAAGAAAAGTGCTTTACTGGAAGCAGCAGCGCATTGTTTCAACTTATATAGACCAGGTGCTTCAACGGGGCTTTTTGGTGCTTTTATCTAATAGCTGATTCAATCAGCTATTAAATAAGAGTGCCAAAAAGCCACAATAAAGTGCCTGATCTATACAGACTTTGGACAAGTTGGGTCCAACTAATGCACCGCCTCTTCTGGGCATGTGCTGGCATGGGACTGCCATTTGTGGGTTGTGGGGTCTTTTTAACATCCACAAGCAGCACTCGTGATTAGCCAATATACTCAGACACCTCTGTTGTTGATAAAGTCTTACCTTACAGCAAAAGTTCTTGGTATTTGGTCCTTAAATACCTGACTTTGCACTTTGTACTATTACATTTCATGCCATTTTAATGTTGTACTCTGCAACTCTGATTCTTCCTGTAAATAATCAGATCCTCCTCTGTACTCACAATTCTCCCAGCTCTGTGTTGCCTATTTATTTAATAAATACACATCCAATTTTTGCAGCAATGTCACTAATTAAAATGTTTAACAGGACAGGTCAAAGAACAACCTGTCAGGAAAACAGTAACATCTCTTCAGTTTGACAACTTGCCTTCCAACATAACCTGCTGTTGTCTTTCTTTTAGCTCAATTTTTATGCACCTGATGGGCATGTCTACACACGTAATTATGGTGCATGAATAAACTGCAGAGCTTATTGCTCCCAGGCACACTGTATGAATGTGCATGCAGTAGGAGTTAACTTTGGAGCAATAAACTGCACAGTTAATTCATGTGCAGCATGTGGAGCTGTGTCAGAGCAACCCCAGCAGGAAGGGAGCCCCAGGGGTCAGCCTGCCATCCCAGGTCTGCTCCCCCTGGCTCAACATGCTGTGCAAGGATGGCTGGAACATGAGAAAGGTTCAATGCAGGGCTAGTTGGCAGGCAGCCTCTGCACTGAAGCACCCACATGCCCCAGGCAGCCCTTCCAGCATCTACATGTGCACTGTTGCAGAGTTTAGTACTTGTAAATACAAGGAGTACCTGCTACGCAGTAAATTAGTTTACTCCAGCCTAATCAGGGTGCACCCATAATGCTGAGATGTTTACTGTGCAGCTAATTAGTTAACTGCATAGTAAACATCTCACATAGATGCACCTGATGATTACAGAATTAATCCCCATTTTCTGGGTGTAGCTAACAATTCTCGATGAGGCACTGTGTCAAATGTTTTGATTGCATTAGATTGATTAGGTCCACTACACTGATCTTACCTAAGAAGTCAATTGTTCTCTAGTAACATATCCAACTGGTCTAACAAGAATCTTCCTTGGATAAAACTATGTAGCATTTTGTCCCTTTTTTTTTGTTTGTTTCCTTCAATATCTGTTCTTAGACCTTGCATGATACTGAAGCCATGTTAACAGGCTTGTAACCATCTAGAATGCTTTCACCCCTTTTTCTAAATATAGACACCATGGCACTGACAGGTGGGGGGGGGGGACGCTCTACAGAAGCAGCAGCACATTACTTCAACCTGGCTCTGCAGCATCTGTATAGACTGGGTGCTTCAGGGGGGCTTTTTGGTGCTTTTATCTCATAGCTAATTCAATGATTTATTAGATGAAAGCCCCCAAAAAGCCCCACTAAAGCACCCAATCTACACAGACATTGGGAAAGCCAGGTGCAACTACCATGCTGCCTCTTCTGGGCATGTGCTTGGCTCAGCACGGAAGCGCATTGAGTTTAAAATAAAGCCTTTTTTCCCCCCACGTCTACAGACAGCCTACATTTGCTGCTCTGCAGTCATAGAGTACTATTCCCAAGTTGACGGATTCACCGAAGATATATGCAACAAAGGTGGCTATTTCATGTGCCTGTTCATTCAACATGCCGGAGCGGGGATTATCCTCCCTGTTTTGTCACAGTAAGGGATTTAAGTTTTGCTTTCTCCTTGGATGAAGTAATTTCCATTCTCATATCCTCATTTGCACTTGGTACTGTACCATTAGCCTCACTGACATCTTCATCCTTACTTAAGACTGAGGAAAAAAGTGTCCATTCAGTTCTTGGGCCAGATTTAGATTATTTTAGGGTATGGACACACATACACTGGGTGCCATTTCCTAAAGGGAATGTTTAGAAAGGGCAGCAACTGTTACGTTCTAACAGTTCACATGTAAACAAGCCAGAAACAATACACATGTAGCAAAAATGCTGAAACTTTAATGCTACTTTCTCCAAGATTAAAGTTGGAGCAGGTTTGTTTCATTTGCGTAATTTCCAGCTTGTCCACACATAAAAAATTAGAATCTAATAGCTGCTGCCCTTTAGAAATTTTCCCCTTTGGAAAGAGCTCCAAATGCACGTGATTTCATACTTAGTCTTTACCCCGCTTTTATGTACAGTGACCCCAGGTCCTCCCTACTGGTTCTTTTTTGTTTTAATTTTGTTGACTGAAGAACCTTTTGCTGTCTGATTTGCTTGGCAAGGCCCACATGAATTAAGGCGCTGTAAGTCAGTTTATAATTATTAAAAAATTAACTGTAAGTGTTGCTTGGAGAGTAAACAGTTGTGGAGGAACAGGGCAGAAACCCCTGACATGGGTTGCAGGAAAGATGTAAAAATAAGGGGAAAAATATTGCAACTTTCCCCATTAAAGCCCTCATGTTAAAAGTAATGTAACCTCTACACTACAAACTTCTGCCCAGCATGTAAATGGTAAGGACCAGGCTTTCTTCAGCTTCATCCAGGAAGAGCAAGTGAGCAAATAATAGATGACTACTATAACCAGAGGAAAAACTGACAGTTCTTCTCTGTCTAAGTAGAGTTTCAGTGTAAGACAATCAGTTTCCAGTTACACTTTGTTCTGGACCTTATCATAGATGCTTCCTGATTGGACTAGGAAAGAATTTTCCCATTAGGTTTCCAACCCTATCCCCGAAAGACTAGCTCTTCAAAACCCTAGTTAGTCCCTGCAGAGTCTACCATAACTCTGGGTATGCATACTCCATAATACACTCTTCAGCCACTATGGTAAATACCAGGAACAAGCATTCTGGAATGGCAGGTATTTTAGTGCTATGCGGTGCTCCGTGTCTGCAGGTGGGTAGGCTTAGGACCAGGATTGAACTGGTGCTGAGCTGGTAAAGGTGCCTAGGGAATTTCCCTCCAGTCTCTGCTGAGAAGCCGGGGGTGCAAGTGGTCACATAGGTCTGGTAGATAAGCCTAAGGGGAGTCTTCCTCACCCTTTAGCACCAGCTGGCTGTTTTTTGCATCTCCATGGAGCAAAGGCACAGGGGCGTGCAGGGTTACTGTTTGGGAAAGGATAGAGTGGCTAAGAAGCAAAGGGGAAGTGACATTGTCTGATGTCCTGTTGAAGGCCCCCCATTCCACAGCCAAGATACTTCCCACCTCTCTGCTCCTCCCCACACATGCTCCCTTGTCTATAGTAGGTCATTGTCATCTTTTTTTTTTTTCATTTTCTCCAAGGGCTACTCAATGTTTTCTTTTTCCCTTGATCTAAATTTTGTAAAAACGGAAACAAAGTGAAGCCTGGCAGGAGTTCAACAATAATCCTAATAACAATCAGTAAGACGTTTGAACTTAATTTAGATAAGTGAAAGAGCCAAGCCTTTGAATGTAGTTCAGCCACATATGAAATGCATCCAGACATCATTTAGTGACATGCTGAATTGTTTCTTGTAATTTGAATGCTTGTAAAGATGTAGATAATAGTAACGGCTTCCTTGTTTACTTTCTGATGCACTGTCTAAAGTCTGCAGATATTTAAGAGGAGTGTTATAATTAGAACTGCTTGAGTTTTTCACTGGAAAACACTGATTTGTTAAAACCAAAGTTGTTTTTTACCAATGTGTATTTGTTTTGACAAAACTTTCATCAGAGAGATTTTTCAGGTTCAGAAGGGCATTTTTCATCAAAGCAAAACCAAGAGACACACACCCCTAAACAGTGTTCCCTCTACGTTGTGTGGCATGCGTGGCTGTGCAGGCGCGCTTGGCAGCACGGCATGAGTGCACCTGCACGGCCGTGCACACCACACAGCTTAGAGAGAACGCTGCCCCTGAATAGTCAATAGGCTAGGGACTTGATTCTGGATATCCCACATCCTATAGCCCAGAGCAGGGCTACTGACTATTCTTTGATAAGATGGTACAGGTCATGGTTTCTTTTGCATTGAAATGTATGGAAATGTGAAAACCTCAGTATTTTTTAGCAAACTAGAATTCATGTTTTTCAACTAGCCCTAATAATAATCAAACATTTTAGGTTCTGTTTTACTATAGCATACAGAAATGTTAAACCTGGGTTGTCAAACTCACCTGGTGCTCTGTGCTGGATCCAGACCATGAAGCTCCTTACAAGGCCCAGGACACAGAGTGGCAGTTGCAGCCACTATAATGGTGGCACTGGCAGCATCAGCAGCCACTGTAGCATGAATGCGGCAAGTGGCTGTGGGCAAACTGGGCACCTGCCATGGCAGAGGCATGCAAGCAGGCCAGATAGCTTCAGGAAACTGAGAGCTGGGTGGTGCAGCCATTGTTTGCCACCCTGCCACTGTTGGCCATGTCCACCAGGGCCATGCCCACTGCTAGCCAGACCCCCAAGCTCCCTGGCCACCTGGTAGTCTGTCAGGCCAGATGGAGTCACTCCACAGGCCAAAGGCAGCTCATGGGCCATATGTTTGACACCCCTATGTTTAACCTATTAAGGCCTGAAATACCTATGCACAAAGAGAAATTTACATGTGCCACTTCAAATCTCAGTTTTATAAGGAGGTGGTCAGTGAATCCATGAAGTGGGAGATTTACTGGGCTTATGTCTATGTGTTCCCTTGCCCTCAAATAGATAATAGGGCAATTGTGTGGTGGTCCTTTTGCTGCAGATGCAAGAATTGATAGAGTCTTTTTTGCCTCAAGGAGGGGGATTCTATGCTTTGGTGTGAGAATAACTTGAATACCTTACTTGTTTATCCCAACCACACAGCTGGTCCAATAAAAGATATCACTCACAAGAACTCTTGCCTCTCACATATTTGTCATTAAGAAGTTCCTAAGTGTTGATGGATACAATATATTGTACATTGCAGGGAAAGAAAAATCCAAACTACTCATACTAACAAGTTCCAAAGGCCACAGGTGCAGCATACCGATATGGCATATCCACCCATACAACCCACCAACCCAATCCAAATAATTAGTAATGCAATTAAGAATGGTACACCTGTAGATGTAAATCAATGAAGAAAATATTTTTAAATATGTGAAAAAGGTTGATGATGCCCTATTCAATTATTATCAACAATCTGTTTTGTCATTTAGTGACATAAAGAAAAAACAGATTGGAACTACTATAAAAATGCAAAGTTACATAAGAAGTTTCATCTTTTGGCTGAAAATAACAGGAAAAGAAAAGCAGTGATTACATTAGAATAATCTTATCACAAAAACAAGAATGAAACTCACGAGAACAGTAATGTCCTAAAGCCATTCAAATGGACTCAACGATATTCATAAGATGAGACAGGACCGAGTTTTGTTCTTGTTGTGTATTTTTTATCTTCTGTCTCATATTCAATTATGTTTTTAGAGAGGCAGAAATGTAACCCCCACAAATTCCAGAGAAGGGCTATTCATGTAATCTGGTCAATCAAAATAAGAATCCACCCACACAATAAATAAGCCACTTGGAAAACCTTTCAAAGCCTTAATGGTTGGAACCTGCCTGGAAGGCACAGCTCTGCAGCAGGATGGGAATGCCAAGACACACACTGCCCCAGCAGGAGCTCCTGGAAGGGCTTGTGCCTGAGGTTCAATAGAAACACAGCTCCTGGAAGCAGGAGCTCCCCCTTTCAAAGGGCATAGCTTCAGTTCCCAGCCACTGGGAGCCAGTTTTGGCAGCCAGTGTTGAAAAGGACAAGGCCACAGGTGAGCAATAAGGTGGTCCGCTGTTGCCTATCCTACTGAGAGGATAGCAGCATTGTGAGCACTGGTTTGGAGCAGTCCTTGCCCTCCCCCATTCCTGCCCCTTATTAGTGTTCTGAAGAAGCCATCTCTAGCTAATAGTTTTGATAACATTAGCCTAAAAATGCTGTTCTGAACAATCCGTATGCTTCATATTTGTCTCCTTTAAACAAACAGAAAACTTCCTTAATTGATATGCGGAATGGTTTTGTCATCTTCAGTTTATTTTTTCTACTTAACTGGAATACTTCTTCCCTTTCTCCGGGTTGTATGTGGCTTTAGAATCCCATTCTAGCTGCCTTCTTTCTTTGTTCTATATCACTTTGGTTTCTGATTAGAGAAATGCCACAAAGGACAAAAAGAAATGGAATAAGCATGAATGCTCCTGAGAGGCGGCAAGAGCGGAGAGAGAGAGAACAAAATTAGTACCTTGGCTCTCCCAAGAAAGGAGACACAAGAAGGCATCTACTCTTGTGCCATGCTGGGTGCACATGTTGAAATGGGCTGTGCTCAGGGTGCACCTCTTTGTTTTGAACTGGCAAAAAAGAGTGTATTTAATCCTCTGATTTTTTTTTTACTGTCAAGCTCACTGCAGACTCCTCTCTTTCTAACTTTCTTGCCTAGTGCTGCAGTGTTTTATTGAGTCTCACATTTATGGGAAGGTGTAGAAGGGAGACACAGATCTCTAAGAAAGAGCAAATTCCTCACCGAGTTAGAATCAATGAGAATGTAAGAGTGATCCCTCCCCATCACACCTGCTAGAAAAGAGGCAGTTCTAGATCAGGAAACAAAAAGGCATTTATTTTGAGACATTTTTCTAAGAGGCAGTAGCATAAGTAAGAGGGGTGGGGACGGAGGGGAGACTTGGGTAGCAGTCCTGGGACCTATCTTTTGTGGGAAGGTGCAAAAATAGTTGCTGTTGCATGTAACACAGCAGCTAGCACCATCCCATGCAGAGCCACTGCTCAGAGCACAGAGCCGCCTGTTACACCCCTGCTCAAAGGGATTTTTTTTTGAAGCAGAGAATCCAGTTTGGGGGTCATAGTAAACTGTCTTGTTTTGCTGAGTCTCCTATAAGCAGACCAGAAAAGTCTATATTTAAATTACAAAACCAAGAAAATATAAGGTATTCAATAACTATTTTGTATATATTTTAGATGAACCTTGAGGCAAATCTTCGGTAATACAGACATCTTGTTGCACTATATAAGACTACTATGTTGCAATTAAACAAGTTTATCTGCAAAGAAATGTTCTGATACTGTTATTTTGCCTACCTCCACATTGCTTCCTTTTGTCTTAATTTCCTAAAAGGTGTAAAGGAAATTTAATGCATAAGCTCTACTTATTAAATGTTTCTAATGTTGTTTTAAATATACAAAATAAGTTGTGGTGCTTGGAGACACCGTTATATTGCTCAAGCAGATTCAAAAATAGACATTTAATTCAATGTGCAATATGCAGTAAATGATAGTTCTATACACAAGAGGCCTAATTTGCAGCTAATGTTAAAATCTGAGTTTCCTGACTTAATGTACAATGAACCAGGGACAATGCTGCATTGCTGTAAGGGAGCACTTTCATGCTGCGGTTGGTCAGGGACAGAGGCAGAGATGGGGGCAATTATATTTTTTATTATACCTGTTTAAACTGAACAGTGTGTTTCTTTGGAGGGAATGGAAGGAGTGGGCTTTGGGCACAGCCATGACCCCCTGCTGTGAGAAAGGGAGGTAGGTTTTAAGATGTAGTACATGAGGACTGGAAAAAAGAGCTTGGGTTGGACAAGGGTTATGCTCTCCTAGGTGAGAGGTAACAAAGCAGGACTTTTGGAGAGTGGGTTGGATTGTTTTTTAACTTAGGGGTATTTTGGGAGGAGTTTATTTTGGTATGCTTTCTTATTTTCATGTATTATTCTTTTTTATATATTATTTTGTCTTCTATTGTAAGCTGCCCTGAGCTCTTTATGGGAAGAGTGTCATAGAAACCTAATAAATACATAAATAAGGTATATCTATATATAGACATGTGTCAGTCTGACAAAATACATTCTAGAGTAGACAGGTATGCAAAGGGTAGATATCTAGAATGCAGCATGTATCTGTTATAGCTATGCACATACAAGCTACATATGACAGCCCTAATTCTCCACTTAAGTCATAAGTCATACTCAGGCCCAAATGTGGACTCTTAAGTTCTGAGAAGACAGCTGAAACCCATAGTAGTTTCTATCATGGATTTACAAATACTGAACTCCATAAACCAGCTAAGAAAATGGATTGCATCACAATGCCTGTGCTGTATCCATTAAATCGGGTGCAGTATAACCATGAAACTACTGAAAAGCAAATCTATGAAACTATGTATTTTATGATAATCTTGTATCAGTGCTATGAATTAAATGAACTAATCATGATAATCAATTGAATATTAATTTATTGGTTATATGCATCTTAAAATCCTTTAGTTTCCTTTAGAGCCTTCCCCAATAGCTGAGCTGCTAGGACACTCACCTGGGAAGACTTGGGCTCCAGGCCCCCTTTACCCAGAGTGGACTTTAACTGGGATCTTTCTGACTTCCTAGCACAGCACCCTAACCAGCGTTGTTAGATCAGCCATTATCCATACCTTTCACGAGTTTCTTTTGAAGCTGAGCCCCTAAATAGCCATTGGAATAAAATAGAAAGCTTCTGCCCCACTGGAGACAAGGGTTCAGGCTACAAGCCAGAGCCCTTTACCTTCCAAGCCAACAGCCACCTCATTGAGCCACACATCTTCTGCAAACCCTACTCTGCATGGCTGTCCAGGGACCAATTTAAAAAGCAGCACTGGAGAAGAGACTTGATAAT
>NW_017729006.1:43440466-43458404 GCF_001723915.1 Gavialis gangeticus | reverse complement strand
GTTCAGGCTACAAGCCAGAGCCCTTTACCTTCCAAGCCAACAGCCACCTCATTGAGCCACACATCTTCTGCAAACCCTACTCTGCATGGCTGTCCAGGGACCAATTTAAAAAGCAGCACTGGAGAAGAGACTTGATAATGGCTGACCTGTTGTGCAGTAGTAAGAGTACTGTGCTGGGAAGTTGTAGAGACTGAGGCTTAAGCCACTTCGAGGGCTGGGGCTGGGATCAAGGTTATCTGGTCTCCCAGGTGAGTAGCCTAGCCATTTAATTATTGGAGGGGAAATGATGGACTGTTTCTCTCTGTCTCCCTCCCACCCTTCTCCATTCCTGGTAGTCATGTATTTGATTGACACCTTTTTTCGGGTGTCCTAGGCTGCTACATGGCCACCAGGGATGTTTGTATGTGCTGCAGCTGCAACAGCACATGCCCAGTCTGAGTATCTACATAGCTGCCCACAGTTGCCCATGTATGCAGGACTACATGTCCAGGAAAAGAATTCCAGCGTCTCTATAAGTGATTATTTTGGCACTTAGATAATCAAAAATGTCACATAGATAAGCAAATTAGGACATTTAGAATACCAGGAAAGAAACATAATGGTACTCAAAGCTCAATTAAAGTTCAGGTACATTATTTTATGGGTGTGTGTATATACACAGACACGCACACCACCCTGCTACTGAATGAGACATACTGCTCACAAGACATAATTCACTTCTCTGTTATATCAGTGTGAGTTAGGAGAAATTCCTATGAAGTTTAAAAATTGTGCGAAAGGAGAAGGAGAAATCCAGATCCTCAGCCGTATTTCAGTGTGAATTAGGTGTCTAAAAGGCTCTGAGCCTGAATACCTCTAAAAGACTGAGCCTGAATTTAGCAAAGTATAAATTGACTTTATCTCAAGGTAAAAAAAAATAGAGTTAAAATGCATGGTAAACCTCTGGATGCTACAGTTAGGCAATGTACTAAAATCCTGTGTAGAGCAAAAAATACTGGTGTAAATTTAACAAGTGTTAATCTCATACGTTCATAGTTATCCGGGCATAACCATTTGCTGAATGATCCTGCTCTCCTACCAACTAGAATCCATACAAGACTGAGGAAAACTTTAAAAGCCATGACTTAGCCAAGCTAAACAAATAATAATAGGATGGCTGACAAAGTTCAGTGTTGATGGATGCAATATATTGTGCATTGCAGGGAAAGAAAAATCCAAACTACTCATACTGCTCAGATTAACCATAGGATCTCAGAAAAGGAAATGGGCATCAGTACAATAGTGCCCATTGCAGAAGCTACCCCAAGATAATGGCTGCCTTGTCCACTCTGCATTCCAATGTAATTTAGTGTACAAAACTGATATAATTTATATGGGTATTAATATGACATTGTCCAGGTTTTAGAAGATTTTGGATCAAAACTAGAGAGAAGAAATGAGAAAACTCAGTATTCACAAATCACTAACTGACCTTATACAGGAGGTCCAATTAGAAATATGAGTTGGAAAACAGACAGGAAAAAAAACAAACTTACACCTTTTTTCATTCATTGTGGATTTCAACTATCTAAAAATTCAGAAAGTAACACTACTCCATTGATTTCAACTATTGGCATTCATCAACAACATAAAAGACAACTTTATTAACTAGGTTACTGGGAAATAGAAAATCCAACCAGGGAGAAGGAAGCAAGTAGTTGTGTATTTCTTATCAGTGGGAGAAATTTAAATGAACATTTGATTATTGTTGTGAGAGATAATAGGGACATTTCATTTCAGAAAAATGAGAAAGGAACAGGACAGTAAAGTATTATGTCATAATATGACATAACATCTTTGAATGAATCATAAAGGACTAGCTTGACATGATACAGGTTGCTCTACACCTTGAAAAATCAGGCTCTAAATGAGCAAAGTTCAAGATGAGGAATTATTATAACTCATAAATAGGAGACATGAGTAGAGCTTTCTGAAATTAAGATTCCCACAGAATACAGATTTGTTGAACAGACTGCAAGTATTTATTGCTTTGTTAGGATTATTCCAGTACTGATGAGCAATGGGCAAGATGACCCTATTCCCTTTATTAATTTCTCTGATTATAATTATGCACTGGGAGAAAATTCTCTTTATTTATTCCTCTGAATCTTTGAACTTCATTTCCACTGAGTGTCTTCTTGATCTAATGGTATGAAACAAGGAAAACACAAATTTCCAGTCTCCTAAATTTTAAGTACATTTATTGCACCTGCTATTTCATTTAAGGTAAACTATCCCACTCTTTTTTTATATACTTTCTCCTCATGGAAGAGTTCAGAATCATTTTCTTCAACCTTCTTGTGGCCCTCTCCAATTCTGGAAAAACCTATTTGAGACTCAGCAACAGCAGAGTCCACAGTGTTTTATACGGGGATGTGCCACTGATTTATACAGAGCCATTACATTATTTACATTATTTCCCAACCTGTGTTTTATCAATCCCCAAATCTTGATGCCTTTTTTGACCATACAGAAAAGTTGTCTCCATTGATCTCTTTATACTGATGCCCATTCCCTTTTCTGATTTCCCATGATTAATTTGAGCAGTATGAGTAGCTTGGATTTTTCTTTCCCTGCAATGTACTATATATTGCATCCATCAACACTGAACGTTATCAGCCATCCTATTGTTATTTGTTTAGCTTGGCCAAGTCATGGCTTTTGAAGTTTTCTTCAGTCTCGCCTTAATAAACTTTACCAATGGCACAAAGCTACTGCAGTTAATTAAGGGAAATAAAGTAAAAGTTATTAAGTTGTTAATTTAGTAAGTTTGAACTTAAGTGTCTTTAACAAAAAAGTGATACATAAAATAACACTTTAATCTTCAAAGAAGCTAAATTAGTTCTTGGTATCCATTGATTCAATGGGCTCTGGATGGGACCTTGATTATTTGCAATCAGGAAACATATCAACTGAAAATTTTAGTTTTGTGAGCAATGTTTTCCAAAGCCAAAAATAATTCTGCAGTTTTTCAGTAATAAAAATATAATTAATATTTTCAATAGAAAGAAACAGTTGTATTTTATATCAACTAACATTTTGCTTAATCTTGCAGGCTGATAATAGACCTTCAACAAACTCTAATCTTGGCAAGGTAACAAATGCAACAACAACAAAGCCTATTCTAAAAGTTTTTCTTCCTGAAAGCCATGAGTAACTTCCTAGCTATTAAACACAAGGCAAAATATAATCTCAGTCATTTCTCTCCCATTTGGGGGTCTTTGTAAATTGAAATGGTTTAGGAAATTGAATACAGTGAATAACTATCCAAAGATATTATAGGAGGATGGGGAATGCACACTTGGCAAAGAGATCACCTTGGTTGTAGGAAACATATTTTGACCTCCCACGTAATGATTTAATAATCACATTGTTATCTGGCATATTTGAAATGTTTTAGCAGTAGCCACAGGATTCCATTCAAAAGAGTATTGCAAGGCTTGTTCTGCATCGGTTTTTGTTGACTGGATCCATGTGCTACATCTTTTTCTGAAGATGACCTTGTTTAATTTCATTTAGTACAGAAAAATATTCATACATTCCAGTATCACCATTGAAATGCGTGTCATAAATACTTGTCATAATGCTTATCATTTTTATTTATTACAAATGGATCATTTCTGGAAAAGAAAATGTTTATTTTGTATATGGGAGATGGAAGGATTTTAATGACTGGGCTAAGTAATAGGTTTGGAGGAGTTGGATCTTAAAGATGATCTGCAAGTAAGAGAAAAAATGAATAGTCTTTTCTGTTTCTTATTGAGAAATGAAGAGTACTTTAAAGAGGATCTTTCCTACTTCTTTCTTCTTTTCCCCCGCTTTTTTTAAGAAATTAAAATTTTAGCCACCTTGAAAGATTCTATGGTAGATAAGAAATTAATGTGACTATAACATCACTAGAAATTGAAAGTTGAAGAAATAGAAAGGGCTTTTTTTCAGTTAAGAAGTTTTACAAAAAAAATCTGTTGTTTCTTTGTTAATGTGCTATTTAACACCAAAGACTAATTAATTTTTTTGAGAAAAGATGGCTTAGATAAAATTCAGCATTAACACATCTTACATGAAAGCAAACCTAGATAGCAAGGAAATGCAGTAAAAAGGGTTATTGTGAAATTTGTTAGGAGACACCAGCTAATTTCTTCTGACTACGTCTGAGTTTTACTAGTTTAATTTTTAAGAAAAGTGCTATTTTCATACCATTTATTGCACAAGTAGATGTGTTGATAACTCCTTACATTGCTTTTATTTATATCTGCTCAGCCTCATTTTTATAATTTGCTACACTTTCAGAGAATGCAGAATTGTATACATTTTTCAAAATGAGCAGACAACCCCTTCCATCCCAAGAAACCTGGGAATCCAGCCCTCTCCCAGTACAATCCTGGGAAGAGAGCTGTATGATTGTACTGGATAGGGGGAGAGGAGGAGGAAAGAATTCCAGAGTTAGGGCCCTTCTGTGAGATTTAATGAACCACCTGTCCACCGTCTGTGAAATTTAGGAAGCCTTAGCTCAAGACCCTAAGCTCAGGTGTGACAACTCACAGTAAGAGGGGAAAAAATGTTACTAGTACTCTGATTATCACTTTATTATTTAAGAGGAAGGCTCTGACAATGAAGGTCCAATCATGCTGGGCACTGTACAAACATATGGGATGAGAGGGACACCAATCCAGAGTCTACAATCCTAGTTCTAGTCTATACACAGTCTTACATAATTAAGTCAGGTGAGTTCAACTGTTGCAAACCCCTGTGTGGCCATGCTTATTTTGATTATGTTTAAATCTGTTCCAAATCAATTTAAGCTCAACTAATAAAGCATACACTCATAAACCAAAATAACTGTCTGTGGAGGGCACACATTTAACTAAGTCAGTTCAACAACCAGTATAAATTAAACCAGGGATCAAACACATCAGGCCCTGTGGGCTGGATGAGTAGCATGGGGCTGGTCCATGTGCCAGATCGAGCCTGCAGACTGGCCCTGCACAGGTACCATGTACAGTGTACACCATGGCCCTAGCCCTGTACATGGTCTTTATGGGAGTTAGATACAAAAAGAGCCACCACTACAGCAGTGGTTGATCCCACTTCTGCAACTGACACAGCAGCAGCCTGTGCTGCCCCAAGCAGTGGAGCTGCCCTGCTACATCTCTTTGGGTGCAAACAGAAGTACAGGTCCCTGCTGTAACTGAGAACACTTTGCAGGAAGTGATCTGAGTTAACAAATGATACCTCTAGACCAAACAGAAGTTCACTGTTGGTTCCAGGAAGAAGGGGAATCTAGCGGCTGGCTGTGAGCCTGCCACATGTTTCCCCTAGCAACAGCTCCTCCTTCCTGCCAGCCCCCACTGTTTTCAGAATGGAAGGGGGGAAAGGGAGGAGAGAGAAGGGTTACCATACCTCTGGATTTTTGCAGACATGTCTTCTTTTTTGGGTAGGTGAGTGCATGTGTGTGCATGCGTGAGAGCTGCATGGGCATTAGGGCTGGAGGGGCAGGGGCTGCAGGTTGGGATTGAGGGGCACTGGCAGGGCTGGGGGGGCAGGGGGCTGCAGGTCAGGAGTGAGGGACACTGGCAGGATGGGGATTTAAGAGTGAGGGGCAGAGGCAGGGCATGGACATAACACTGCTCCCTCCGCAATCATCTATCCTTCCCCCCCCTTTCCATTCCCCTCTCCCCTCCTTCCCCCCCACAGGTGTCCTCTTTTTTGATACTAGAAATATAGTAACCCTAGGAGAGGAAGCTCATTCTAGGGGTTCCTCAGCCTGTGCTGGAGGGTGAGTTGAGTGAATTTGAGTCCCCCCACCTTGGGAGGACTCCAATACACCTGCCCCACCCTTCAGCAGGGGTGGAAAAACCCCCAGACCAAGCTCCCTCTGCTCCCTTTCCCCGTCCCATTCTGAAAACAGCTTGGAGGCTGGCAGGCCGGCAGATACAAGTTACAGATGCTACGCTTTGAAACATTTTCACCTGACCCCTCATGTAATGCCCGTACACTAATGCCTGTGCACTAATGCCAGGAGCATGAGGAACAAGCAGGAGGAGCTAGGCCTCTTACTCTCCAGTGGGCATTACCATCTAGCAGGGATTACAGAGACCTGGTGGGACTCCTCACATGACTGGAGCATAGCCAGAGAGAGCTACACCCTGCATAGAAGGGACCGAGCAGGGAAGAAAGATGGAGGTGTAGCTCTCTATGTGAAGGAGCAGTACACTTCCTTGGAGGCTGATGTCAGGTCCAAAGAAGAATGGCTTGAAACCCTCTGAGTCAAACTGTGGAGGGGTGGGGGGATGGGCATGCAGCAAGAGAGACCTAACTGTAGGTATATACTACAGACCACCAAATCAATTTAGGTTAACAGGTAGAGGAATTCCATCTAGAGGTCTCCCGAGAGCTGACAGAGGCCGTGCGTGCATGGGACATGGTCACCATGGGAAACTACAGTCATCCAGACATCTCTCGGGAGGAACACTTGGCCAAGTCAGACCAGTCACGTTCCTTCCTGACCTTCATCAAAGAGTTTTTTCTGACTCGGGAGGTACATGGGCCAATCAAAGGTAATGCTCTTCTAGACTTAGTCCTTGCCAAAGGACTTGACCTGGTGATCAACTTAAATATAGAGGGCAGCCAGAGTGATAGTGACCATGAAACCATCAAGTTCACTGTCCATTGCAAGGCAGACAAATTAGACAGCAGGACTGAAATTTTGGATGTCTAAAATGTAAATTTCAACAAGCTCAGCTCACTAGTAGGGAAAGTACTGTGGGGCCAGGGACTGAAGGTGAAAGGAGTACATGAAGAGTGGTCGTTCCTGAAGGACATGATCCTTGAAGCACAAAGGAAGTCTATTCCCGTGTGGAGGAAAGGTAGCAAAAGGGCTGGGAAGCCTTCTTGGCTAAACAGAGAAACCACGGCCCTCTTGAGAAGGAAGAAAGAGGTGTACAGACAATGGAAGCTAGGGACAGTCCCCAAGGAGAACTATATAACAATGGTATGCACTTGTAGGGAACAGATTAGAAAGGCTAAGGTGGCAACTGAGCTAAAATTAGCCATAAGAAGCAAAGACAACAAGAAGTCCTTTTTTAGGTATGTAGGGAACAGGAGGAAAACAAATGGGAGTGTGGGGTCATTGCTCAGCAACTCAGGAGAGCTAGTTACCAGCACTCAGGAGAAAACTGGACTCCTGAATGACTACTTTGCTTCAGTCTTTCACCAGGCCAAGGGGAAAATCACGCCAGATAGGGTACAGAATGAGCAGGGTAAGAATGACTGCCTTCCTACTATTGCCATAGAACCCATGTGTGATCAATTAAAAAAATTAGACATATACAAGTCAGCAAGACCAGATGAACTTCATCCAAGAATCCTGAAGGAGGTGGCCAAAGTCATCGCAGAGCCCCTGGTGAAACTCTTCCAAAACTCATGGTCCTCCGGAGATGTCGCTGAGGACTGGAAGAGGGCCAATGTTGTGCCCATCTTCAAGAAGGGGAGAAGGAAGGATCTGGGTAACTATAAGCCACAATGATTTGGATGTGGGGGTAAAGAGCTCACTGGCCAAATTCACGGATGACACCAAGTTATGGGGAAGTGTGGTCATGCTTGAAGATAGGTTGCAGATACAGGTGGACCTAAATAGACTGGCAAATTGGGTGGATCAAAACCAAATGAAGTTCAACATCAAGAAATGTGAAGTGCTCCCCCTGGGGACAAACAATCCCCTACATTCCTACAGGCGTAGCAATACCAATCTGACCAGCACTATGAATAAGGGGCACTACACTGGGGGTAATAATAGACCACAGTATGAACATGTGCCAGCATTAAGATGCTGTAGCCAACAGGACAAATAATACTTTGGCATGCATCAATCAATACATCTCCAGCAAAACTAAGAAAGCGATTCTTCCACTCTACTTGGCTTTGGTGAGACCGCAGCTGGAGTACTGCATCCAATTCTGGGTGCTGCACTTTAACAAGGACGTGGTAAAACTTGAGAGGGTCCAGAGAAGAGCCACCCGTATGATTAGAGACCTGCATGGTAAGCCATACAAGGAAAGGCTGAGAGACCTGGGACTCTTCAGCCTGAAAAAGAGAAGGCTCAGAGGTGACTTGGTAGC
The DNA here is from genome assembly GCF_001723915.1 of Gavialis gangeticus. Taxonomy (NCBI): domain Eukaryota; kingdom Metazoa; phylum Chordata; order Crocodylia; family Gavialidae; genus Gavialis; species Gavialis gangeticus. Next base: position 43,450,248 of record NW_017729006.1, on the reverse strand, counting down.
AGCTTACTGCTACATCAGAGGTGTACATCAAAGGCTCAGTGAACAACTGTTCACCAGGGCATCCTTGGGGAAAATGAGGAGTAATGGTCACAAACTTCTAGAATAACGTTTCAGGCTCAGCATTAAGAAAAACTTCTTCACAACTAGGGTGTCCAGACTGTGGAATAAGCTTCCTCCAGAGCTGGTGCAATTGCCTACCCTGGAAATCTTCAAGAGGAGACTGGACAGTCACCTTGCTGAGGTCACCTGACCCTAGTTGTCTTTCCTGCTTCATGCAGGGGGGCTGGACTTGATGATCTTCCGAAGTCCCTTCGAGCCTCACAATCTATGAATCTATGAAATGAGACAGGTGACCGAAAGAAATTACAACTAGAGTTAATATGGTTTTGAGCACAGCACTGATACCTTTGGCAAATATATGTTGTTCTTGCGTATATCCCCAAAGAATTCAGACTGAATCCTTCCAAACTGCACTATTACAGCAACCCTTGTTAGTAACACTCAGAATTATATTGCTACATTGGAAGAGTAGGACATCTCCAAAGGTTGTAATATGGCACCATGAGATGGCACAGCAGGTATCTATGGAAAGAGGCATGTTTCACAGACATGTTTCACAGGCTTGACTTCTTTGAAGTCTGATGCAATTTGGAAGGAATTCTTGGAATATTTTGGTAGCTAGATTGCTGCTCATTGCACACTTCTCTTTTCTTCTATCTTCCCTCTTTCCTTCTCCTTTTTTCTATTTTTTTATTCTTTCCTTTTTTTGTTTGTGACATAGTTCAATTTTATATGTACAGCTGATACATATGTTCTTCTGATTTTTGTGTTGTATTTAAAAAAAAAAAATCAGTAATTTTATTTAAAACAGTTTATTTAAAACTCCTGCAACAAGTGACATAGTAATATATGATTCCGAGCTTCTCTCTCGACTCAGGGCGCATCTACGCGTGCATTGTTACTGCTCACTAACTTAGGTTATTGTGCAGTAACTGAAAATTACTGTGCAGTACAGGCACATGTCTACACATGCACTCCTGTACTGGGCAGTAACTATGGCAACTTATGCTGACGTGGACATAAATTTTCTACCTGCCTGATACAGGTAGCAAATTTATGCCCAAGTAGTTACTGCACAGTAAGGCATATGTAGACACCTGGCTGCACAGTAATTCTATTTGTATGGACTGACTTGGGACAAACTTTAGTCCCAAGTCAGTCCACACACATCGTTACTGCACTGTAACACCTGCATGTATAGATGCCGGAGTAAAAGTAAATGCATGTGTAGACACGCTTTGTGGGAATATAACTAGAACTGTGTAGGTTTAGTGGTCAAACCAAGACAGGAGACACACACACACACACACACACACACACACACACACACGCACGCACACATTTCAGATAAACCTGAAATCTTTCATTGAATAAAAAAAAGTTTATTTCATATTTCAAGTAGTTTAATTCTGTGAGATATTTGTGTTGTTGGGTTTTCTTCCATTTTGTTTTTAAATGTAAGTTAATTTGGGGGGGGGAAATCAACCCAAAAGTCAAAATATTTCATTTTGAGAACTGGTTTGTTATTTTCAAAATGTTCCCTCTATTTTTCAGATTAAACTGTTCACTGAATTAACATCCCCTTGTAATTACATTTTAATTGAATTCACTATGAAAGAAAAATAAAATAAAATTGCCAAGTTCTAGGTAAAGCTGACTGAGAGAAGCATGGTCCATGAAAATTTGCATTGTACTCATTTCATCATTTAAAAACTATGACCACAGCCCTTACTTTCTGAGTCTGCCGTATTGTTAGTGGTGAAATGCCTGTTCCTGCAGTATGAATCTAGCAACAGAGCTGAAAGGTAAATCTTACATTTTCTCTGTAAGTGACAGTTTTTCATGATTTGTTATCAGGCCAGGCAGATTCTGGACATAAAAAAGGCTTGGCTGAGATGGGTTTTCCTTCTGGTTTTCTCCAATTTGTTTCTCAGCAGGTGGGTAAGTGGGATAACTAGACATAAGGATGATTTCTCAGCACTGGCTTCTTTTCTGACAATCAAAGTCATTTCAAGATCAAGTGTTCCTGCATAGTTCATGGGGTGGAGTGGAAAACAATGCCCTCCCATTGTAAACTGTAATGCACAGGAAGGTAAATGGAGTGACACTGATCAATAATAACAGAACTATTTGAAAAACAAACTTGCATTGTATTAAAATGGAGGTCTAATCCTTTCACATTGCTTATGTCTTGTAAGTTAGAGCAGGTCACTATAAGAGTACAACTTGTTATTCTGGCATAATAGAGTAACTCCAGAAGAAGCAGATGAACTTGCAGGTAGTATATCAGAGGGAGAGTTGGCCAATGTGATTGTAGTCGCTGGCCATCATCTCTGAAAACTCATGGTGATTGGGAAAGGTCCCAGACAATTGGAAATGGGCAATTTTGTGCCCATCTTTAGGAAAGGGAAGAAGGAGCATCCAGGGAAATACAGACCAGTCAGCCACCCCCCTCTGTCCCTGGTAAAATCATAAAACAGGTCCTCAAGGAATCTATTTCTCAGCGCTTGGAGAAGAAGAAAGTGATTAGGAACAGGCAGCATAGATTCACCAGGGGCAAGTCATGCCTGACCAACCTGATTGCTTTCCTGTGTATGCAGGAAGAGCAGTGCATGTGAGACACCTGATTTTTAGCAAGGCTTTCAGTACTGTCTCCCACAACATTCTCTCAAGCAAGCTAAGAAAATACGGATTTGGATTAATGGTCCATAAGGTGGACAGAAAACTGGCTGGAGCATTGGGCTCAGAGGGTAGTTGTCAATGGCTCAATGTCTAGTGGGCAGCTGGTATCAAGTGGAATGCCATAGGGGTTGGCCCTGGGGCTTGTTTTGTTTGATATTTTCATCAATGACCTGGAAGGTGAGATGGAGTGCACCCTCAGCAAATTTGCAGATGACACCATGCTGCGGGGAGTAGTATATACACTGGAGGGTACAGCTAGGATTCAGAAACCTAGACAAATTAGAGGATTGGACCAAAAGAAATCTTACGAGGTTCAATAAGGACTAGTGCAAAGTCCTGCACTGGTACAGGCTGGGGACTGACTGGCTAAGCTGCAGCTCTACAGAAAAGGACCTGAGGGTTACAGTGGACAAGAAGCTGAATATGAGCCAAAAGTGTGTCCTTGTTGCTAAAAAGATTAATGACATACTGGGCTGCATTAGTAGAAGAGTTGCCAGCAGATTGAGGGGAGTGATTCTCCTCCCCTGTTCAGCACTGGTGAGGATATACCTTGAGTACTGTGTCCAGTTTTGGGCCCTCACTACAGAAACAATGTAGACAAATTGGAAAGAGTCCAGCGGAGGGCAACAAAAATGGTTAGGGGGATGGCACACATGATTTTTGAGATAAGGCTGAGGGAACTGGACTCTGGAGCAGAGAAGACCAAGGGCACATCCAGATGTGCACACATGTGCAGTTTGTGGTGTCACAAATGTCCTTGTCAGTGCCACAAACTGCACATGTTGCATGTTAAACTGCATGCTGTGCTGGTTATTTGCAGTGTGGGGGAAAAAATTGCTAATGGGATTTTCCAGCAGCAAAAATCCATCCATGGAAAAAAAAGTAGCATAAAGCATGCAAAACCATCATGGGCCAGAACAAACGTAGAAATACGGCTGCCTGCTCCCCCATCTTTGTGTGTTGCAGAGCCCCCGCACTGAGGCCCACTACACCTGGCCAGCCATCTCAAGATAAGGGAATAGACAGCCCTGGGTTGGCTGCTCCCCTGTCTCCATAGAGACAGACATTCAAAAAGCCTGAGCCTGAATTGATTTAATCTTTGAAGGTTAGTCTAACCTGGCTAGGCTAAATCAGTTTTGTCACCGGACAGACATCCCAGAAATGCAGGCATATGGCTGTAGTGGCTCAGGCTAGAAGCCAGGGAGTGCTAAAGCAGCCCTCCCTTCCTTCCACAGCATGAAGCTGAGTGGGGCATGGCCAGGTTCCAGCAGAATGCCATGATTAGCACAGAAGGGAATTGACAGCAGTGTTTATCACCCAACTAAGAAAACAACAGAAGGACATTACCAGCTACTTGTTGATTCTGCCTGTTGATTCAGCAGGGACTGTAGCCATCATGTGGTCTGCTAGCAAAAACACAGACACCTGTGCACAAGGCAGAGGGGAGGGGGGAATTGCTGCTTAGCAGGGAGTGGTGAGGAGGATGGGGTGAATAGCCAGCAGTCCATGCTGGAGCTGTGGCCAGGAAGCAGAGGGGAGGGGCCAGCTCTGCTGTGGACCAGAGTCCTGCACAGCCCAGAGAGCATGCCAGGGTGCTGGGGATGTCTGGTTTATCCTAAACCAGCAAAGGGTCTGGGACAGACATTGCATAAACCAGTTTAACCCAAATCAGCCAAGTATGATTTGTATGAAAGAACAGGTTTATCTCAAACCAGTTTCAGCTATTTTCAAACTGGTTTATGTGCACTGAACATCTGTTCTGTTTCAGGTTTAAACCAGTTTCTGATCACTTAAATTGGATTATGTGTAGTGTCTGTCCCTAGCCCATGTGCCTCAGCTGGCTGGGGCACAGGGTGCTTCAGTGCAGGGGCTCCATAATGCACAGAGACAGGGGAGCAAGCAACCCTGGGCTATCTGTTCCCCCATCTCCATGTGCCACTTCCCAGCTGGCTGGGGTGCAGGGTGCTTCAACACAGGGGCTGCCTGGCAGCTAGCCCCACACTGAGGCATCCTGTGCCCCAGCCAGCCTCCCCCTCCCTGCCATGGAGTGCCAGGAGGAGCTGGGCACATCTTGCAACAAAGGGCACATGCAGGGGTGTGCACTGCGGCACAAAGTAGCAGCAGATTTGTGCTTGTGTAGTCTTAGTCTTAGTGCCTCTACACCTTCCCTCATAGTCCTGGTCTTTGTGCCTCTGCAAGTGCAACCCCCTGCTCATCTGGACAGGGCCTAAGGCAGGGTTTAATAGCAGCCTTCAACTACCTGAGGGGTGGTTCCAAAGAGGATGAAGCTAGACTGTTCTCATTGGTGGCAGATGACAGAACAAGGAGCAATGGTCTCGAAGTTCAGCAAAGGAAGTTTAAGGTAGATATTAGGAAGACCTCTCTCACTAGGAGGGTAGTAAAGCACTGGAACAGGTTACTCTGAGAGATTGTAGAATCTCCATCCTTGGAGGCTTTTAAGACCTGGCTAGACATGAACAATGCATGCCCGCAGCAGCTGGGGGGGCATGGCAGTGGTGGGAATGCAGTGGCAGTGGTGGGAGCGTGGCGGCAGCAAGTGGGGGAGCTCCCACAGATGCCGCCGGGGGTGGGGGTGGTGGTGGTGAGCACCAACCAGGCAGTGACGGCGGCCAGTGGGGATCGTGGACCACCCACAGATGCCGCTGACAGCACCTTTTTGTAGGGGGTGCACCAGCATGCTCAGGGGGTCACCCCCGAGGCTAGACAAAACCTTGGCTGGAATTATATAGTTGAGGACAGGAGGTGGACTAGATGACCTCCTGAAGTCCCTTCCAGCCATAGGTGATGCATGAAGGGGTATGGGCCCTGCACCCCAGTCGGCGATCAGCCACTGGTACCCTCCCAGGATCAGGAGGCACCAGCTGCCCAGGCTTCCAACGCTAATTTTCTATGATTCTATAACTAGCAGATTAAGTGTGAACAAAGTATCTGATCAATAAAACATGTAATGTTTGCTTCATCAGTAAACAGAGCCCTGTTGATTTTGGGCAAAGCTAGAAAACCAAAAGGGGACACACACAGAGCCCCAGCTATCTGTATTACAGAGCCATAGCTTTGAGCATCCCTACAACTGTTTACTTATCAAACAACCAGCTGATGGCAGCTGTTATTGGAGCAAGAGTGGAAACTGGAGTGAATCATGGGAGACATGGTCTGACAAGTGAGCCTGGCTGATAGAGGGAATACATTGGGGCTCAAGGCACCCATGTAGCATTCTGAATCAAACAATATCAGTTTTCAGCCATATTATTTCATTTTGCAGATATGAAATTTTCTGGGGGACAAAAACTATTTTCTCAGCATCAGTAGAGGTAAGCTAAAAATCCTGCTTCCCTTCATACTTTTGTAAGTGAAATGAGTTAGATAAGCTAGGTGTGTGTCCCTGCCCCCATCCAAAACCCTCAGAGTGCCCCTGTGAACAGTAATGTGATGACAGTATACAGGATTTGGTTATACACATGCAATATTGTTTTGTAGGCCTGTTCAACAATACTTAGGTATGCAGTGTGGAAAAGTGGTCCTGCTGCTTCTTCTTTCACCCTCTGTACGCTTGCACAGACCTGCCTAATATTTCACAAACAAATTTATCCTTTCTTTAACTGGTTCACAATAAGAAGTTATTAGAAATGCAAGGCAGAGTAAAGGGGGTGAAGAGTTTCTTGACTGAGAGGAAGTAGTGTTTACTCAAAATGCTTTCCCTTTCTTGGTAAAGGAGCCACTGTTCTCCAGGGCAGCATAACCGCCAATCCAGGGAAATCATTGTTGCTACTATCTGGTTTATAGATAGCACTCTTGAATGATTTGGAAGCTTTCCTCTTCATCTGGAAAAAATAAAGATGTTTATTCACGTCTCCTGTGTTTCATGTTCCCTGTGGGTAAGAGTGGCAAAGGATCCCATGCCAGCTCTTTAAGCCAAGAGAGGACTACTCACAAGGATGCTTCAATTCAGCTGGCATTCCAGCCATGCACACACAGTGGGCGCATCTATATGAACTGCCCTCTGCACAGCTGTTATGGCACAGTCATTTAGTACTCGTACAATCAAGTACTAAATGCCTGCACAGCAACTAGCATTATTGTGCAGTAGTATTCCAGTACGGTTGTCTAGTGATGCTTACTGTGCAGTAGCTCATTACTACTGTGCAGTAGCATCACATCATAATTTGTGCCTGACAATGCTACTGCACAATAGTAATGACCTAATGCACAGCGAGCATCTTGTGTAGACATGGCCAGTGACTCTCTTATGCTCTTTCTAAACTCTTCTTCATGCAACCTGTGCTCTTCCCTTGACCTTCCATGTGCCTGGTCATCTCCAGAGTGAAGCTCTTGCCTCACTACAGGTGAAGCTCTGGTGTAATGGCATCTTCAATACTGACAGCTGAAGCTACTCAGACAGAAGTAACTGCCATAAAACTCTGATGACCCAGTACAAAACAGAAGAAAGTTCTTCTTCCCTGGATATCTCTTCTCTTTTCTTCTACAAGGGTTGCTATGGTGCCATCCAACAGTAAGTGAGGCACATTTATCATCTGAAGATACATAGACCAATACTGTTGATGATAATAAATATATGTTTAGTCAGAGCCAAGAGCCAGAATAATGGTCCTCTCCCTTTGACCTGTTTTTACACTAGCAATAAAGTGCTCATCATCACAAATCTCATTAAATGAACCCTAATTGCAAATGTGGACTACCTTCCTCAGCACAAATTCAGACCCAATGAAGATTGCCTTGCATTCAGAAGCTTGGCTCACTTTATCTCAACCATGAAACCGTTCCTATAAAGGATATCATCCACAAAAATCCTTACCTCACATAATTCCTGGGCCATTGAGGCTACAACATCACTCTAACACCTCTGAACAAGTTGACTAATTCTGAGAATGTGGGACATAACATGGTCCTTACTCAGGTGCAGGCAAAGTCAACTAAGACAAAAGCAATATGACGACCACCAGCACAGGTAGGGAGGGATTTTCCAGAGGAATAGATGAAGTTACCACTTCTCTTTACTTTGCTATTTCTACTACAGGTGTCCTTACTCTCCTCTCATTGACATTGGTTTAATGCACCAACTGCACTGCAAATACTCACTTACACTAACATACATGAAAAGAGAATCAGACCCTTTCTCATTCTGAGATTCACTTTCGAAGCTATCTGATGTAACAGATGATCTTACCATCATCAGCCCACTTCTTCAGTTCTCCTTCCTCTCCATAAACTGCTGCAGGGCTTTGGTGAAACCACAAAATCTATTACTCTAAGGTCTTAAGTTGAAAAATGAAATCATGTCTGTGGCAGGTGGGAACTGGGGCTTTTATTGTTTTCCATCAGTATTTAAGCTTTGTTAACTATTTCTTCCAGACCCTTGTTTCACACATCAGTGGCTGAGAACTTTAGTGCAGTACTTAACTAGAAAGACAATCCCTCTGTCTCAGCAGCACTGTCTGTGGAGGATGGCAAAACTTCTGCTTCTGTTTTAGGTTTCTTAATAAAAATTTAATAAAAATGGTGACATTTTCTACAATAGATCTTCTTCTACAATCTGCTGATGGCTGCCACTACTAGCATGTTTTGAGGATGGGCCCTGCAGCTGTATGGCAATCGGATCTCTTTTACAGACACATTTTTTTAATAGGCGGGAGAACTCTAGTAGAAAGGTACTCTCATTGTCACAGTGTAACTGCTCTAGGAGGGTGCATCTACATGTTTAATTAATGAGCCTGAATTTTCTGCGCATAAAATTCAGGCTCATTAAACTGCAGCCCCACAAACATTTGAATGTACACCTGTTGGTGCCAGCCTCGGGCTGGCAGGGGGTACAGGCAGGGCTGTCCCTAGGGTCTGTGTGCAATTCTGCAGCTGCAGGCAGGTAAGTCTGGGGCTGCAGCAGAGCAGGGGGGGGTGGGGGAGAAGTGCCTGCCCCTCCACCAAAGGAAAGAGGTGTGGGGGGACCAGTAATACCAACTCTCACAAAACAGTCCTGATTTCCAAATCAAATGAATCCTAACTCGTGATCTCAGGATCCAACCCTCCAGATTTTCCTTCTGGCGCATGTAGAGAATGCCCAGCTGGTAATTCGGGGGTAAGGCGGAGGGGCCAATCGAGGCCCCCACAATGAGGGAATAGTGGTGCAGGGGCTGGGGTGAGTGGGGCCCTGAGGTCGGGGTGGGTTGTGTGGTGGACAATTCGTCCAGAGGGGCAGGGGTGGGGCACATCTCCTTGCAGCGGTGCACACCCCCAGGGGAGGCATGGAGGGAACGTGCCCCCAGTGGGGCAGAGGCAGGCTGCTGCTGTGAACTGGGGCTCTACCACCTGCTGCCTTTGCCCTGGGAGCTCAGCCACGATGCCATTGCTGCCTGCTAGGCGGGCAGGGGACGTGGGGTGGCCACACAGTGAGTCCCGTGTGCGTGTGTGTGTGTGTCCGTCTGTCCGTCCGTGCCCACACTCCTCATTCCCACAGCCACCCCAGCCCTGCTGGTGTCTCTCACTCCTGACCCACAGTACCCCGCATCCTGCCTGGGTACGCGAGGACCCTCCCTCCCTGAGCTTCAACCCCCCAACACTCACAGCCCCCCACACCTTCACAAATAACGCCCCCCACATACACACACTTCACAAATTTCATCTCCTGATTTACATGCCAATCTCTTGACTTTTTAAGAGTTCATCTCATGATTTTTGGCACAGTGGGGTTGGCAATACTGGGGGCCCTTTCAGGGCAGCAGGAAACTCCATGCCTGGGCCAACAGTGCAGGGGCCAGTATCTGTGCTCACAGGAGATGCTGCCTGGAGGAGAGGGGGATCATAGCCAAGCCACTTGGCTCGGTGCAGCAGCCCCAGCTGAGGGTGAGAGGTGCCACAAGCCTCCCCTCTTCTTTCCTCCAGCCCATGCTGGCGCCAGACACGATCTGCCACTGCCTGCATGAATTGGAGCCACCGCACTCTGGCCTGGTCAGGACAAGGACAGCTGGGACCCCTCTGGCAGGGCTGGGGGGTCTGTGGCTTGGGAG
>NW_017729006.1:43435735-43440260 GCF_001723915.1 Gavialis gangeticus | reverse complement strand
CCTGGCCGGGCTGGGGGGGCTGGGGCTTGGGGGTGGGAGGTACTGGGGGGGGGGGTGACATTTTGGGTGGGAAGTGCAGGGCACTGGCAGTGCCAGGGGGCTGTGTGTTGGGAATGAGGGACACCAGCATGGCCCAGGGGGGCAGGGTAGTATAGTTTGAGAGTGAGGTGCACTGGCATGGCTGAGGTCTGTGGGTTGGCAGTGAGAGTCAGTAGCAGGGCTGGGCATGGCTGTGGCTTGGCAGTAAGGGGTAACAAAATTGGCAGGGACAGGGTACTGGCATATCACAGCCCCTCCCCCCAGTCATATTTCTTCCCCCTGAACAACAGGTGTCATCTTTTTTGGAGTTGTAAATATGGTAACCCTAGCTTCAGCACATTAATTTAATGCGCCGATTTCCAGTACGTGCATCTACAGGTACTAGAAAATGGTGCATTAGACTAATCTACTGGGCAGTAATTGCTGCACATGTGTAGATGCTGACACTTTACTGTGTATTAGATGGATCTAATGCGCTGTTAAGTGTCTTGTGTAGACACACCCAGCAAAAGCACAAGATTTTTTCAGGTATCACAGGGCAGCATTAACAAGAAAAACAAAATGAGCAGGATAACAAAAGACAGAGCTTTATAGGATTCGTGGCAACTACAGAACTGAAAACTGCAAATGAAAATTTAGAGTAGGAATATAACTGAACTTTTTAGAAATCGTGCCCTGTCAGTTGTTCATGGTTGGGACATGTGGAATGGGTGGTCTAATAACACAAGGGGTACAAATCTGGCTCCATGCTCTTACCTGCCTACTCTGCTCATTTTACTCTGCTGAATTTTTATTTTGAAACCAGCTCTAAATTTCCTAAGGCAAAGCCAGTGGAGCACCATTTAATTTTCCAGAGGCCAACTCCAGTCCTATTTCTTGTGGAACCTAGGCAGTTTTATTCATATGTCTCCAGTTTACTAAAGGCAAAGTTTTAAAAGTAGAAGTTTTAAAAATACAGTAAAACATTACATAGAAATAAAGGGATTATCTTAACCTGCCTACAGTTTTTGACAAAAATGACTGAGAATTAAGCCATTTGGCTCAGACAGAGACATAGACAGAGATGGATAGCTCAAAGCATCCTGGGTTTGGCCTTCATTTACACTAATGCCTTTTTGCCCCACCCAGGCACTGTAAAGGGGCTTCAGAATGGGCAGGGCCCAACTTTGTGAATCTGCTATGCAATCCAAAACCAAACAAACAGGATTCCTGAGAGCACTCTCTTTAACTGAGCTATCCACCTTTTGAAAATTGGTGAGAGCCTGGCAAGGAATACTATCGCATACCATGAAATAACATATCGCCGTCAGGAGCAATTTAATGGACATGCAAAGATTACTTGTATGGTTCATATACCATTCTTTATAGGTTACCTCAAAGAGTGAATTATAGTTCATATTGATGCACAGATCAAGATGTACAGAAAAGTTAGGACTGACCTGGGATTTCAGGTACTTTGTAAACTAATCGTTGTGACAATCATTATAGAGGGATCTGAGCTACACAACTGAGGTGAAGCCTGCTTAATCATTCAGTAATAACTATATTCTGTTCTACCAATGAAGAGCGAAGATACTTTTTTTTTTGGCTGGATCATGATTAACTGTTAGGAAAGTTCTGGTGGGATGGGTCATCTTTAAAAAAATACTCATGTATTGTATGCTTGTATAGATTACTCCTTTGGACCAGGATTATAAACTGACAACATTTTCTTTTTGTTGACTTTTCCTGATGGTTTGGCAAATCTGTACAAATCATTTCAAGACACATTTATTTCTGTTGCTATCATCTTTTGTATACTAGACTCGCTGATGAAAGCATTTGGGGACAGATGATTTTCAGTTGTTTAATATCTGTTTTGACAATAAAGTGAGACAGACCAGAAGGAATTGGGAGATTAATAACCATAGTTAACAGTAAAGAGTGGGAGGTTTGCCAAGTATCTGTCTTAGGGGACTATTTGAAGTTGTGTGCATTGGGTTCCTGGCAAAGGTCTTTCTCCTGCGGCTTTATCACTTACAATTGTGCATAATGCTTTAACACTTCATTACCTTTTGTTTTTTCAGAGCTGGGAAGTATTGATATTTCCATTGATGACTCCTATGGAGGCACGGGTCAGTCTATCATTAATCGGAGGAGCAAAGGGCCATTTCACAGCCTTTGGCTCTTTCCTGGAGAACTTTCAGATTAACCTAAGATTAATGTGCTGGAGTGGAGGAGTAATAACCATTTGCAGGAAACTCTGTGGTGCTTGCCCTTTTATTTGGCATCTGTATTTGTTCCCTAAAATGCCATCAATTACTGACAGAAGGGGAGATAGGTGTTAATTAATAAAACATTAAATATTTGAAAAGAACGGATCATTAGCATCAGGCACTCCCTCCTTACTACCTCCTCAAGAAAAGCCTGAGGAAAAGAGGAGTCTTATGCTTATGACAAAAGATAAATGACTCAGACCAACAGGGAAATGCAAATAGCAGAGACAAGAGTGCTCAACGGAAGATGAGCCACCATTTGTCAACATGTTAATGAATCTGATGATTTTAGCTCAAGGGCTCCAGTTAATCAATACTGCTATTGCAGAGCATAAGGAAAGGAGCCTTTTCTTAGATCATTCCGAACCAAAGTCAACAGAACAAATTCCATCCAGCTGCAAAGAATAGAGGGAATAGGTTGCTCCTTATGGCAAAGACTGCCAAGCAGGTTTTCAGCTTTTCTGCAGTGTTAATGAGCAGTACCCCACAAAACTGCACTGCAGTGGTCCAAGGAGGATCACCATAGAAAGAGCATAGAGGCAAGTGGACTTGTTCAGATAGGAGAAAAAAATTATCCAGGTGATTATGTACCAATAGCACTAATAGAATGTATTTGTGGCATTGTGGGATGGCATTTGAATGCGCACAGAGGTGATCAAATGCTGCAAAAAATATTTACCACATAATTTATGTGGAAAGTCCTAGCACTGAATAGTGGATCTGACATACTCTAGTCCAGGGGTCCTCACCCCTGGCCCATAGGCCAGATCTAGCCTGTGAAGCAATGCCATCTGGCTCACAGAGGTCCTTGGGTTCCAAAATATTGGTGGCACGGGAGAGCTGGCAGCAATTGTCATACTCCAGTCCATGAGAAACGCATGGCCCCAGTGGCTGGGAGCACGGTGACAGTGGGAGTGCAGTGGTAGCAGTGGGAGTGCGGCTGTGGTAAACGTAGAGTTCCTGCAGATGCCACCAGCGGTGGCAGGGGGGTGGCAAGCGGCAACTGCCCACAGGCGCCACTGACAATGTCAGCGGTACATTTTCGTAGAGGGTGCACCCCCTACATGTCACCAGTGCTCCAGACCTATGGGGAGTCCCACTAACATGCTAGATTTCCACACCTGGGAACCAATTCAGGCACACAGAGTCCAGCTGAAGGAGGTATGGACCCTGATCCCGCAGCTCAGAGCCCCAGGAAGTGTCACAGGGCTTCAGAAGGTGGCACAGGGCCTAATCCTGGTTCATGGGACCCAAAGCTGCCCTCGGACTGACCCTGAGCCACGCACCCGGCCTGCAGCAGCAGAAGTTTGGAAGCCACTGATCTAATCTATCGACATGGGTAGCAAGGCTGAAAGAAAATTGGAAAAACCTGGACACAAATGTACATAAGTTCAGAAACAAAGCAGGACTTCCAAAGCATCCCCAAATCATGACCACTCTAATAGAGGTAGATTTCTTTAAATAACACCAAAGGGAAGGAGAAACTCTTAAGAACCTTTCCTCCACTCATGATAAATGCTTCCATCTTGCACAGGCTAATAGATTAACGTTCAGCAAGCTTGTTCTTCAAGCTCAAATCTCAGCCAAAGGCAAAAGCAGTGAGGAAAATTGTGCTGCAATAGGGGACATTATCTGCATGCTTCAGATGCTGTACCCCACACTTGCTCAGTTTTGTAAATTCAGCACAAGGGTTAACAGAAGCAAAGGCAAATTAAAATTTTTTAGATCCCTGGGCATGAAGGGACTAGGGGCCCCTCTCCTCTGCAGCAGCTAAGCTCCAGCAAGGAGAAGAACATCTTTCTCTCCCTCTTCCCCTCCCTGCCCTCCTTTGAAGGTGTGTGACTCAGTTCTTACTCACTCATTGTATTGCTCACTGTAAATCAGCAAAGTAAATGAAGAGGACTTATTTGCATATTATCTGGTGTATGGTATACAACATACGTATACAAATAAATCTTCTTCTTATTTGCTTTATATTTTTTACCCTAACTGGCCAGTGGATGAATGAGAAATGGGTCAAAACTGAAGAATAATGATCATATATCTGGCAATACTGAACCTAGGCATTCAGGGGGAATCCTAGGTATCTGGAGTGCATTTATAGTAACCGGTGCATGGGATTTAAATGTGGTTTAAGGTGTATGAAAGACAGCTTATGTTAGATTCTGTGTGTGTGTGTGTGTGTGTGTGTGTGTGTGTGTGTGTGTGTGTGTGTATTATATATATATATA
>NW_017729006.1:43428815-43435544 GCF_001723915.1 Gavialis gangeticus | reverse complement strand
ATACACACACACACACACACACACACACACACACACACACACTCTATGTATATATTTAGAAATATATTTAAAAAAAAATATCTGGAGTTTCAAGAACAGTTCCATCCATGAGGACCAGTTATGCATGGTGCCAGGACACCCGATTCATGGGGCCCTGCTGCAACTGAGGGATGCACTCCAATTGGAACAAGACAGAAGGCAGAAAGTTGCCGTGCTGAATCTGAACCTAGAGAAGGCCTACGAAAGAGTATCCCCCATACCCTGTTTCTCTTTGAAATGCTAAACCAGATGGGCATCCCTCTGACCTTCATCAGCTAGATAAGAATACTGTACATGGATGTGAGCAGCAGGGTGCTCATCAACAGGTTCCTGAGCATGCAGATTGCAGTAGAGTTGGCAGGGTCCATCAGGGCTGCTCACTCTCCCCAATCCTGTTCATTTGCACAATTGAACTCCTGGCTTAGCGCACCAGGCAGAACCCCAGGATGAGTGGAGTCCAGATCCCTGGTCGCAGCAAAGAAGAGACCAGGATCCTGGCCTACATGGATGATCTGAACATCCTGTGCCATGATAAGTGGTTGGTGGAAAGAGCCCTGTGGCACACACAGGCCTACGAAGCAGCAGCAGGGAACATGCTCAATGTGAGTAAGAGCACTTGCCTGGCTGTGGGGAAGCTCAATGAACTGGCATCCCTGGTGGTCTCTACCTCCTGCGAGGGGGTCAAGGTCCTTGGGATGAAGTTTGACCCTGAGCTAAGCAGAAGGAAGGCCTAGGAAAAGATGGAGGCCAAGATTAAACAGAAGTTGGGTCTGTGGCATGCACACTGTCTCTCCATGGGGAGAGGGGTGGCGCTTATGAAGATGGTGTTGCTACCAGTGCTTCTGTACACCTTACTGGTCTTCCCCCTGCTGAAGTATGTTGCCCATAGAATCAAGAGAGCTGTTTGTGTCTTCTTCTGGGGATCCAGATGGGAGAAGGTGGGAAGCAAGACCCTTTACAAGATTAAATGGACCGGGGGCAGAGGAATGCCATACATCCTCCAGTTTCTGTGGGCAAGGTACATGAGCCAGATCTGCAAGCTGGTGACTGGCCTCCTGAGACCATGGGGGTGTATGCGCCGATCAACAGAAGGCCACGTACCATGGAGCACCCGTGGTTTTATCAAGTCCTGAATGAGTTCCGAAGTGAGTATGAGCTACAGAGCAAAGGCTTGTACGAGCTGCGATGATGTCCAACCACAAGAAGATGCAGGAGGCAGTCAGAGCCAGAGACATGCTGTCAACCATGGAGCTGCTCCCCAGAAACAGGTGCCAGGCTGTGTGGGAGTGGATCTTCCACAAGGACCTATGAAAGGACCACAGAGACCTGAACTAGCTAATAGCCCACCGTGCACTCCCAGTGATGGCATGGAGACACAGGAAGGGGCAGAGAGGTTGACCCAGCTGCCCCAGGCAAATCTGCCAAGGCACAACAGAGACTATTGACCACCTCCTACGGCTCTGCCCATATGCCGGGGAAGTGTGAAAAAGGTAAATTGGCTCTGCAAAGTGATGACAATGGTTGGACAGATGATGAGAGAAACAGTGCTATACGGGCACCTGACTAAATGTCAGAGTACCCTGACAGCCCGCTTCAATCAGTTTGCATCCTATATCAGGAGCACCCTGTGGAAGTCCAGGAACCTCCTGATGTACAGGAACATGAAACTTGAGGTGGCCCACTGTGTTAAAACAGTACTGAGCAAGCTCCAGTCCTACTACCAGAAAACAATAGAAGATGGAGAGGGGGTGGCCAACACCACCTGGCAGAGGGACAGTTGGCACAGGCTTTACAAAGACCCCCCTCGAAGGGAAATGGACAATGACAATGAAGGAGACACCACCGCAACTGGGTCGAGTGACAGCAATGAGGACAGCAAAGGTGACGACAGTACCAGTGGAACCACCAACGAGAGGGACAGCAACGTGAACTAAAAGCTCAAAGCTCGTAACTGGACCTAGAACTAAAAGGGGCGGTGTAAATGTAACAAAGAAAGGAATGCAGAGGGGTGTGTGGAAGCACAGGTACGATCACTGTAATGGGTGTGCAGGTGCATGGAAGTGAGAGTTTTGGTACAAGTATAAAGTTTTGAAAGTGGATTAAGGTTTGTGAAGAATGGTATGCTAGATGGTATGTGTACACACACACACATATACATAACTATCTATTTATACATATAGACATATATTTTTTCAAAGCCCCCCCTTCCCCCCCAGCAAAAACAAAAACAAACAAACAACCTAGGCATCCAGGGGCCCTTGTTTGGCAGAGGCCTCTGGGCCCAGGCCCGGCTGCCCCATGCGTTAATTCACCTATGAACAGAAGAGAGCAACACAGAATCCAAACCAGAGATTTTTAGGGGAGGTAAACAATTGCCGTAACACTTTCCAGGACCATTAGAAGAGGGAAGGATAGAACCTTTTCTCCAGCTGAGAACCATGACTGCTTGCACGTACTTACAACTGTAAATATGATGCTGGATCTGCTGTCAAACTAGATTGTGCCTCTTCAACATAACCGTAGGCAAAGATTGCTGTATAAACTCTATGACCCCAGCTATAGCCTCAGGAGGTAGAGTGCTTCAGAGATACTTACACTTCTCTGAGGCATAGTCTAGACCCTGTTTGCTCATTGCTTGAGGGACAGAAGAATTGATACAGCAGCAACAAATTCCAACCCCTACCAGTTGTGCTGGGTGCTATCACAGGGAGCAGAAGTAGTGAAGCCCAGATTCTGCTTCCTCTCTGCATCTGGACTCTAGGGGCACCTATATACATGCAGGAAGTCTGCTCCATTGTGCTATACTTACAGTGAGTCGGAGGAGACTCGATTAATCAAGTCTGCTGGAGTATGGCAACTAGCGTACTTCAGCAGACTCCAGCATCACTTGTATCAGTGTCTCTGCGCTGAAAAATGATGGCAGGGGCACTTTAACTAAAGTTTGTTCGCTGCCATTTTTCAGTGCAGGGACGCTGATACATGTGACGCTCTGGGTGCTTTAATTAAAGTGTCCCCCCACCACACACACACACACTCCTTGAGCACATCTACAAATACCCAAAGATGGTGACCGTTGCTTGCACACTGAATAGCCTGCACAGAGATGTAAGGCGTATGTGGAGGTGTGGAAAATGGTAAAGCAGTTCTGCAAAGCGGTGACCAGGGTCAGCTGGCTGACCAGAGAAGCTGTACAGGCACCTCTCCAAACCAAGGAAACCCATTGGCCCACTTTGATCAGCTTGCATCCTGCATCAGGAGTGCCCTGGGTAAAGCCAGGAACCTCCTGATGTACTGACTTAGAGGTGGTAGACTGTGTTAAAATGGTGCTGAGTGAACTCCAGACCTACTACTAGAGATTGGTAGCAGAGGACCGAGAGGACACTGGATTCTCCAACTTCCCCCAATGGGGAAATGGACTGTGACAGTGAAGAGGATGCAGAGACTACTGGATCTGAGGACAGCAGCAGCAAGTCCTCCAGCGAGAGCTGGAGCTACCAGAACAAGGACAATGAATGAACTGAGACTGGTAACCCTATAACCAAGAGGGAAGTGGGGAACAGTGGGGGTGGGGAGGAGGAGGGAATGAAGTGACTGTGGTGCCTAGTCTGAGAGACCAGCGGACTTGCATGTGGTTGCATGGGTGCATATATTGTAATGGGTTCGGGAGGCCAGTGGGCCTTTGCATGGGTGTGTGCATGTGTGTATTGTAATGGGTTTATTATTTTCCTTTAAGGTGTGGGACTAGGAGTGTAGATATATATAACTTTGTGTGTGTGTGTGTGTGTGTGTAGATATAGATAGAGAGAGATTTTTACAAAAAAAATGTGTGTGTATTTGTGTGCGTGTTCGTTTTTCCTTTTACTTTACTGCACAGGTGTCTAGTCCAAGTAATAACACAGCTCTTTATGAAGCTGTGGAGAATGTATCCCCACTGGACTCCTCTGAAAACCTTCTCTTTCTCCAGAAGGAGTTGGCATTTTCCATTATGGTTTTGTTGTTTAGTTCATCTTTCATATTCTGTATGTATTTGTTACATAGGCTCCTTCTCTCTCTAGTTGTATGGAAAGAGTCAAAGGAGGATATTTACTGGGGAACAGTTAGCCAAAGAATGGCTGAAATTAAAAAAACTTTTCCTCATTGCTTTAATTATTTCAAAGAAATATGCTTATTGATGTGCAATTTGGTGGTGTTTTGGTCATATGTAAAAATAAGGAACAGAGCTTAGAAATTATGGCCTTATCTTTGCTATATGTTTTACATCCAGGTATCTATTTACCTTAAGGTAAGAACATGATAAAAATAACTATCAGGGGATAACTTTGCCTAGATAAGTACTCTGTCTTCCTGGTGTCGAGATTGCCTACTTTACATCATAAAAAAAATGACTGTGTTTATTTTTCTTTGGCAGGCAAGGATCTTTGGGTAGATATATCTTTTATAGGACCAGTAGAATAGTTGGCAAAAAGTTCTTTGCAAGCTTTTGAGTGTAATTACCCTTCTTTGGGCATAGGGAGTTTTTGCTGTTCTGAAACTTTTGCACTTTTTACTTTGAATTGCTTGTGTGTATTAGTTATCTTGAGGCAAAAATACATTTATTTTTTCATAAATGCTTTTCCTGGTTGAGCTTGGACAACCATAAAAATTCTGTAAGTCACAAAGCTCTCTCATGCATTTTTTGCAATGAATAAAAAGGTCAATTTTAAATGAGATTTCAAGGGCAGTTTTGCTGGTTGGAAGGGTCAAACTCCATTGAAAGAACTTTTCTAATCTAATGACAAAACATGAAGGTTTGAGGACTGTGCTTATCCCAATATGTAATGAAACAGACCTTAGCCAACAGCACCTCTTTGGCCAACAGCATGTAAAGTCTTCCACTCTAAAGTACCACTCCTACGTCCAGGTTTTAATTTGTGGCTATGTAGAATTTAGTGTATGCTCCGAGTGAAATCCCAGCCCCACTGAAGCAATGGTAAAATTCCAACTGGCCAAGAGAGCCAAGGTATTACCTTCTACATCTGGTTGGTTTCTCAGTGTAGGATTATAAACCAATTTGCCAGTGTCCTTAGTTCTCAGTAGCATGTATTTGCCTATGTTGCCTGCCTACGTGGAATGCTTTCTGCCAGGAGAGTCAAGATGCTAATTCATTATTACAGTTGTATAAAAGCCTTAATGACATCTATAGTTTTGGGGGTTTTTTTTAAGCTGGTAACCTTCCTTGTTCCTTTAACTGTTCTTTATTTTTTTTTTGTTCTTGTCATTTTATGTACTGTAATCCAATGCTTGGCACGAAGGCCGATTTGATATATGACACTGTTTGCAGGTTTGTTTGGTTATTTCCATTTTCTGAAGTGACCTTGTTAATAGAAAATACATGCAGATTTATGATAAGGACACAACTGTGCTTCCTATGTTGCTGTGTGTGACGTGCTTAGCATGTACAGAACACTTTATCTGCTCATGAATCTGACAAACATTTCATAGTTTTGATCTACAATTTGAGTGGGCTAGACTGTGCCCCTAGGAATTGGTCTAAGTGAGAAAAGGCCGTTTATGCAGCATCATCCAAGGGATAGCTAGGGAAGATATGCCCCAGACTTGCCCCTCAGAAATACGATTCCTCAGAAGGCCTTCTCCTTGGTCTGAGAGCCAAACCCAACAGTGATTTATGAGTATGACACTTCCCATCCCAATGCCCTGAGGACACCAAGGCTCTGTTGCCCTCCCATCCTAATACTCCAGAGGGATAAGCAGGTGTTACTGCATGAATTTGTGGATGCCCAGGCCTACAGTCCAGGTAGTCAGCACAGAGGTGGAAAGAGTAAGGCGATTATTTCTCCTCATGGGTGACTGGTGCCTCCTGAATTGGGGTGGGGGCATGTGCCACTGGTTGCTGGGGCGGAAGTGACTGGGGGGGTCCCCCCCACAGCCAGTATTGCCAACCAGGGGGGCCCTGCATCTGATTGCACCAACTGGGAAGCATAAGTGGGGCACCTGGAAGTACCAGCAGCACTCCCAGAAGTGCCAGCAGCACTTCTCCTGGAACCACCACTCCCCGGCCGGTGCTCACAGAGGGGGCACTAGTACTCCTACCTGTCCTCCCTGCCCATCACCTAAGCAAGGAGTACTGCTGTCAGGGGGTGCACCAGTGCTCCCAGGGGGTGCATGTGCACCCCTGTGAACCCCCTACGCATTAACACTTTTTTTCCTCTTTCCCCTTTGGTTTGGGTGTACACGTGCAATCTAGCCCTAAGGGCATTTATACATATATTCCAGGAGGCAGGGAGAGGCAAAGTGTTTTAACTAAGTGCTCAGACTGTCACATGTATCAGGCTCATTGGCAAGTAAATGAGCTTTAGTTAAAGCATCCCCACCCCCATTTTTCAGCATGGGGACACTGATACACAGTTGGGTCACCAACTGGCTGGAGGGCCACACCCAGAGAGTGGTGGTAGATGGCTCATTTTCGACCTGGAGGGATGTGGGCAGTGGAGTTCCCCAGGGCTCGGTCCTCGGGCCTGCACTGTTCAACATCTTCATCAGTGACTTGGACGAGGGGGTAAAAAGCACCCTGTTCAAATTTGCTGATGACACTAAGATGTGGGGAGGATGTGGGCATGCTAGAAGGGGAGAATAGGCTGCAAATCGGACTTAGACAGGTTACAGGGTGGGTGGATAATAGGATGGGCGGAT
>NW_017729006.1:43413406-43423815 GCF_001723915.1 Gavialis gangeticus | reverse complement strand
GGCGGCTAGGATCTGGAACCAACTTCCAAGCGAAGTGGTGCTGGCTCCTACCCTGGGGGTCTTTAAGAGGAGGTTAGATGAACACCTTGCTGGGGTCGTTTGACCCCAGTACTCTTTCCTGCCATGGCAGGGGGTCCAACTAGATGATCCACTCAGGACCCTTCCGACCCTAGAAACTATAACACTGGAGTCTGCTGGAGCGCAGTACTTACTACCCTCTAGCAGACTTGATTAATTGAGTCTGCTCTGATGCATGGCAATTACAGTGCATCAGAGCAGCCTCAATGTACATGTATGGTCATCCTGTGTGTTTAAGCCATGGTTTCACAAGAAATATCACAGAGCAATTAATGGCTTAAAATTACACTTTAATTTTCTTCAAAGTCTTCAAAGAGGAATACATATGGGTTTGTGCGGTTTTTTTTGGTTGATTATAATGTAGGAAGAAGGGGTGAAACATTTTTCTTAAAAATGTCCTTTTCCTGCTTTTTACTTAGAAGGTCTTACCTATAAAAGTAAGCTTGTGACTGCAGAGCAAGTAATGTTGAGAAAGTAGCTAGGAAAGTGAAAAGTGACTAGTTAAGTGGCAAGAGTTTTGTAGTCATTCTGTTTTACAGTCTTTGGCTTTTACTTTATTTTATTGACCTGACTGATGCCAGTGACTGATGAATGCCATAAAAAGGGCATCTTTATTAACTATTTTCAAGAGCCTATTCATTCAGTTAAAGTGGAAGAATCCACAATGCATAGGGACACTCCTGAGAATGTCTTACTTCTGCCAGGTGCTGCTTGGGCAACATTCCCAAACCACCAAGGTTAAAAAAAAAAGAACAGGAAGTTAAAAAAAAAACAACACCTGGAAAATGGTGAAAAAGAAACGCACACTCTTCAGTTGCTCTTGCAAAGAGGATGTAAAACATCACTGTTCATATTTGATAGCATGTTTTTCCTACATTAAGCAGGTATCATCAATTACATAAAATGCTGAACAACAGTAAATCACGTCTTCATGTTTTGTTGCAAATTCTTTCATTTTAGCTTAAATACACAACCACACAATTGTCCCTAGAACCTGCAGCCATGTCCAGGTGAGTGTGGATGTGCAGTATGTGGTGCCACATCATGCTCATGCAGGCATTTCCCATGCTGCTACCTTGCAGCATGGTGGGGGTTTTGACACCAGGAGATCTCAGGGGTCAAAAAAAGCAATGCCAGAAAAAAGCAGGGCAGCACACCTGGCAGCAGTACACACTGCCCAAATCTGGAGCCTGGCCTGCTGGAGCCACACTCCGACTGCCGGCAAGGCTCCCTGCTGCAGAAGTGTCATGGCTGCAGCTCCCCAAGGCCCCCAGACCCCAGGTAAGGCTAGTGAGGCCAGCACAGTTGCTGGCCCCAGCCTCGCCTACCCCACTGCGGGGACCCTGCCGCCCACCAGAGCATACATGGCATGGGCATTCCCCAGGAACAAGCAGCAGCAGCATAAGGTGTTCCACTGCTGTTTGTCCCTGGAGAAACACATGTTCCTGCTAATGTGGATGCAGCCTGCCTGGCTTCCTGCCAAGGAGAATCAGACACACACATTCACAGGCATCACTCTTTTTGCCCATGTGTATTTGTTCTTTCCGCTGTTGTAGCTGGTGGTTCTTTCTACATCTAGGCACATCAAGCCATTATAAGATATGGTTTCAGCCTGCGGGAACCAACAATTGCATGAAATAAGCATACTTCTGTATGCCAGGTTTCCTACTGGCAACAATATTAAAGCCTGAAGAACTACCTCTTAAGCCCTATCAGCCATAAAGGATCTAAAGATACAATTAACTAACCCTCTTCTTTCTGATATGATAGAACACAGTTGCTTGGTAATCTAAAAGGGAATGGGGCAGATTCAGCTGTGTTGTAGATCTTTATTTTTTTATTCAGACAATTTTCCCTTATTCAAAATGCACCTTGAGATCTGCAAACACCAATGCAGGCATAAGAAATGCTTTAATGTTTCAGCACTACAAACACAGAGGGAAAAATCACGTGTTCTTTTAAGCCAAAAATTTTCTTCTGAGAGTGCACTGTTGTTTGATGCGAAGTAACTGGAGTCCTTTTTTTAAGGATGGAGAAAATTCAAACTTGATTACCATTATTACTAATTGTATTACAGCACTACCTACAGGTGCCAGGCAAGAGGATGATTCCATTGTATACCAGGCCAAAACTAAAAGCAGATACAGCCTCTATCCCAGTGTGCAAACCATTTAAATAGATAAAACAGAAAAAACAGCAGGAAAGGAACATGAGGCATGGAAGCATAAGGAGACTTGCTCAAGGTCCTAGAACAAGTAAAGTGAAAAGCAAGATCTAGAGTTCAGGCTTTTTGACTTTTAAGTCAGTGCCCTCTCTACCCAGCCATTTCATAAATTGTATTATAAACATTACTTATTATTTGTTAAACACCAGCACTTTGCTCTATACTGACTGTGCTGGAGATAAGCAGCACAGGATTCTTACCCCCAGCAACTTGCAATGCAAGACAGGCCCAGAGTAAGCATTACATGCTGAAAAACACAATAGAAAGAATAATTAGGACCAAATTTGTTTGTCTGACAGCTCGTGCTATGGAATCAAGGTTTCTGAGCAACCTGGAAGAACTGAGTCTAAAAGAGGGAGCAGAATTAAAAGGAATTAGTGGCTTGACAGGCTGCCTTCTACAATGTGCTATACAAATATTTGAGATTACAATTACAGTACAATGGAAAATGGGGTAACCAGTACATGGTATTAAATAGAGCTGCCCTAACCTGAAGGGCACTTGATACATCACTGGAGTATTATCAAAACTGGCACTCTCAACTATTAGCCCATTCCTAAGGAACAATGTACTCAACCACATAATCCACACAGAAGGCAGGGCGGGGTGGCATGTTAGGGCATACAGATGCACACGCCACAATGGCAGCCACTTTTTTAAAGTGCCTGGCGCTGTGGCACATGCAGTTGTATAAGCGGCGAAATGCACGTCAGTGCTAATAAAATGGCGGCAGTGTGCTTTTGAACTAAAACACATCAGAGGTGCTTTAATTCAAAAGCGCACCACTGACATTTGCTGACACTGAGGTGCATTTCGCCACTTATACAACTGCATGCAGCACAGCTTGCATCAGCTCATGTGTGGAGCAGCTGCTTCAAAGTAGTGGATCTCCAGTGTGTTATGGGTTCAAAAACATATGTGTATAAATGCCCTTACAGCAGGGGTCAGCAACATTTTTGGACAGAGCGGCAAAAACTCCTGCAAACTCGGCTTGTAAGATGTTGGCATGCCAAGAGCAGATGGCATGGGAGCTGCAAGGGGCTCAATCCTTGTGGCAGCGAAGCCCTGGCCTCTTCCCTGCTTGGTCCGCCCCAAGGTGCATGTGCCAAGCAAAATGCCTTTGCATGCCACACTCTGGCACCTGTGCCAGGGATTGCCTACCCCTGCCTTAGAGACTCACTCATTCAGAGAGGCATTAGCTTTTGTAGGTGACAGCCTAGTTCATCAGCTGCTGGCTGTCACTTACAAAAGCTTATGCCTCCCAGAACAAGTGAGTCTCTAAGGTGCCACCCTGTCCTGCCTTCTCCCTGACTTCAGACTAACATGGCTAGCTACTTCTCTCTACAGGACCCATTGTGAATGGGGAATGGATGACTAGAGCAAGGTTTTTTCTTCCCAGGGGCAGAAGACCATGACTTTTTTTTTTTTTTTTAAATAATTTACGGTTATACCTCATTTCATGAATCTTATGAGAAATGTCATATTTATCTCTGTGAAGGCTATTGTTAGTCAAATGACAGAGGTTCAGAGATACTTCTGAAATCACCATGCTGTGAAAGTTTACCTTAACAACTGCAGAGGATTGGCTATATCCCAATTACCAGGAAACACAAGGTGCAGTAGCCAAGTAGCATGTCTTAAATCTTTTCTGACAAAGTTTTACATGAAAAACTGTAGATGAACACGAGAGTAATATTCAGGGCACCTGTCAAAGTCATCAACAAGATACAAGCTGTACAAAGAGGTGAAGCACCTACGGGTGTGTACAGAAGTCCAGGCAGCCTGTCAGGGAGGCTCCTTTAACTCATGGTGCTTTACCCGAAGTGCCATGAGTTAGAGTGCCACTGAACCCAACACAAATCTGCCAACTGGGTGAGGATGTGGATGTGGGTGCAGGGGGGGGGGGAAGGCAGCACTCAGAGCCTTCCTGCACTGGCCCAGGCCAGCAGGCAGGAGTGCTCCAGCCGCCTCCCAGGAGGCTGCCAGACTGCCCCTCTCCCAGCCCCGCTCCCCACCAGCTGGGAACTGTCAACAGCGGCTGGGGAAGGAAGAAGGGGAGGGATGGATCCCCTGCCATATGGCTCCACAACTACTTCTGCTGGAGGGAGCTGTGACAGGCCCATGAAACAGGGAGGACTTGCTTGCCCCAGCTCTGGGTGCAGCAGCCCCTGCCACTATCAAGATGCTTGTGCAAGGGGCAGCAAAGGACCCCCCCCACACACCTCATGGGCCCAGTCTGGCTCCCCTCAAGACCCCAGCAGGGTAGCTTGCAGGGGCATGAACAGTAGGAGGGGCTCCCTTCCTCCCACTCCCCCACCATGCAGGAAAGAGACAAAGGTTTTCTGTCTTCTCTCTGTGACAGCCCTGGGGGTGGGGCTGGACTGGTGCTTGCCTGTGTGAGCACTAGTTCAGTCCTCAAAGCCACATAGAATGTGGTTGGATTTGCCTGAAAACCCTTGCAGGGAACCTGTCTGATCCTTCGCCAGATAAGGGTCAAATTTTACACATTTCAGAATATCATTTATTTAGCCTTGGTAAGTATGACACCAATTTTTATATGCAGGCCAACTTCTGACAAAAGATTTTTTGACCCAGCCAGAAAGCCAGTGGTCAAAACTCTATTAAAACCAGGATGGTTTAAACCAGTTTGAACCAGCAATTAAAACCATAGGGGTTGAAATTGTCCAACTCTACCATGTAGATAGGTTGATCTAATGATAGGTAAGTAAAAAAAAGACTTGTGGGAAAGAGGTATTGAAGGATTTTGCCTACCCTGAAATACTATAAAACCTTATACTCCAGAGATGCAAGAACAGGCTAGGGCTGAATGCGTCTTAGGACCTTTGTTTTGTTTTCAAAAATCTCTAATTCTTGAATTCTTTTAAGATCAAAGAGACTGTGGTTAAAACATTCCTTTGCTAATAAGCCTGTTCTCCTTGCTTTTCAGTCTCAGTGTTCCTGAAAGAGTTCAAGTAGGGGCCTGATGTCCCACAGCTGAAGTGGAGCTCTGGGTAAGTGTGTGTGAGAGAGAAGAGAAAGGATTGGGACATCTCTGACACTGATTTTGACAGCAAGGGTAGCTTGGCACTACCCCATGTCGGAAGAATGAGGTGTCAAAATAGACCTGAGCATGGGAATGTTCCCTATGAGCCAGAGACTCTTCCATGTCCCAGCTGGCCAGGAGGCACATGGGACCTAGCAACTGTGTCTACTCAACAGACAGGCGACAGTACAACCCAATTCCTGGACAGGTTGTAATCAGACATATCAGAAACTGTCATACATCTTTGTTGCATTCCCTTCTTCCTGCCCACAAATTCATTTTGTGCGCGATACATAACTTCGGGCCAAATTATCCCTTATCCCCTTACTTTCAACATACTTTCAACAGCTGGTAGATGGAATCTGCTCACTCACAGATGAGTTTATGGAGTTCCCCACTTTACTTTTACTCATGGGCATTTGTAAATTTAAAGATACTGGATATCTTCTAAAAGAAAGAAGCTCAGCATTTTAAAGATTTTGGAGCAACAATAAAAAAGGTTTGGAAGCGTGCCTTGTAAAAAGTTGTGTTCTTTTTCACCAGTAGATGGTGCTGATGAACATACAGTATAGATTACTGTAAATATCAGACATGGAGGAGGGCTATATTAGACCTTTGCCCACCTGAACTCTTTTTATCCAAAAAGACTTCAACCACAGAGTGTTGAAGTCCTCTCAGAGTACAATTAAGTTAGAAGCTTACTGACTGGTGAGTTGGAGTTGCAAAACTGAATTAATAAGTTGCAAATTACCCAATTTTGAGAATTAGCAAGTTAGTAAGCATGCAGAATAAAAACAGTGCATTATAAAATGTGCTTTGCTGATTTAGGCCTGTCTACAGACAAAAGCTGTAGTGCTTTCATCATACTTGTATAGTGAAAAAGGTATAACTACCCATTTGTGTAGACTCAGTCATACAATTATAAATGCCCTTTTATTGGCCATTAACTTACAGAAAGGGGTAAGTCTTACCAGTATAAGGCTAATTAAAAGTCTGCTCTCAGTAGGGGGTAGATTCAAGAAAAGCAGTATCAGTGAAAAAAAACAAACAAAAAACCTGAAAGTTGCACATACCCACATAGATAGTGAACAATCTATGTGCAGACCAGGCCTTGTTTAGTTTTCTTTTAAGGCAGTTGACCATCTGTAAATAAATGTTTGGCAGCTTATTTTGTGATACACTGGATATAAGAGAGAGACCTTACCCTGTCACTTTGCTGACAAATTTTTGCAAAAGGGTGAAAAGAAACTAACAGTGTTTTTTTGTGCCAGTTAGGAAACACGGACATGACAGAAACAAGTATGAAAGAGGTTTTACTTTAAATGGAGGATTAGTAGCAAAATAAATATACAGAAACAGGACTAAATGTAAACATCAGTGCCCATTGTCTCTGCCTAGTTTTTAAATAAACACACACAAATGTGGCATGTGCAAACAAATATATTAAATCTCTGCTCTTAAGTGTTAAATAATAACACCCCCCCAGAAAGAGTTATCATAATCTAATAGCTTGATTATCCCTGTCCTAAGGCTAAGGAGCCTCCCCCCAAGGCATAGACAGCTGTGGAAGGGATCAGGCCCAGAGATAGCTTTGCCTTCCCTTATATTGCAGGTCATTTAAGCTGCTTGCGGATGTTTAAAAAAAAAACAAAACAAAACAGTCTGTGATTTTAAACTTCTGTGCTGAGCCCAGCACATGCCCAGAAGAGGCATTGCATTAGTTGGACCCGTCTCACCCAACATCTGTATAGATCAGGTGCTTTAGTGTGGCTTTTTTGGCGCTTTTGTCTAATAGCTGATTGAATCAGCTATTAGATAAAAGCCCAGAAAAAGCCCCACTGAAGCACCAGATCTATACAGACGTTGCAGAGTTGGGTCAAAGTAACGCACTGCTTCTTTCAGCACCATTTGTTTGTTTTTTAAGGTCTGCAAGCAACCTTAAGGCTGAGCACAGCTGTGTATGATAACCTTTCAATACAAGGGGGGCGGGGTGCAGGGGGAAGGATAGGTAGGCAGATCTATAATTCAACTCAGAGAAGGAGCAGACCTGCACAGAATGGGAAGTAGGTGGATTTCATTTTCCTGGGGTCCAGGAGGTCTGGTGAACTCTAGGACAGTGCAATTTGCAGTTGAAAGGGAAACATTACTCAAATACTGGCTGCTGAAATTAAAGCATTGCCTTCACCATTATCCCCACACATTTCCAAAAGCACCTTCATGCAACAATAACAGTTAGGCTAGTGTTAACATTGTGTGCCCCTTCTCCTCTACCCCTGCAAGATACACTTTACCAAAAAAAGGGGGAGAAAATACAGCACCACTGAAAAAAATCCAATGCTGTATGCTTTACAGTCAAAGCAAGGTTTTACCATATTGACAACTGGCCATTTACTGAACATGCCATGGCAAGTACTGGAGTGCAGGTTCCTCTCCACTAATGATCCAGGGAGTCCTGAGATGAAGAACTCCTCATTACTGAGGTCCATATAATATCTTGCAAGTATTTAGTTTTCACTGGTAGCATTAATAGGCTTTCAGCTGAATTAGAACAGAAAAACAGCATTTTAAATAAGTCTGTACACAAGCTGTACATGGTGCCTGTACTAAGTGTGGAGGCTGCTCTGACGCACTGGAATTACATCATGGAGACTGCTTTGATGCGCTGTAATTACACTGCACTGGAATGTGGTAATTACTACGCTCCAGCAGTCTCCCACTTCTTGTGTATTATTGTCCCTGCACTTCAAAATGGCAGTGCGATGGAGCAGATTTGGTGCTCCATCACTTTAAGGGCTGGAGAAGCCAGCCACCAGGTATATGATGAGGGTGGCCATTTTGGAGAGCTGTGCTATAAGAGCAGAGCAGTTTGTGCTCAGCAGACCTGAGAGTAATATTACCTGGTGGAGCTCCTGCTCCAGGGATATCTTGGAGGTAAGAGTGAGGCTATGGGGAAGGAAGAGGCCTCATTGGTCCTGGACATGACCTGAAACTGTACCCTGCTGAGATCGGGAGGCCTGATGGTCCTGCCTGTGGTGGGGCCGGGCCACTTAAATGCCAGGTTCAAGAACCATCCTGGTATAAAGGTGGGTAAGGGTGCCTAAACCCCTGCCCCCACCTTCAGGTGGGATTTGGAAGCAGTTCAGAGCCAGGCATGGAGAGTAACTGCATGTGAGCCCTGTTGGGTGGTAGACCCTGGAGGTGGGCCAGGCACAGCAGGAGAGTGCCACCTGAGCCTGCAGGGTTGTTCTACCCTCAAGCCTGGGGAAGAGGGCAGAGTGGTGGGCCAGGCATGGCAAGTGGAGTGTCACCTGAGCCTATGGGAGTGATCGACCCTGAGCCCGAATGGTTGGGCAGAGTAGCGAGGCCCTGAGAGATGGTGGAGTAGCAAGGCCTCAGAGATGAGAAGGCAGTTGACAAGGCCTGGTGTGTGCCACCCAACTGGAGGCCGGGTGCTAGGCCACATATATGTGAAGGCCCGATGCTGGACTGGATATGGAAGGCCTGGTGTGTGCACCAAAAGGGAGGCCAGGTGCTAGGCCTAGAAACATCTGTGAGACATGGGACACATGTAGGGGTGGTTGGATCATGTACATCCGGCCCCTGAAATCAGGGTGTATTGAAGGGCAGTCTCCCGCCTATTAACATCAGAACAATAGGACATCAAGGCATGGCAGGATAAAGAGGCGGGTGGCTGGCCCAAGGACAAAGGAGTAGGATGGTCTCACAAAAGGAGCCAAATCACGGCCTGGTTGTCACAGGCAGCATGGACGCTTGAACTGAAGCTTGTCAAATGAGCTTTAGTGCAAGAACCCCCACCACCATTTTGAAGTGCAGGGATACAGATACACGAGATGCTGTGTTACTTTAATTAGAACAGCTCTCAGAGATCCAAGAGCCATTCTGATTAAAGTGCTCTCCCCACCCCACATCCTCAGGAGCACATGTAAAAGTGCCCCAAGAGGCCAGACATCAACTCAAACCCAGATTTCCATGATTTATGTGCATCAGAATAACCTGACACTTATTCATAGGAAACATCAGAAATACAGGCAGCAGGCAAAAGCTAAATTAATCCTCACAACTGAAAAGCTAAGGCACCTGACACCACCACCCTCACAAAACTGACAAAAAGGGTTCAAATAAAGTCTCTGGAAAAAAAAGAGAAAGAGATCCCTTTTTAACCCATGGAAACATGCAACTATTGTTAAACTGTCCCAAAAGGGAGATCTTACTGACGGCACGAACTGGAGGGAAATCTTGCTACCTTTTGTTTCAGGCAAAGCCGATGGCAGTGTGCTGCTATTCAGAATGAGGGAGGTGTGAATGCAAACCTTAGACAAGGACAGGCTGGATTAAAGCCCCTGTGATCCTTTATAGATAAGATATTCACACTAAAGACTAATCACAGAAGTATGCATAAAATGGCAGATCCTGCATCACCAATGTTATTGACATTTAAAAGGTAACTGATAGCCTGCACAGACCCAGAGGTGTAGCAAGCCCATTGGGCTGCGGAGAAGAGGGGGGAATAGGGGCATGGAAGGGACGTGGATAAAGGGAAAGGGAAGGCTTACCTACTTGGGCTGCTGCGGCAAACCCACAGAACCTAGCTGTGTCCCCCAGGGCCCATGCCAGCAGCTGCCTGCCCCATGGGCTCTGTACCCCATCATTGTGGGCACATGCTGGGTCTTGCAGTCCTGTGGATTCCAGCTCTTCCCCCAGGACTCCAGACAGGCAAAGTTTGCCTGTCCAGCCCTATGCACCATGCCAGCAGGCATGCGCCCCCCAGCCTGAACCCCCCCAAGGCCTCTGGCAGCAGCTGTCATGTCTGCCTCTTCAGTGGTGGATACAGCAGCCAAGGGGCCAAACTGGACTGAGCAAGAGACCATGGACCTTATCACAATCTGGGGGACTGACACAGAGGTACAGCAGCAGTTTGGGTCACCAAAGCACAGATATATATGGCCATAGCAGAGAGCATGCAAGAACATAACCACCAGTACTCTGGTCAGCAGTGCCATGTAAAGGTCAAGTTCCTATGGGCATAAATGCCACATGCCCCTG
>NW_017729006.1:43392167-43408406 GCF_001723915.1 Gavialis gangeticus | reverse complement strand
CATGGCGAGGCCCTGCCAGTGGCAGTGGTGACGGCACTGTCAGCAGCAGGAGCATGGCAGAGGCAAGTGGGGAGCTGCCGCAAGCAGCTGCAGTGCTGTTGGCAGTGGGAGGTGGGGTGGCAAGCACCAACCAGTGGTTGGCAACAACCTGCAGACATCGCCAGCAGTGTTGGTGGCAGCCAGTGGCAACTGCAGACTGCCCAAAGACGCCACCAGCAGTGTTGGCAGTGGGGGTGGGGTGGGGTGGTGAGCAGCGACCGCCCAGACACCGTTAATAGTGTTGGTAGCACATTTTTACAGGGGGTGCATTTCCACACTCAGGGGGTACACGTGCACTTGTGTGCACCCCCTACATGTCACCAATGTCTACAGGGGCAGTGGATCCGAGTCAGGGACCACAACTGTCGATCTGGAGCTGCCAACAGGTCCATGCCCTTCCTGTGGCAGCTGAACCAGATTCTGAGCCCAGCGGACCCTGGTGAGGCCTACCACCTGTATTCTGGCATGGGTGGGCTGCCAGAGCCTGCGCCACAGCTAAGCAACCATGACGACTCAGTGGCTCTGGGCACCAGCAGTAGGCCCTGGTTAGGGTTACCATATTTCCAGGTCCAAAAAAGAGGACACCTGTCAGGGGGGAGGGGAAGAGGTGGAATATGGTGTGGGGGGGGGGCAGTGACATTCCCCTGACCATTTGGTTGCCCCTCACTGACAAGTCACACCACCCCCCAGCCCTGCTGATGTCCTTCACTCTGGAGCCACTGACCCCAGCCCTGCCAATGCCCCACACTCCCACCCACCCATTCCCTGCTACTTCCCCCCTGCACCTGTCACTGTTGCCTTTCCCCTGCTGCTGCTTTTTCATCCTACCCACTGCTACCGTTCCCTCCCTGCTGCTTTGACAGCATGCAGTTCCTGGTTACATGGCCATGACTACAGGATGCAGCAGGAGCCAGCCTGGCTTGGCCAGGCCCCCATGGTTCCTGGCTGGCTCCTGCTGTGCCATGGTCCCAGCTATGCAGCCAGGAACAATAGGTGCAGGAGCCAGCCTTGCGCAGCTGGCACCACCCTGTTCCAGGCTGCATGGCTGGAACTGCACAGGGCAGCAAAAGTCAGATGAGAACCACAGAGGCCAGGCTCAATAATTTATTTTCTAAATATTCTGGGGGCTTCACAGGCCAGATAGAATGTTCTGGTGGGCCACATCTGGTCCACAGGCCATATATTGTCTGGCCCTGGCTTAGGAGGAGGTGTAATATACTGCCTGCAGCAGCAAAGGCTCCCTGTCCCAGCCCCCTAGCCTGGTCCCCCAGCAGCTTGGCCTTGCACCGAGGCCGACGCCCAGTCACCATGCGACCTCTGAGTGGGAGCTGGCCACAGCTGGGCTAGCCTCACATGTGGGCCCTGCTGACTCTGGCCCCATGGAGGATGAGGAGAGGGAAGTGGGCCGAAAGGCTGGACAGCATCTGCCCTGGTCCCTGGGCCAGCCCCAGCCTGCCAGACTCACCATGGAGTCCACACCCATGGTGGTGCTGCCAGAGACTTGGGTACTGGGTGTCTCTCCCCAGGATTCACACAATAGGCACCTCCCCCCCTGGCCAATTACTTCACAAAACAAACAATGTATATAGTTGATCAGGAAACGGGTCCTTTATCCATGGTGAACATTGGGGTTAGGGAAAGGTATGTTGTTGGAAGGGAGTGTGCTGTCAGAGAAACGGGGAAGGAGGAGGTCTGTTGCTAGGGAGGGCAGGAAAGAGTCTTGTTTTGGGGCAGGGGGTTGGTTCTTGTGCAGCAAAGGAAAATGAAGTTTGGAGCTTCTTGCAAACTGTCTGCATGTTGTGTTCTTGGGGTAGCACTAGGGGCTGGGGGTTCATGGGCAGTCATCCAGGTACCCTACTGCAGGGGCTAGAGGAGGAGGTAGTCAGCAAGCACCATGCAGACACAATGCCCTGGCTGCCACTCACAGGAGGAGGGTGAGGAGCACTGGCGCGCTGGCCACCGGTTCCTAGGAGAACATCCCCTGCCAGCCTGAGCCAGCCCTTGGAGCCCCCTGCCACCCCAGTGCTGGCACCTGGGTTGCTGCAGCTCTCCCCTGAGTGCTACAGTGGGACAGAACAGGACAGGAGCAGCCCTGAACTTGACTGCTTCCCTTGGATGCAAATCTGTGCCCAATACAGGTGCACATGTAGATGCATTCCCAGCCAAAGTAAAGTAAAGTTACTGTAGCCACTGCACAGTAAATTCAGGTACATTAGTTGCACATGTAGACACACCCATTTGCTACCTCAGTGCTAACATGTGGTTGTGAGGCTTGGAGATCTGAGACTTCGGGAAACAAACCACATGCTTGTGAAAACAAGTTCCTACAAAATATTCTGAACCTTGTACACAAAAATCTCACCACCCATGAAAGAAATCCAAGAAATCAATTTGCAACTCACCTTCACTAAATCTGGAAAGAGCACTGGACATATCTGGGATATGTTCTCTGAATGATAATATATAGGCTCACACACGATGCTATCCAATGGAAACCAACCATGTGAGGAAAAGAAGGCATCCAAAAAAAACAAAACAAAAAACCCACCTTAAAGGAAACCTGTTAGCAGAGAGGGCAGAGCAAGTGATCTCAGAGCAAGTGGCCTAGAACCCGAGTCTCCCACACTAATTACTACATTATTGGGTTATCATTTGGAAGGGTCCTTCTTTACCACCACAGTTATGATCACTTTGTTTGCAGCAGGTATATGCCCAGGACAGCAGGTGAAACAGAATCACAAACTGGGCTTAAACACACAAAAAAACAGTACTTGCATGACTGGGAAAGTGCCATTTGGGCACGTAAATTGGAGTAGGATCCAGACCCTGTTATTTTGCAAATGGACCCCCTCATCTTTAAAACAACAAACTCAATCCAGCCTCAGATATATGGATGCAGGTCAATGCATCCATTGACCTATCTGTTTATAGAATGGGTATAGGAAGAACGCTTGCCAATTAAACCAAACTAGATGGAGGGAGTTTCTTTATCATTGGGCACTTCACCCAACCTGGCTTCAACATGCATCCCACCTAATCTGCAACATGTATTTATAACAAATGCTCTAGGAATTTCATAATAGTAAAATATAGCACAAGTTCATCTTTCTGTTCCGTCTATCATTGCAACATCTTCTAGGGAGTGAAGTAGTCTTAAAGAAGAGCTGTGCCAATTACTAATCCTCAGTGATGGAACCTCCTTAGTTCCGAACAAAGTACACTGGATGGGAAAAAGCCTGGTCTTTATGCAGTTTTTGTACTAAATATCACTATTTCAAGCAGGCATGATGTTTTACTGATACAGTTTCCATAGTGCAGCCCCTACTGTGGATACATTCCTGTTAGAGAAATGCTTTATAAAAAGGACCAGTACACTCTATTTGCCTAGGATAAATTATATGGTCATAAGAACCTTTCTACTGATGTCTCTGTGGCCATACAGTGTGTTGGTACTGCTTTAACTATATTACAGTGATACAACGTTTGCATGAAAATATCCTGGTAGTATTATTGCCTCTAAGAGGAATATTATTTCTTCCAATCCTATCCCAATCCAACTGTCCCTTTTCCACCAGCTCTCCTTTCTTGGCCATCTTCAGACCTTTTCTTTCTCTGGATTCTCCACTTGAGCAAAAGAGTGTGATCCTAATGCCAGCTTCTGCTCCATCCCGTAGCTGTCACAGCCAGTTTTTAGCTTGCCTGGAAAAGTCTAGATTGTGAACTCAGTTACACTGGTGTAAATCTTGAAACATACTTTTGAAATGAATTGAACTAGTCTGAATTTTCACCACAGTAAATTAAATGAGAATGTGGCCTTATCTCCATTTTCAGTCTTAAAAAATAATGGTTTTGCACAGCTTCAAGTTCAGAGAAGCTATATATAAAACCGATGAGAAAAAAAATGAAAAGAATGTCTTTAATTTAAAAACTTGCATGAGATGTGCAGTCATCTAGAAACTATGAGAGTTGAAAATATTCCCCATGATGAGTGTAAAAACGAACTGAGAAGGGCAAAACCTGATTGAGAATACCAACTCAGAATAAAAACTGCTACAAGTAAAAAAAAGATGCCACAAGATGGTAAAATTAGGTCTTAATAAGGAAAAATTATAGTGTATGTGTACATACAAGAACACCTACAACCTTATGTTCATTACTCATTACATTCCCTAAAATAAGGATGTATAAGCTCTCCCTAAAAAATAAGGAATCTAAACTCTTACTAAAGAGCTTCAAAATGTTTGTACCTACCTATATGCCTCATGGCCTAAATGTGGAAGTGGAAAAGAAGGTGCTGACTTCTTGAAAATTTATCTTGTGAATAGTTCTCTAGACTTAGAGAATGGCAAATCTGCCACCTAGCGGAGAAGGAGAAATCACTTACCAGTAACAAAAGTTCTTTGAGATGTGCTCACTGGGAGTGCACATGGACCCAAGCATTAGATCAGATGAGTACATTGTAGACCTGCACCCTTTGTGCTCTGTGCAAGAGACAAAGGACAAAGCACAGTTCTTGCCCTCAGTTTCCTCTCAACCCCAGGCATGTATTGCAAGTGACTTTGAGGAAAAGTAGGAGGAGGGCAAGATGCAGATAGGACTGCAGACATCACACCTTGAAGAACTCCACTTACTAGTACATAAAACTTTTATTTCTCCTTGGAACAAGTGTCCATATTCACACTGTCATTGTTGGTGTCTCCAAAGCAATGCTACCTCATTAGAGATGGGTATTAACAGTTCCCCAAATGCAACAACTGCCTGGGAGGTTTCTGTAATTCCCTAGAACTAGCTAAAGGTATGGACTGAGCTCCAGGTGGCTGCCCTATAGGTATCAGTTATGGAAACATTGTGCAGGGGTGCCAGGGAAGTAGTTTTTGCCTGACCCCTCTGTTTGAGGGGCTGATGGCAATATGAAAATAGCCACCCTGTAAACAGAGGTATAAGGACTAGTCTCCTTCCTGTGCTGGAAAGACATTACAATGGCTGTACTGTAACCACCTTCAATTAGGGCTTGTGAATAAAGGGGCTGAACTTTAAGTCCAAATGGGACACCACCTTCAGCTCTTTGGAACCAGGAAGTAGCCATTGCTGAATCCCCTTTTTGGCATCCAGGGGGCTTTTTCTCTGCTCCATGGCTACCTGAGAGAGCACTTCCCATTAGGACAATATTTCATATGTTCATAGATGTAGGGTAGGAAGGGACCTGAGCAGATCATCAAGTCCAACCCCCTGCCCTGGGCAGGAATGAATACTGGGCTCATATGACTCCTGGTAAATTAAGCTCATGTGACCTCAGCTAGGTAATTATCACCTGTGCTACAGGCTCACCTGTACTACAAAACAAAGCCATACTAAACACATAGCCCCTGGTTAAAGCTCATACCATTGTTTTCTTCTGATCTGGACAATGTTAAAGAACAGGGGGTTTTAGATCCCAAATTATATATTTATAACCAAGATTAAAAGATAGTTACAGTCATCATTCTAGTAATCATAACACCATGGTTTTCTCTGTACAGAGACCAGCTGGGAAGAAGTCAAGGCTGGAAGGTTGGAACACAAGATCTGAGTTCCAGTTCTGACTCTTTGAAGACCAAATCGCCATGGCTGCTGACAAATGTGGAAAAAAGCAAACATGCCCCCCAGTGTTTTACTGGAAGAGGCATCATGTGAGCTTGACCCAGCTCCCCAGCATCCGTACAGCTCATGCGCCTCAGCAGGGCCTTCCAGCACTCCCATTTAATCAGGTGCTAGATAAAAGCACCAAAAAGCCCCGCTGAAGCGCATAATCCACACAGAGGCTGGGCAAGCCAAGCCAAACTGACGTGATGCCTCTTGCAAGCATGCGCTGTGGTTGGTGTGGGGACATGCCAAGCTGAAAGCAAAATGCTGTTTTGGGTTTTTTCCACGTCTGTAAGCAGCTCATGGGCTCAGAACCTCAGATCCTGACCTGCAAAACAGTTTCCTGCCTCAGTGTCAATAAACTAGCCTGCTTGAGGCTCCAGTCCAACAGCAATTTAGTGCTATAGGAAAAGCTACAAGTAAGAACTCCACAGTCAAAGCCCTTTTCAGACAAGGAGACCAGAAAGCACTTCCACTGAACCCCAATAAGTGCCATTCCTTAAATCACCCAGATATATCGTTCCCCAGTTAGAGAGGCAATGGCTTGCAGCATTCCCACATCTTAATAACCCAGGAAACACCAGCCCAGGAAAAGAAACTGTCTTCAGAATCTCAGAACAGATGGTTCTGGCTGGCTGATTGAGAAAGGTCCCTAAAAAAAGGAACAAGGAAAGCAGATTTAGGGTGGGCAGATAATCAGATTAGATAATATATCCAGTTGCATTTGTTTCCAGAATAATTGAGTTTGACATCATTTGGGCTCATGCATATTAGAAATCAGCCAGGAGCTTAAAGGAAAGAAAAGAACAGAACATTACTGAAAGAGACTGCAGACTTCTTTTGACCACACCATCAGTCTGTCCACTGCCTGCAGTGGTGACGCATGAGGGGTGCACAGGGGTGTACGTACACCCCCTGAGAGTGCTGGTGCATCCCCTGACCAGCCACACTTGCCACTTAGGCGATGGGCAGGGGGAGCAGGTGGGAGCACCAGTGGCCCCCCTGCAAGTGCCGACTGGGGAGAGGAGCACTGTTGCACTCCCAGAAGTGGCTACAGCCACTCCTGGAAGCAGCTGCAGCAATTTGCCACCTTGCAAATCGGCTACAGCAGGATCCCCCCCCACCAACTCAGCAGGATCAGCTGAGTTGCAGCGGGACCACCCCCAGTCACTGAGTTGCATGTGCCTCCCCTGACTGAGGCAGCACCAGTTGCCCATGACTGCCTGGTATGTGTTGCAAGGCAGCCAGTCCAGCTGAAGGAGGAGAAGAGCACAGGAGGAATGGTGAGTATGCCTATGGGTACAAGCCTGCTGGTACTTCACCTTTCTCATAGGAACTTCTGAATACATTTCAAGGGACAACAGAGCCAGCAGCCAGGTTTCCACAACAATAGCCAGGGCTCTCTGCCAGTGCTCACTGTTCAGTGTTCAATGAAAACAGAATGGGAGGGGAGGGAAGGGGAAGGTAGTAGAGGGGGTTCATTCTTGGGGCTTCCCAGCTGGTGTTGAAGGTTAAGGTGGATGAATTGGAGCCTCCCCACCATTTCTGATACACCCACCACACCCTCTAGGGGGGCTGAAAAAGCCCCAGACTGAACTCCCTCTGCGCCCTTTCCCCTCTCCTATTCTGAAAACAGCAACAGCCTGGGAGCTCCGCAGACTCAAGTTACACAAGATGCTACATTTTGAAATGTCTTCCTCCAATACATCATGCAATGAGGGGTCAGATTTTCACCTGATTTGCCTGTTTGCAGCCATGCCCTTGTGTTTGGTCACAGTTATAATCTACTTTCCATGGCCAGATCAGGTGAAAATTGTCACTTCTGTCTGCACATGAATAGAGCGCACAAAGCAGCACCAGCAGTGTGAGGCTGTTTGCAGACAATTCTTTGTTCTGCTTGGCCCAGATTGAGGCCCCAGCAGTGAGGGAGGGAACAGGGCTGGAGCTGGGGAGGGGCAGGTGTTACATAGCCAGGCAGGGCATGGGATGGAGCTACAACTGGCTCATCTGGGGGGGCACAGGGAAGGGGTGGTGGCTCCTGCTGTTGCAAGCACCCTGGGAAGGCATGGGGGGGCATGTGCCCCTGGATCCACATATGGGGTAAGGGTGGGCTGCCACTGCAGGCTGGGGCCAGAGTGGTGCTGAACTCTTCCCAGCAGTGGGGCTGGGCTGGGCTGGGCGGGGCTGGCAGCAGCGGTGCTGGGAGAAGGGCTACGGCGAGTTCTGCGGTGGCTGCAGCCCCCTCCATAGTCCCCTCCCAGTGCCACCACTACCCTCCCCACGCCCAGCCCAGCCTAGCACCCCACTGGAAAGAGCATGGTGTCACCCCGGCCCCAGCCCACAGCTGCAACCCTAGGGGCACATGCCTCCCATGACCTCCTGGAGTGCATGCAGCAGAGAGAGCTGGCACCCCTGTGCCCCCCAGACAAGCCGCAACTGGCTGCATCCTGTGCTCTGCCCCAGCTATGCAGCACCTGCCCCACCCCAGCCCCACTCCCTCCCTCACTGCAGGGGCCTTGATCTGTTCCCCCCATGCCTCTTCACCCCTTCCCCCACAACAGGACTTACCAGCCAGATGCCACTCTTCATGCTGCCCAGCTGCATATCAGAATCAGATCGGTATTAGCTGATATGGCTCATTAAAAATTGGCCATCAGTACTGGCCTAAAAATTCTCAGTTGGTGCACCCCTATTCTGAAGAGTATCAGTAGAGAATGACCCCAAAAGGAAAAAGGAACTGAGATGTTTAGACATGTTCAAGTGTAAGCCAATCTAAACTGTTTTGTCTTTTCACTAGCAGCAGCAACAACCAAAAAGAAAACCTTGGGGAAGTGTAAAAAATGCTCCATCTCTTTGGGAGGAACCAGTGCTAATGACTGATTGAAACTTCTTGTCAAGCCCTCTAGCAATTGAAGGACAAATAGCATGCATCTACCAGATCATTTTGGCAGGATCTATGATGACCTTGTTCACGGCCAGGGCCACTTCTTTTATGCTGGAGTGCTACAGTATGTCATCTAGCCTGTGTGCCAGCTCACTGACTTCCTCCCATAATAAGCCTCTAGAATAATTCATTCAATGGCGCAAGGGAAACACTAATTTTGTACAGGGAAACAAGAACAAAGATGGTGTAATAGAATGGGCTGTTCCTTTAAGAAAGGATTGTCAACCCTATTAAGGAAAGATGAGCTGTTGAACATTCTGCCAATGAGGGAATGTCCCACAGGAAGCTTTAAAAGCTCCCAAAAGAAAAAGCAAGGGAGCAGTGTAAGGTAAGATGTTAGGAAACAGTCTATGCGAGGAGGATCAGAGCCTGGTAAAACTCCTACCCAGGAAAAGGAAGGAGGGCTCCTACCCAGTAACAGCTAGGAGGGCTGTTCTGATTTGGGTAAGTGGTCACATAAGGGAAAAGGTATACTGACCAGGAGCCAGAGTCTAAACAGGTTAAGTAGCTAGAGAGTCTTGAAGCTGCCAGAAAGCTGGGATCCTTTGGATCACCAAATTCAACCATGAATCTAAAGAATTCTCTTGCAGATCCAGGAGCATATGCCTCAGGTGGATGTGCACCTGACCTTGAGGGATCTGGGATGTTGAATGCCAGATAGCCATGCCAATTAACAAACTCAGAGGTAGGCTGGAAGCCATAGGATTAGTATGGCCATACTATAAGGGGTGGATAGGAACACAAACCACTAGTTTGGGAAACAGGAAGATTCAAGGACAATTTGAAAGACTGTATGTTGAAGCAGTCCTTAGGCCTTTGAACCAGAAACACAAGGTGTGAAAATATGCTTGGACTCCGAACTGATTGGGGATGTGGACTCTGATGAGCCACTGTCTCAAAGAAGTGCCATGGCAACTGAATGTGGTCCCAGGGCTGGAACTATGACTTGATCTTAACCCACACACAATACTTTAGTAGGAATGGTCAGGGTTGAATATGGCAGTTCTGAAGGAAACACAAAAGTACCCAGTGCTGGAGATG
Organism: Gavialis gangeticus; assembly: GCF_001723915.1. NCBI lineage: Eukaryota > Metazoa > Chordata > Crocodylia > Gavialidae > Gavialis > Gavialis gangeticus. The sequence continues at coordinate 43,398,760 of NW_017729006.1, read as the reverse complement.
AGAGTAGGCTACTAAGGATAAAGTAATGCTGGGGACCAAATTGGTCCCTTCACATCCTACCCAAGTAAAGCTGGGGACATACATTTTTACATAACAGTAAAAGTCAAAACCAGAGAATTGCTCCATTGAGAAAATTTGAGGAGTGTCTAGGCATTTGTTTCTGGCCTTAGTAGTGGTCTGAGGACCATTGACCAAGCAGGAGTGGGGATCTGACAACAGATTTCAAATACAAACTGACATTAATACACTATCATTTACCACTCAATTTAAAAAACAAAAAACTTAAAATTGAATGAGAGGCAAGAAATATATAAACAAGGTTATCACACTAATGATAAATTGCACTCTCTACCCATGTTCATTTTTTTTACTAGAGTTAGATCATAAGCCCTTTGGGGCAAAGACTTTAGTTCAGATCATCAAAGGCGACTAGGATATTTTAATCCAGGACTTCCATCAAAACTAAGTGTACTAAGCAACTTTGAAGACAGGATCTCTAAAAATATCAATGAACAGATCTTGTAAAGGAGATCAGTACCATCATCACCATTTTACAGATGAAAAAACAGAGGCAGAGAAAGAGACTAATAATCCAAGCTCATTCAGCAAGCTAGTGGATTTGAAATCCCAATCCAGTGCTATAATGAGGATATAGAGAGTAACAAATGTATTGCTGGCAAACAATCCCAAAGTAAGCGTAGCAAAAACATGTCAACTTTAACCCTGTTTCAGTCAAGGTTAAAAAAATTAGGCAATTTAGTTAACCTGTATCATTACTTAATCATGAAGATGTAACAGTTACAGTGTAACAGGTGATATGCTTTCCCAAACCCTCTCCACCTTTAAAACTTCCCCCTCCACCTTTAAAGCAGTTTTTCCATACCCTGTCTTCAAGGATGTCTCAAGTTGAGTACCCAAAAACTGAAACACCCCCCAAAAAACAAACAAACAAAAAAAATCCAGTCAACCTTGAAAACACAGCTCAGTGTTTTGAAAAACCTTGCTTTTGAAAGTAATATGCAACTGCAGACCCTAAACAACTTGATAGTGCCCCTTTAAATGAGAATAATCATGCAACTAAAACCTCTACTTTAAATGCAGAGAGGGCAAGAAACCAAAGTAGTCCCTACAGCAAAGTATAAAATGATACGGAAAAGTAGAAGGTGCTTTGAACAGCTAAAAGGCTAGCACACTGGGGAGCTCAACGAGCATTGTGTGTGTTATGTCAGGAAAAACGCTATGTACTAAATGAATGATCTTTGTCTTCTGAGGATAGTTTGGTTAGCTCCACTAAGGCATGGTATAGTGCAAGGGTGGGCAATTATTTCAGACCTGTACCCACCCCAGCCCAGCTCGGGCCCCAGCTAGTGCACACAGCTTCCCAGTGGGATTGCTTTCTACCTACTCATGTGGCTGCTCATTGTGCCAGGCTGGCAGAGTGGGTGGAAGGCAGCTGAAAGCTGGAAATGGGAGCCCTGTATGCTGGGGCAGGAGCTGCCTGGCTGCAGCTTCTCCCATTGCCATTTCCTCGCCCTACCTGCTGCCTGGATGACACACCAGGGACAGGAGGAAAAGGAGCCACTGGAGGCAGGGAGAGCCAAGCAGTAGTTGGGCAGCTGCACCTGCACCGGGAGCAGTCCCATCAGGAAGCTGTGCTTGCGGGTCAGGGCCAGGGGCCAGGGCCACCTGGTGACTGCAGGTGGGAGCACAGCACAGGCTGCCCCAGATGGGAGCAGGCAGGGCTCAGCCCCATGAGGAACACTGTGGGGGCAGCCACAGGCTAGGTTCAATAAATTCGTGGGCGCCTGCCTGTGAGCTGGATCTAAATCAGCTGGTAGGCTGGATTCAGCCTGCAGGCCATATTTTGCTCACCTAGTGTAGCAGGCTTGGGGTTAATTGGCTCACTAAACAGCCTTTCAGTGTCTTTTCACAGCCTCACAGCTTCTATTGTCTTTAGTCCTCTGGGGCAAGCTCCCTCCTGGAAGAAGTCAATACAGCACAAGCCATACGCAGTCTCCAACACAGTCATTGATATTGTTAGAGATCCGGTCTTCAAAGTTGCTTAGTACACTTAGTTTTGATGGAAGTCCTGGATTAAAATATCCTAGTCACCTTTGATGATCTGAACTAAAGTCTTTGCCCCAAAGGGCTTATGATCTATCTCTGGTAAAAAAAATGAACGTGGATAGAGAGTGCAATTTATCATTAGTGACGCAGTCATGGTCTCTCTACATCCTGTGGTCATCTTACACTTGCAGGCCAACTTTCAGCGATGGTCCCTGGGCTCCATTGTGAGCTGACCCACCGGCTCTCTGCCTCTCAGCTTTCTACTCTCAGGCTCTGAGGTCACAGGTACTTGGCTCTCAGCCTGTCACTAACTCCTCTCCCTCCAAGCCTAACTCATTCTTTCTGGAAGTCTTTTCCCCTAGCTCCCATTCCTGGGACCCTTTTTATCTTTCTGCCAGCTAATAATCTAACTCAGCTGGCCCTGTTACCTAGGCAGCCTGCAGTTACCCCTTGTAGCCACTCGCTGGGCTGTAGCCCTTGCCTGCCTGCAGACTGCCCCTGGCTTCTTGAGCTAGCCGTCTGCCACACTGTTACATAAGGTTTCTAGGAACCTGAGCGTGAATATCACAGGGAAGTTACCTTGTAAGCTCACAGGCAATTGGAAAATGCTGAACTTTTAACTTTTCTGTTAAAATATAGTGACTTATCATTAAGCAGGACAACTGTCAGACTGCAGGAGGATCCAGAAAGATAAACATTCAGAATATATGTCACAATTGTACTGAGTTCCTCTAGCAAACTAGCAGAGGTTATTGAGGTGTTTTACTGAAAGTGAACCAGCTGACCTCTCCAATGGAATGCAAAAAAACTTTGATTCTAACACTGCAGAGGAAAGCTGCAAACAGAAAATCACCCTTGTGACACCATAATTTCTTTTATGGCAGCATAAAACCTGAGCCAACAGATGTCCCTGCCCTTGTCATGCCCTAAATACCCAAACTTGTGGTGCAATGAATCCTAGTAATAGCTTGTGCTGCCTTTTCATGGCAGACAGATTTTGATTTATGGCATGAGAGCATGGGCAGCCCAAGGCTCATGCTCCTGGGGGTCCTGTGGGACAACAGCCCCAAATGCCTGGCCCTGACCTGGGGACACCATGGGTAACTTCAAGCATTTCTTGCTCCATACTTGTAAATGTGTGCCTCTGGCATTCCGTTGCAGGGGATCCCAGGGCACATATTTCACACTGCAAATTAATGAAACCCACGAGAGTGTCAGGGGCCTGATCCTGCAGGACAACAACCCTAGGCAGCATCTGTCTCAGTTAATCCAATTGATTTGCAATGTCAGGCCACATCCTGGCACAGCTGATCCTCCCACAAATACTACATCTGTTTTTAGCCTAAGAATCAGAGAAGAAGAAATACAGTATAAATTATTAGACATCATGGACATACTACTTACTATGTGCTTCAGTAAGTTAAACAAAACAAAACAAAAAAACCAAACAAATCCACATTTCTAATGCTAATATATAAATCATGAATCTGCAAGTAAGGTTTTAATTCAGTTTCCATTCAAATCAATGGGGGTGTTGTTGTTGATTTTAATGAGAGTACACTGGGACCCTAACTGAAAAGTATATTTCTGCCTGTATGGACCCTTTGTAACAGTTCATCAAGGCTACTGTTTCTATAGGAAGCTTCTAACTCAGATCCTCCTTCAGCTTAATAATTAGAGATACAGAGGTTCCTGGTTCAAGTTGCAGATAGCAAACTTCAGAAGCAGATAATGCTTCATTTGACATCTCCTTGTTCAGATGCCATTCAGCACTACAATGCCTCCGCTATTCATACTAAATATGTTCTTGCCAGGATGAACTTCCATGCATCTACTGTTTTAATGTGCTCTGATTGTGGAACACAAGATGATAATTGTCTTTAGGTTTTTCTATTCAGCTCACCTTTTCACTGATAATGCTCATGAATTCTATACATAGGTTTCAGTATCCTTCCAAGGAGTTGCAAGTATCATTATCTGCTTTTACAGATAGGAAACTAAAGCCTTGGGCATACACATATTTGGAGTGTCACAAAGTGCCCCTATAACACTATAGTGTAATGGAAGCATGCACACATGCACAGCCTCCCAGTTGGAGCACAAGAAATTTGCCTCCAAAGGGTGTTCTCCAGCTAGAGGGCAACTGGGGGCTGCTCTTTTGCTCCAGAAAATCAAAGTGAGCAAGGGGGCAAAAGACAAACACAAAACACTCACTCACACAGCCTTTTCCCATTCCAAGCCTAAATCTAGTAGTCATGGGTTCTGGATGACTCCATTTCTGGGTGTCTAAGGCTGCCATGTATCCACAAAGGGCATGTGTACAGGCCCTAGCCACTACCACACATGTGACTGCATGGTCCCATACAGCTGTCTAGGTGCATAAGGACTGTGTATGCACAACAGAATGACAACCTGTGCAGAAGTGGCTTTTTGGGGACTTACCCAGCCAAAAAAAATGACATGTAAATGACCAAATCCAGATACCTAGACATCCAGATAAGAATAATGTCATCCAGGAGGGACTGCAGGAGTACAAGTTCAGGCCCAGGACCGTGTCCCAGTGTGGAGTGAGCAAAAGACAGAACTGAAAGAATTATGGCCAAGGTAGACACAGTAGATAGGCTTAAGCGTGAGGTATTAAGCTAGCAGTTGCACTCAGATGAAGTGAGGGAGACAGCAGCCCATCTGCAGTGGGAGCTAGAGGTAGAGAGGTACAAACACGAGTAGGCCGAGGCAAAAGTGGCTCCCTTAGAACTACATTTGCAAACCGGGAAAAAGGAAGGGGGGTTGAAAGAAGTTAGATGCTTGATGGCAGCAGAGGCTGAAAGAACTAGAGCCTTGAAGCTCATTACAGCAGAAGCAGCCAAGAGCTGAGAGCATGAGAAGTTGCATATGTTACAGAAAGAAGTGGCTGACATGATCTTGAGATCCGTAGAAGGTGGCATGACACAGGCAGTCAAGACACCAGGCCTTGCTCAATCAATAGAAGACCAACAGGTCATAAAGGCCTGGGGGCAGCAACTGGATTTGGTCAGGAAGACCAAACCAATGTATTACAGGAGGAGCTGGAAAACTGGAAGCAAAAGTGCCTCCAGCTCGAGGAAAGGTCAAAACACTACGGCAGGAGTTGTCTACTTCCCAGACACAAGCAGCAGAGATGGCAAAGATGACAGAGGTGGAAATAGAGGCAACAAGTTCTTGACAAGCTTCAGGACATGATGGCCTCCCTGAAAGTAGAGGTGAAATACAGAGCGGGAGAGTGTGATGGGTTGAGAGTCCAGCTGCAAACCACAAATGCTGAAAACATACTGCCTGGGGAGAAGATACAGTCCTGGAAGTAGGTGAGGCAAATGAGAAAGCTACATGTGTGGAGATGAACCAACTGCAGTCCCTCTTGTAAAGACAAAGACAGACCACGTCTTATTAGATAGGGCAATTCATCAACTAAAGGAAACAAGGGATCCACCAACTGCAGGGAATGATGATGTTCTAGAAGGAGGCATTGCAGACACAATGTGAAACATGCCGAACTACGCTCATTAAGACAGAAGAGGAACTTCAAAAGCTCAAAACTCAGTGCACTCACTGGGAGAGACTATAAAGGTTCTGTGAGAAGTCACAGGAGACTGACCATTCACTGGAAACCCAGCTGACTGAACCTTAGCAGTGGCCAGAGCAGAGTGCCAGGATCACCTGCAGAAGCTAGAACTTCTGAGAACAGCTCTGGCTGAGACAGAGACAGATAGAGGCTGCAAACATGGAAGTACAGAGAACCCAAGAGTGTGAGGAATCACCTATACATTTGAATCAAGGGCATAGAGGCAGGTAAAGCAACTTGCCTAGATCTCATGTCCAAATGCAAAGAGGTCTTGCCAGCGTTAATTAAATGCCTAGACCAGAAGTGGGAAGAGCTGGCAGCCAGGCACAAGAAAGAAACAGAGGAAATAAGAGAAAAGCTGGGAAGATTTGCCAGCCAGTATGAGGCTGAGATGCCCACAGTGACTGACTGCCTCCAGCATCTATAAGTGGAATTGCCAGCAACCCCAGAGGGAAGGATTTTGGTTAAGGAGAAAAGGAGACTGGCAGTGACAAGAAGTGAGAATGACGACTGATTTTTGCCAAGAATGCACCCACAGGATTAAATACCTGGAACCAAGGGGCTAGAGAGTGACAACAGGCCATCCTCAAAAGGAAGCATCAAGTAGAAAGATGCTTTAAGGAGGTGGTGGCAAAGGCCATGGCAGAAAAGCAACCCCAGGGTGGGGACCCAAAGGTGGGAGAAACAGGGCAAATTCTGAAAAAAGTTTCAGAAAAGATAGCCCAACACCATAAGAACAACGCAAGTGAAAAACCTCAGCGACTACCCTAGCAGAAGCCATGGAGCCAAGGTGTAGATTTGGTGGCTCTGACTAGGGAAGAAGATGCCAGAAAGCAAAAATAAGCCAGAGGGGGAGGCTGTGAAGATGGTGCTGATGAGGGAACCTCCAAAGAGTGAGCAGGTGACTCAGGATGTAGCAAAACCCCGT
>NW_017729006.1:43386083-43387167 GCF_001723915.1 Gavialis gangeticus | reverse complement strand
CATCGACTCACAAAGGCCTTGTCATGTACACCTTCAGGCGCCGTGTGCAGTGTGTTAGCGCATGGAGTGCAATGCTCGTATAAAAGGGTTCTGTGATTGACAAATGGTGTGTGCGTAGCAAACCCCCCAGTTTTTCTTTTTTTTAAATTTAAAAATGCATTCCCGACCCTTTCCCAACCATTTCTGACTTTTTCTCTCCCCCTCTATTCCTTATAGATAACTATAAGTAAGCTAAGATGTAGAATAAGCTTTAACATTTTATTTTAGGTAGTAAGTTTTATTTTTCTCTCCCTTCTTTGCAAATAAGTGCCCTGCTATTTCGATATCGATACCCACTGTTTTATAAGTGATAATTATTACGTTTGTAATAATTGATTGTATTGAATTTTACTGCTTTTATATTGCGTTATTACTGTTTTAGGCCTATATATGTAAGTTAGCATAAGTCATGTCAAGTTTCCATCTTGTAATGTCAAGCCTCCATCTTATCCCCATGCCCAGTAGTGTAACCTATGACTCATACTACCCCTCCTATGCAACTTGGTTCCTGAATGAATGGGGATGGATGAGGGTACTTGAGAGACCATGGCAGTAGGTCTAAAAATAGCTCCTTCTGAATGACTGAACCATCAACACCAATACCTGGACCAATGACCCAGTCATTGGAACCACCCTCAGCATTCAAGAAACAAAAGATGAGGCAACCCACCATTGTGCCAAGCTGCACATGCTCAGTAAGAATACCTAGAACCCTCTGGGACAGGACTAACCTTGCTTGGACAGGCCTTCCCCATAGGAGATCAGAGGTAATCTGCTGCATAAAAAGGCGTAGTGAAGACTGACTCCTTGGGACACCCTCTCCATTGGGACCAGCACCATGCCATACCACCTATCCACCCAGAGGCCCTGCCAGCGACCCCCCTCTGGACAACACCTACTGGACAAAGACCCCTTTCTAGCCTGGATAGGTAGCTATCACCCCCACCCCCTCTTCAACCAAGGACTTGGACTCTGCTTCTCTTCCCTACCTGGACTCCAACCCTTCCACTGAGTCTCTTTCTCCTGCTGCCAGTGTGTGTGGGGG
>NW_017729006.1:43380015-43385914 GCF_001723915.1 Gavialis gangeticus | reverse complement strand
AGTTTCTAGCCCCAGTCTACCTTAAGTAAACCCAAGCCTCAGTTTCTCAGCCAGCTTCTCTGCATCCACTGGTTCTAATCCTGGTTCTGGCAACTTTCACACCATACACTTTAACTCTCTCTCTCTCTCACTTTAACCTTCCCCCAAGTATCCCAGGTACCCCCCAAGCACACACATACCATCCAAGTTAGGAACTTACATATGTGCATGTGTAGGTGGGTTGTATGTGTGCGAACTGGTGAGTGTGTGTGCACAATATATGAATTAGTGATCTGTGTATGTGTACTGAGTGTGTGGGTATGGACAATTGATTTTTGTCTAACTTTTGGGGTGTATAGTGTATGTGCTTGAATTGGTGGTAGGTATACATGTGCCTAGCCTGGTTTGGATGTGTATGTGCGCACCTAATTGATTTGTGTGTTTGTATATGCTCTTCCTGTCTAACAGCACAATATTAAGATCCTGAGAGTTGGCCTGACCCCACAGGGCAACAAGGAAGAGAGGGGTAGAACCGCAGGTGAGATGGGGACACCCTTTGCCACTGAAGATAACGGGGTGAGAGCGGAGACAAAGGCCTGGAAGGAGGTCTCAGATATATGTAAGCAACCCCACTAAGTGGTGGACAGTTAAGGGATTGTTTGAAAAGAGGGTTGGGGGGGGGGGGGTCACTTATGTAAAACTGCATACAGAGGCCAGAGGAAGGCCTATGGGCCATGGAAATGTTGAGTTTTGGGGCAGGGATCATTATGAGCAAGCCCTGAGGACTCAATGGGAACTCAGGGGAAGAATTTTAGATTTGCAAGACAGCCCATGGAGGCAAAGGATCCCAGGAGGTCCCCTGAAAGGGAGAGAGCTGGGGTGCAAGACCACTTGGTATAATTAGGCCAGAGGAAGAAAGAAGGTAGGCCTGTGCGAAGCAGCTAATATTTGCTTCGGATTTGGCCGACTTGGGGCACAATGATTCAATTCAGCAATTCAAATCACTGTCCCGAATCAATTCGGATGAATCTGATTTGGAGATTCGGCCACCACTAAATTGGATGAGTCTCCAAATTGGCCTCATCCCCTGCCTGCTCTCCCAGCCCCGTAATGGCTGCCCCACACAACTCCAGGCCCCTGCTCTTTGAAAAAAAAAAGCTGGCACTCACCGACTCCTGCCAGGCTGATGGGTGATCCCCACTGCCCCGTGCTGTGTGGAGGGCTCTGCCACGAGTCCCCAGAAGCCCCGAGGCTGCTGCTGGTGAGTTGGAGCTTTTCTTTTTAAAGGTCTGGGAGCTGGGGCGGGCAGGGCAGCCATGGGGCAGACTGGGAGAGTGGGCGGGGGTCAGGGGGTTCATGGCAGAGCCTTCCATGCAGCGTGGGGCAGTGGGGATCACCCTCCTGCCTGGCAGCAGCCCATGAATAGGGGCTTTTTTTTAAAGAGCTGGGAGCTGGGGCCATGCAGGGCAGCCATGGGGGGCTGGGAGAGTGGGCAGGGGATGGGAGTGCTCAGGAGGGCTGGGGGAGCAGGCAGGGGATGGGGCCTGGCAGGGGTCCCCCCCATGGTCCCCTCCCTGCTCCTCCAGCTCCCCTTCCCCCTACTTACCAGCATTAAGTCTGGGTCCAGCTTCCTGCTGCAGCCAGCAGGGACTGCACAAATCTCTGAAGCTCTCTGAATTTTTTCCAAATCAATTCAGAGACCTTCAAATGGATTTGAACCTTTTAATTGGTCTCCTGATTCGATTTGGATTTGGAGATTTGGCTGCCGAATCTCCCTCAAATCAAATCAGCACCTAAAGCTTCACACAGCCCTAAAAGAAGGGTATACTCCTGGAGATTGAAGAGGGTTGGTGTACTGAGATGGAAGAGAGCTGCCTAGTAATTATACCTGAGGTCTTGGCTGAGGAAAAGATAGAACCAACAGGAGATCAATGCCAAGATAAGAAGCCAATAGACCGGTGTCAGGGAGCAAGCATTATCAATGAGGGAAACCCATTGGAGAGGTGTTAAGCACCAGGTCCAGCATGGGGATTATAGAGAAGGCTTGTGGGGCTCAGGAAATAAGATGCCTGGAACAAGCAATCTCCAAGTACTGCATTAGGGGCACCTAGGGAGCCCAAGAAGGGGAAACCTTGTTGGAACTGAAAATTGCATTGTACTGGGGCTAGCTAGTATGGGGGGGACTACCTGTGGCAGGGTTGTGCTTACTAAATACCATACATTAGGTTCCTTCCAGCCCTAATGTATATGAAATCTATTAAATCTATTGAGACTCCAAGGAAGGGCAAGCAGCAGGCACCTGAAAATCTCTGCCACCATGGCCTGGTGCATTATCACTGTGATGGGGAAAATGTGAGGGGGAACAACCCCAATGGAGAAACACTCAGTGGCGTGCTATGGTGAAGACTTCTGTGGGTGAGTTGTGGATAAAGTGAGGAGGTGTGTAGCAGGGCACTGGGATGTGCCTGCTCCTTTAAGTGAGCTAGCAGCCTGCAAGTCTGCTTGCAGGTAGCGCAGGCGGCTAATGAGAGACTCACCTGACCGGAAGAGGGAACAGGGTGGATCTATATAAGCCCAGAGCCTGAGCTAGTCAGGCAATCTCTCCCTGACAGCCACGGGATAAGGAGCTCTGGGCAGCAGGGCTCCTGAAGGGACCACAACTTAAAGACATCTCTGCAGGTTTGGGAGCAGAGAAAAAAAAACCCTGGTCAGAGAAGGACTGAGTTTTTACAGGCAAATGGCCTTTGTTTTATTTTGAGCCCACAGAGGGCCCAAGTGCTCAGGGAAGCACTAAGCTGGACCAGAGGGTCTGTGAACTCAGAGAAGGGCCATGAAGCAGACCAGGGTCCAGGAGCCTGGAGAAAGGGTGGTGTATAAGACCAAGGGTCCAGGAGCCCAGAGAGAGTGGCACCCAGGAAAGGGCTAAGCCAGATTAGAGGGTCCTTGAGCCTGGAGGAAGGGTAGCATGCAGGACCACAGGCCTGAGAGTCCAGGAAAGGGCTGTTTAAGGGACTGGGGTGGGGGGGGGTCTGAAGGCCCCAGGGGGCTAAGTATATAGGCAACATCACAGAGAGAAAACCCATGAGGCTTGGGGTATAGTGTAGGGGAGGCAAGGAGCCAGGCATAGAGCCCTAGGCTTACAGGTGCCCAGGCAGGCTCAAAGGGCCTGCTAACTTAGGGTGCAGGACTGTAACTGAGAGGACCCAGGAGAGGCCAAGTGGGAGGTCAACACAGGCTCAGGCTCTTGTGGAGCCCACAAGCAGCCTCCCTTTTATAACCTTCATTAAGAGCAAGGCATAGCAGGCATAATTCAAGGGAAGGGCTGCAGCCTAGCCTGAGTCAGGCAGGGGCCTCACGGGCAGCAGGGGGCATCATGGCTGCCCCCTAGTCACAGACCTGCTACAGCCATACATGGCTTGTCTGTGCCTGATCCCACAAAAAAAGGCCAAGAACAGGTTAAACTCTACATTGAAAAGAACATGAGCAGGAGAGTAGAAGTTTGGATCTGAAAAGGCCTTTTGAATGATTTTTGAAAAGGCCTTTTGAATGATGCCAGACAGGGAATGCCTGGCTAAGATTCTGTACTCAAGAACATTTCACTTCCTGATGGCATACCTTTTACATTATCCCTCTTTGATCTTCCCACTTAAGATTACATTACACCACAAAAGGAGATAGAAGAGAGCCATTACTCACTGAATCTCTACCTTCCTCCTTCATGATTTAAGGGCACCTGTGGTATAGAAAACTGAAAATTTCTTTTAAAGCTATCATTTGTTCCTTCTCACCCAAATTTCAATGTTTTGGAAGATGAAGCTGCTTCCCTGATATTCCCCCCAGCTCCTCCAGAACCAACGAGAACTCAAATCACAGCAGTGAATTTGCTTCTTTGTGTGTTAGCAGATAGGCCACTGTTATATTTTATTAGTCTTTTTTTTTTTCCCAATACTCTAATAGAAATAAACAAGAGGCAAGGATTTTTTGTGGGTGATATCTTTAATTGGACCAACTGTATTGTTGACAACAGATCGTACTGGGGTCCTGTCAATGAAGATCTTGGTTTACAAGGCTGTCTTGCTGACCAACCTCCTCTACTGCAGTGAAACCTGGACCATCTGCCAACGCCACATTAAGACCCTCAAGAGCTTTCACCAGCAGTGCCTGCATCAAATCCTTGGTATCAAATGGGAGGACCACCAGACCAGTGCAAGCATCCTCCATGAAGCATCAAAGCCTTGCTCTTGAGAAATCAACTCCGATGGATGAGCCACTGTGTCCGGATGTCCAAGAACCACCTCCCTCACCAGATTCTCTTTTCCCAGCTCTCTGTTGCTCAAAGTGTGGCCAGAGGAAACGGTACAAAGATACACTCAAGGTCGCCCTCAAGCACAGAGGCATTGACACAAACGGCTGGAAGGAGCAAGCTGCTGACTGTGGGTTGTGGTGCCATCTGGTCCACCAAGACATGCAGCACTTCAAGGCCCAATGACTTGATACTGAGGCGGAATGGTGGTGGCAGAGGAAAGAGAAGGAGACGAATCTGGGGCTGCAAATCCCACTCCCCCATGCAATAACATGCCCCCATTGCCGAAGAACATTTGTATCCAGAATCGGGCTCCTTAGTCACCTGAGGACCCATCAAGCCTGATGGGCATCATCCTTGACTCCAAAGGACTGCTGACGATGATGACAACAGACTTTTGAATGCAAAACATTCTTCAGCTCTGAAGAGGAAAAGCATGCCCTCTTTCCTACTCAGACTGGGAGAATCTTGTTTTTCTCATACTTGAAGAAGAATGATTTTCATTTGAAAGCTTGTCTAACTTTATATCAACTATACAATTGGTCCAATAAAAGCTATGACCTCCACAAAAAAAAAATCTTTGTTTCTTGCATAATTCCTGGACTATTATGGCTACAACATCACCCTAACACTACCATAGAAAAAAAAAAACACATTCTGATGTTTAATCCTTGGTTATTCCTATCATCATTGCCTAACTGAAGACCTCATGTCTTGGAATGCATACATAAATTCTAAAGAAGGGTTTATTTGTTGTGGGTTGTTGTTCAATTGATAGAACTGCTAATAGTTTATCTAATTCAAACTGCCATAAGGTACATTGCAAATACTAAGTTGAATCAGTTTTATTAATACAAATGTAAGTCTATTGCCACTCAGCTGTGTGTTCATTGCTTTGCATCAGTATCTTCACAGACTACATGTAAACACAAAACAATCAGTGTGTTTCAGTTTATCCATGAAGAAATATGAATATCAATTTCTTCCTGAATAAGATGATGTTCGACTGCAAAGGAGACCTGATTGGTCAACGTTCAAAACAAAGAGACATGGGTAGAAAATACTATCAACCACCCTAAGGCAGGGCTGGTAGATTTCATATGGTCTACTGACTATAGTTTAAGAGCTACTTGTATAGTGTATTTCCATTCTAACCCCTTGCTTTCCATTTCTAATGACTTTCAGAAGCAGCTACCTATGGAGATAAGATTTGGCAAAGGTGGTGGTTCTCAAAGTGTGTGGAATTTTTTGATGAAAACATATGGGGTGGAGAGGGGGCTGAATGAAAGTAAAAGCAGCCTGGTCTTCTAGAACATTGAGGGCAAAATAGACTTTCTTACTGACCAAAACAAGCATCTCTGTTTTCCCCCTTCCCAAATTACTAAGACTTACTCCAGGAATCCCAGGATAACACCTAAATGATTCAATTTGAAATTTGACACACACAGAGCAACAATATTAGTTGGTCTATGGACCACAGCAGACCAAATCAGGCACACCCCCAAAATTTCACGTGTAGATAAGCCTATACGTTATCAGCAGGGATCCTGGTGTTCTCTAATTAAAATCAGTCCCCAATTTTCAGATAAAAAAAAACAAAAAAAAAAAAAAAAAAAA
>NW_017729006.1:43377170-43379987 GCF_001723915.1 Gavialis gangeticus | reverse complement strand
AAAAAAACACACACAAAACTCCAAATCCACATTTTTCTGCAATTTAAAATTAAACACCACTATATATATCTGTATACTAGCGGAGTTTTATTTTAATCATAGAAAAATGTAGATTTTGGGTTACTTTTTTTTTAATCCAAAAATTGGGGATCTTTTTTTTTTTTTTTTTTTTTAAAATCAGAGAAAACCAGGATCCCTGGTTATCAGACTATCACCTGGTGTTCCTGCAATCAGGAACTCGTAAAAGTATTCTGTAGCAACCTGCGTGCTCTCCCAGCCAGAGCTGCACTGGCCACTCTGATTGCTCTGTCAGGATGGACGCAGATATAAAAACAAGTCTTAAGCCCAGGACACAGTATTCATAGTTACCAGACTCTTCTTTATACACCAATCAAAACAACTTGGGGCACCTACACACGTCAGACATCTGCGTTAATGTACATGTCAGAGCAGACTCAATTAATCGAGTCTGTGGGAGCGTGCAGCCTCTGCGTCGCATATATTCAGCATCTGCACACTTCAAAATGGCAGCAGGGGTACTTTAGCTTGTTTGATGAGCTTTAGTTAAAGTGTCCCCGCTGCCAGTTTGAAGACCGGGATGCTGAATACCCGACGCTGCAGGCACTTTAATTAGAGCAGCTCTGACAGCATGTGTAAAGACGCGTGCTCTCAGAGCCCCCAACCCCAGAGCACATGGAAAGACGCCCCAGCATACACATCCTAGTTCACAGCATACACATCCTAGTTCTCACCAGTTACTAAGTAACAGTTTTAGGTGACTTGACTCATACCCTTCTTCTCATCAGTTTGTGCAACCTTCCCACGAGATATGGACACCTGTGGCCAGGTCACTGATTTTTTGTTTTGTTTTGTTCTGTACTTGTCTCATCAATTCATTCTCTATATGTTAGCCTTGGAGGCTCTTTAAAAGTTAATGAGCTACTTTCCCAGCATTTCTGTGTAAGCTGTATGAAGTATGCCTAGTTTTGTTCCAGCGAGGCCTCTATATGATTTGTATATGCACTGGTCTATGGTTGTATTAATCCATATGCCAGCAAGCTGTGCAGTAGAGAACTGTACACTTATCAGATGTTTGCTCTCCTCAACTACTGCTCAACAATTGGTAAGTGGCTGCTGCCACCTAATGGGTAAAATGGCCACAATACAAAAATGTCTTTAATTTGACAGCTGAGAATGGATTCTGCAGGGGGAAGAGAGAGGGATGGAGAGGGGACAGGGAGTGACAGTCTTCCTGGAAAAAGAAATGCTCAGTACTATTTGGGAACACCACAAAAAACTACAGCAATGGGTATTAAAACTCGGTGTAGCTTGTAAAAAAGCATACACAAACGGTGTTCAGCACCTTTCCACTAATCACAAGCAAAGCCTACTCCTAACATAATAAAAATTAATATGTCTTGTCCTCATGTTCTGCAAGTTCTAACCATGGTTTCCGTGATGGTGTAGAATCATTTGTCTCTACTCACACTTGCAGCTAAATTATGTTCACTCCACTAGCTGAGCAGCATGTTGCTGGTATCCACTGTTGGCAACAGGTCATTTTTGTAGTATAGACAGGCCTCTTAGAACTCTTACCCGACCAAATTTTACTAGATGATGGTAATATTTTCTGAAGACTTCAGAATCTAGATCCCATTTTCAAAACTGACTGAGACATGTAGGACTCTCATTGATTTTCAATGAGCCTCAGACTCCACTTTTTAAAAATGTTACCCTGCATAAACAAATAGCAAAGCCTCTATTGGATAAGTTATTCTTGTTCATAAGCTCCCTACTCAGTAAATAATATGAGCAGAAACTCAGTATAAACAAAATGACAAAGCAGAGGTCTGCAAAGATGTCAGCTACAAACAGGGTAAAGATATGAAATGGCAGCCAGAATAACTGGGTTCCTTTCTAGGTTCAGAACTGACTAGCCATGTAGATAATATTGAGCAAATCACTTGGGACTCAAGTGTTAAAGGTACTTAGACACGTGTCTTTACATGTGCTCCACACTGGAGGTAGGGGGCTCTCAGGAGCTGCTCTAATTAAAACACCTGCAATGTCATGTGTATTCAGCATCCCACACTTCAAAATGGTGGAGGGGACACTTTAACTAAAGTTGTTCAACAAGCTTTAGTTAAAGCACCCCTGCCACCATTTTGCAATGCAGAGACACTGAATACCTGTGACACTGAGGCTGTTGGAGCATTCTAATTAGAATGCTCCAGCAGATTCAATTAATCAAGTCTGCTCTAATGCGATCTAATTAGAATGCATCAGAGCAAGCATTGGGCATGTGTATAGGTGCCCTTAAGAGGCAGTAAAACACCTTGTGGAGCCTACAAAAGCACCTAGGCACATAACAGAAGTTAGGTGCATAGGCACTTTCAAAAATCCTCCTGGACATCTATTGGCAGCATTAGGTGCTTACATTTCTCTAAAAAATAGACAAAAATATGACAAAGTTTTAATACATATCCTATAATTTTCACAATGTATTGTAGCGAATTACCAGAAGTGGATTTTCCAATTAATGATATTTTAGAGAGGAATATCTATGACTGATGGAAAAAAAAAAAATTAATCCGATCACCTTATTCATACACTTAGTCTCTTTGAAAGAAGTAAATTGGCATCAAAATAGCCAAAAAATGACATTGGGATGTGGCTTGGGATACCGTTTGGCTTTACAATTTATAAGGAAATCTCATGTCAAATAAAAGTCCCATGTAAAATCATCACCAAGATTGTACTTTGGAACTACAGACCATTGAGTTGGGGAGCAGGAGCGAGGGGAGCAGGGTGCACGTG
>NW_017729006.1:43360356-43377159 GCF_001723915.1 Gavialis gangeticus | reverse complement strand
GTCCCTTCCGACCCTTAATCTATGAATCTATGAATTTACGTACTAGATGGCACGATCCTGACTGAACAAAGAGATCAGAGGAAAAACCCTTTCCTTTATTTCAGGAATATAGGATTCAATTTCTCTGCCTAGGATTCTTTGCAGTTGGTACAGACAGAAACCTCTATACCGAGGTATCCAGGTTGTAGCCATATTGGTCTAAAGGAAGAGGCAATCAGGAATCATAGTAGAGATGATATCTTTTATTAGACCAACAAGATTTTTGCAAAAAAAAAAAAAAAAAGTCTTTAATTGCAAGCTTCTGGGCACAAATACCTAGCCACGTTTCCTCACTACCTATTTAAGTAGAATGGAATTTGGTGAAGTGGGGGAGGCAGCATGGCATGGAGCACACATCTGTGAGGAGTTTGATGTGTGGGAAGCTATTGTTACAGGTAAAAAAAGGTTCCTGAACATTTTTCTGTTGCAATGTCTGCCAAAGGTAATTCTAGATAATTGCTTCTGTTCTTCCCACTGAGTTACCCAATGGTTTATTCATTACGTACGATATGAGATGCCTGGGGCATGGAGTAGGATTTCTTTCCTTGAAAACAGGGAGTATACTAGAACATCACTGCAGTTCTTTAGTTTGCACAAGACATCTTTTCCTGAACAGCATATAACTGTAATTATAACAAGATGTCACAACATCCTCTGACTAGGCATGTGAAGCACTTTCAGTATTTCGCGGACTTAACTTTATAAGAGAGGCATTTAATTAATCTGCTGGTGAGAACTTTTCATACCAGTGATTATTTTCAAGGAAATCCCTGTAGCCATGTTTTTTCTAGAATTTTCACATTGTAAATTAAGTGGTGTCCAAAGTCTCCAGGGGTGAGGAAGGAATAGCCAACTGGGAAATTAAACAGGTTCAGTGTTTTGTGAAGTTATGATTTTAAGTAAAAAGTTGACTCCCTGTTATGTCCAGCAGCAGACAGTATGTCACCAAGGGAAATGAAAAAAGTTTGTTTCTATAAGAGTTTGAAAACAAATAGTTATTTTAAGGAAATACATATCGAGAGGCCCAGTTTTCTCTGTATTACAACTGCTTTGCCCAGCTTCATTAATGCATACAGCTAGGGACTGATCACTTCTGGACGTATGGATGCATCAGTGATTCAAAGTTCATGCAAAGGCTCTTTATAGGTCCAGCCTGAACTAGAGCATGGGAATCTCTGGCTGTAGTGTTGGTTGCAGTAACTGTAGCGTGACCATAATTTCCTAGTCTCAAAATGAAACATGCTTAGCTGAGACCTGAGCTTGGAGACAACTGAGCGTGCTGGGGAACTGGGGTTGTGGGATATAGCGCAAATCCTTAGGTAGGCCCATTACCTACAGTGACCATGCATCCTATTTTAGGTCTCATTTTAAACACTTGTCCCAGGCATCCCAGTTCTGTTAAATGAACACTTCCGTCCCATCTTCAGTAGGGATTTCTTTAAAATATGTGCAATTTAGCTATGACTAGAGTTGTTCTGCTGTCAATTTCTTTATAATTTCCCCTAAAGAAAAGGAAGATTTGATACTAGACAGAAAAAACTGGAAAACTTGTCCCAGGATAACTTTTTGAGGAAGGGACTGATTTCCATTTGCTGAAGAGCAGCTGACTCTCTCAAGGAAGCAGCAGTACTCATCAGCAATAGATCAAAACCCTCTTGAATGGATTTCATCAGCCATGACTGACATGAAACCATTATTATAGATATTAGATACAACTGCCACAGGACAAGCCACACCTCAATAAGGAAAGATGAGCAGATCTTATCCAGGGCAGGTGGTGCCTAGGATGTCTAGATCTGGCCCTGGTCCCTGGCAACAAGCTAGTGCAGATATAAGTCAGTCAACTGCAACCATAAAGTAGTCCAAAACTTCCTCAGGCTAGGAATACCCAACTCTGGTGCCAAGTCTTGGCATCATTAAAGCACCATCATATAAAATGTTTCCCATGGTGCAGACATGACAGATGCCACAACAGAAGTGATACCTTTTGCACTTTCCAAAGCCATGACCCATGATGGCAGAACATCAGTTTATATTTGGATAATGAAGCTATATCATCAAGCTATACCATGATTCTGCTCTTTTCAAATTACCTCATTTAAATCATACCACTGTCTCCCTTCTATAACATGCCCATTTAGTGCCCACCATATTAGGGTTTCATTCTACAGTATTTCATATGCTAAATGGTTATTACTATTACTACTATAGCAAGAGGAAATACAGCAAAAATGGAATTCAACTTAAAAAGAAACCAAAATGTTAATGAAAAATAGCTAAATATTTTGGCAATTTTTACATGGAAACTTTCCACATTTTGATCATTTCTATACTTTATTGAAGCCTTTCATTATTTTTTTTTTTTTTTTTTTTTAATGGAAACAAAGTTTCTCTCAGAATCTCCCTGTTTCTTTCGCTCACTGCCAGGGGCCCTAATGAGGCAGCCCAGCCTGGGTTAATTGCCTAGGCAGCCATACCTGTCTTGAGTCTCTGGCTGATAAGCCCCAGCTACTTAACCGGCTAGCTTCCAGATTGGTGCTAGGAGAACTACCTATCCATTTAGTCTCAGCTGTGGCAGCAGACTGCCAGACCAGCCAACAGTTCAGACTCTGGCTTGCTGTGGTAAGCCTCCTGCATCCTGACCCTGGTTTTGGCTCTGTTCCTGGACTCCAGCTTTATATTTCCCCTTGTATTTGTTTTCTGATCTGGCTTGGCCCTGTATATTATCCTTTGGCCTTGGTAGCTTGGTATCTGATTGCTGGATTCTGACCCCTGTCTGTGTTGTGAACTCTGCCCCTGGATTTCCACCCTCTGGTTCCGGGAAATTAGTTCCTGAATTCTGACCCAGCCTCTAGCCCTTGCCTTCCTTTAGTAGCCTAACCATTAAGCAGGACTACCTACAACCCAGTCCCTAACACTCACTCCTTTCCCTGCCATCACTTTAGACTGACTCCCTGCCACCCTGTATTTATATATAAGCATGGCTCACTGATACAACACCTCTACTCCATTCCCCCTCTGCCTCTGTTCTGATTGCTGGGATGATTAGAGGATTGTCCTCTATCATCTTGACCATGATACTAAGAGGAAAGGATTTTTTTTTTCTTCTCTCCACAGACTAACAGGTGTGGAGGAACTCCTCTCTGCCTTTTCTAGTTTGCTGAGCTAAACGAAGCTCCCCTTTCACCTGAAGAGGGATTGCACCTATTCCTTGGAATAGGGAAACCTTTAACTCCCACATAGCTTTCACATCACTTCCAGGATTCTTCCTGTGTCTGCTGTAGAACAAATCACATAGCGCTATAAATGTCAATAAATATGTTCTGCAAATATGTGACACATTTTTTGCTGATTTTTTCAAGTCTCTTATAAAATGGTTGTGTTCTTTATTTGCTTGATTTCTAATCACAAGAAGTTATTTTTTAAAACATTACTTCAGTTTTATACTATCTCTACCTGGTGCACAGACACATAAGGCAGTCTAAAAAACCGGCCTATGACCACCATTCTACCTGAGATCTGCCTGGGGTAGTGAGGCACCAACACTACGAGACCCCTATATGTAAAATAAGAGAGCTCCATTTAGTATGAGAAGAGGGCTGAATATCATTAAATGCTTGACTAATTTCAGAACTTAAACCTGTGTAATAAGTCAGTAGAGATAGGTGAACACTACAAAATATATCACCTTACTACCTGGAATTTACTTAATGTATTTCACACTTTGGGCATGTCCAGATGAGTGCACACATGTAGTATGCAGTGCCGCATACCGCAAGCGCCGCACATGCATGTGTTCTCTGTGCTGTTAATTTGCAGGGGTTGGGAGTTGACACCTCCTGGTGTCAAAAAAAGCAGGGCAAGGCACATGGTAGCAATATGTACTGACCAAAACCAGAGCCCGGCCAGCCAGAACCATGCTCCGGCTGCTGGCCAGGCTCCCTGCTGCTGGATTACTGCAGCTGCAGCCCCCAGAAGACCCCAGGTGTACAGGTGTTCCCCAGGGACAAGCAGCAGTGGTACATATTATGCTGCTGCTGTTTGTCCCCAAGGAAGTGCATGTTCCCACACATGGGGACACGCCTTATGTTTAAGTTCTGCAGATACTCTATACAGTTCAGCAAAGCAATGCACTTAAGTAAATCGTGTAGAACAGCAATGGAAAGCAAAGTCTGAATTGACCGTTGCAATCTGATTCAAACATTACTTCTTACTTAGTCACGGAAGAGAAACGTGCCATGTGACCGATCAAAAATGTTCCTGTTTTGCCTTTCAGCAAAAAACTGAACAGCTTGGCAGTGAGCTGCAGACCAAAAAGGATCATACAAATGAATGGCTCACATAAGCAACAGTTTCCCTAAACTTAGTGCTCCATGTATCACTTTATAACCTTATGATTGAAGTAACATGCATCTATTTCTCCACTTGTACATTTATTTTAAACCTTACTTTCTTAACTTAAATATTTCCCACACTACTGGAGAATAAATGTCTAAGGTAGCTTAAAATATTCAATTATAAAAACTCTTTAAAAACTTTTACTTCTATTTCTTTCTGATCCATGGGGGAAAAAACCTGAATAACCATTATTTGTCATTTACATTACTCATTTTAAAAATAAATACATATGTTACACATGAAATTTGATACATTTTGTATGCCACTGAACTACGTCAATCACTTATCTAATTTAAATCAAAGTTCTTCTTAATTCTTATTTGGATTGTTGAACACAGGCCAAAGGTCTCCTTGCTTATCATTTTACAGAACTCAAATCCAGCAAAATACGTAACATTTTGGGCAGCTGGTATGTGTGCATTATGCTCACACACACACCCCTTTTTTTGCAAAATATATAGTTTGTTGGTAGGAAGAAAAGCATGTTTGCTTCATAAAACACAGCTATTTTGTGCAGCATGGGGTATTGGTAAGCTTCAAATCCAATTTTGCATTGATTTTTGTCGTATAGTTATTTTTAAGGGCAAGCAAGGCAATAAAAACAGGTTATCAGAGATACAGAGTATTGAAGTAAATAAAAACTCAGCATTATTTCCAAGAACAGACTATACTGTTCTTTTCCACTTATCTGCTGTCAGGAAAAGAATAATTAAATTTGGTGACAAAATGTATGGTTCCTCTCTTATGCTAGAAACTGCATTTTCATTCTTATTAAAAGGGTGTAGTAAATTGGCATTTTGTTCCATGAGACACACAAGTTGGCTAAATTGACTACTCTCAAAAGCCATACATCTACAAAGCGCTCAGCACGCCTAAAACTAAAATAGGTTAGGCAAACTTGTGCCTTCGAATAAATTCAATTCTAATGCCCCCCAGCTTCTAGCCTGAGCTACGGCAGGCACGTGCCTGTACTTATTCTCTCTAGAGGGGATGTCTTTGTAGTTACAAACCAGTTCAGCCTAGCCAGGTTAGACTAACCTGCAAAATCTGAATCAATTCAGACTTGGGCTTTTTTGAATGTCTGTCCCTTTCTTAACAGAACAGAAGCTCAGTGCACATAAACCAATTTCAAAATGGCTGAAACTGGTTTAAGATAAGCCTGGTTGAATGTAGTATCAGACTTAACTGATTTAGGTCAAACTGGTTTATGAAACTTCTGTCCCAGACCCCTTACTGGTTCAAGTTAAATCACAGTCCCCCAGCATGCTTTGCAGCCCTAGGATGGGCTGTGCTATCTGCTCCAGAGAGCAGGGTTGACCTCACTCCTTTGCTCCTTAGCTGGAGCAGTGAGGCCTGGCTGACAAGCGGGTTGGGGGGAGGCAAACCCAGCTGGGGCTGCAGCCCAGTCTGCAGGGGGAGACTGCCCCCCCCCCCCCCAATCAGGAAAGCCCCAAGGAAGGGAGGGTTAAATATCCCTTCCTCCACTCAAACTTACTGCTGGCTGTGACCGTGGACTACAAATCCCAGAGGCATCTGGAAGGAGGAAAGAGATGAGCAATCCTGCAAAGTCCTACTGTTTTCATTTTGGACTACAAATCCCAGAGGCCTCAGGGGCAGCAAGAAGAGGAATGAACACAAAGCCCGTGCTGGCTACATGCCAGAGAGCCATGCTCTAGCACCTCCCCAGCTTCTGGTCTGAGCCAATGCACGCATGTAGCTGCATTTTCTGAATCCAAAATAAATGTCTGTTCACTTCTATTTCAATTTAATCTCTGCAGTTTAGACTAACCTACAAAGACTGAATCAATTCAGCCCTGGGCTTTTTGACTGTCTATACTTAGCCCATGCCTTTAAGACACACGTACCATGAGTCTCACAGTTTTATGAGTTTTTCTAATTTGAGCTTTCATGGTGTCTCACTTTCATGGCCTTCAGATTAATAACACCGTTGTTCTTACTTTTTGGTTGTTTTTCAATTAACTCATTAAAAAAAAAAGAAGGAAAAAGAGAGAGGATTTTTTGTCTTTGACTTATGTTTGGTACCGAGATGACAGTGAATTAGGAAACACTGCACTGACTGATTGACTAATAGGTTAGTCAGCGATTCCCAGCACACAACTCACAGATATCAGCTTATTTTTTTTACCACTGGAAGTAAATCAAAGTGATGCATAATAATGACCAGACTTTCTATCAATCTTAGTATTGCCAAATCCACAGGTTCAAAAACCATGGACCTGATCTCCAAAACCACAAGACTAGCTTACAGTTCATGAGATGTTCAGAAATAATAAACCTGGGAGGCTAGTTTTTTTTAATGGTGAAGGGGAAACCTCCCATCTCCACAGCAGGGGAGAAGCTTTCAAATCCAGCTTTGAATATGCACACAACATGCATCCCTCCCCCTGGCAGGCATGCCCTTGCTTCTTCATTGCCTGAATGCGGAGGAGATGCCACACAATTCCTGCTGCCTCCTGCCCTCAGTGGTCTCTGCTCCTACTGCAGCTCTTTTCCTGCTGCAAGACTCCCTTCCACTCCATTACAATTCCTAAATCTACCTCCTGGTTTCTCTTGGCTGTTTTTTTTCCTTTTAGAGGGTCTCCAAAGTTCTTTACTCTCCTTGTGAACAATACAGTGCCAGTCATTTTTGGTTTCCACCTCAATGAAAAGAGTGAGAGGTGGCAGCCACCTTTATTAATTCGTGGCAGCACTCAACCACCCTCAGCCAGTACAGCTGAAAGTTGCCAAGAGATGGTGCTTCGCTTCTCTAGTATTTTCAGGCATGCAATTACTATTTGATACTAGTTGTTGCTGTTTTGGATTCTAGTGTATATCACTTCCCAGCTCAGGTACTATCAATGGTACATAAGTATCAAAGAGTGAGAATCACCAATTTAGATATTAAGAAATTTACCAAAACTAGAATCAAGATCTGTTTGCAGGTCATGAATAGAGAAAGAGACAAAGTTTACCAAGAACTCACTATGAACAATATGCTCAACATTTCATCATCTTTTGTTAATGGATGATTAATTATGAAATAACACATGCTACAGTTAACCAGATCAAACAATCAACACTGTATGGTAAACACATAATGTTCCACTGGTATTATAAAATTTTATCCATAGTAATAAAGCAAAACTTCAAGAAGTCAAGATTACTTACCAATGCGAGCTGAGAAAGCCACTAAGATCCAGAAAGTAATGAGAAAAGGAATATAAACCTCATGCCAATTAAAAGTGATGATCTGGAACACCTGGTTGCTGCTACTGCTGGCATTTCTTTCATCCAAAAATTCTACAGGTGGTTTTTGGGAGACCTCAAATGCCACATTTGAGGTTCTGGATCCAGACACAGCACTTCCAGCCAGTCCTCCTGGACTGTACATCAACCATGCCAGAAGCATGAAGGACCACAGACTTAGTGTCTCTGCTTTCATTGTCAAAACATACACTGAGGATGGTAGTTTAGCTTACTTTTAAGCTGTCTTTCTGTTCTGTTCTAAAACTGTCCTTCTGAATGTTGAGATCTACTTCTAGATACACTCCCCCACTTAGTTGCTAGTTTTCTCAATGGCCAGTTTTTAACTGTATTAGTTTAAAAAATGAATTTTGCCTGATTTTAGCACCCTAAGCTCTTCCACTTCTAATGCTCTCTATATTTTCTCACTCATTCCTTCATTCTGAAACTCTGAGTCCTTCTTTCCTAAAGCAGTGCTAAAGGTAAGGAACCTCACATAAAAAGTCCCTAGTCCTTTTCTCACCCCTAGTTTTCCTAACTTCTCGAGGAGAATGAAGGATGCCTGTTATAAGGGTTTGCAACTGAATAGGAGGAGTTTACCAAAGCTGTATAGTACTAAAATATCTTGTAATGATCTACAAACATTTATGACTGCAGCAGTTCCTCTTATTTGTAAATCCTTGGCTGCAAGGTAAATAGAAAAGATAACTTACAATTAATTATTTCTCTCATAATAATTATGGAGCAGTATGTGTTCAAAGCCTGATCAATTGAGCAACATGACACAGACTTTGTCCCTGCTAGAATTAATATGAGATTCTGTTCTGCATCTTGCTCAAAATAAAAAACAAATGTTAAAGATTTCTGTATTTGTTTCAGCACTCGGAGATGAAATTCCTCCTCTTTTCCAGTGGTAAAGAAACAAGGTGGTGAAACCAGGTTCACCTAAAGGATGTCATCCTTACCCTATCTTGTGCTCCATCCCTCTGGAACTGGACCAAACCAGAAGGACGTCTAGAAAATGACGACTCAGGAAACACCTTCTTTGACCATAGTGGAAATAAATCAATGCAGATGGCACTAATATTTAAATAGAATTCAACAAGACTCCTGATCCCTTCAGCCCTGATGGACGAAGTTCTCCCTCTAGCCACAGAATACATTCCCCTGGGATGCAAACAGCGTCAGCTTCCTCATGTCAGCCTATCAAAAATATCTCAGATATTCTGCAGGGTCAAGTTCACAAGGTAAAAGGGAATTCAGTCTTTATGGCTCATTTGTGTGTCAAGTGAGGAGACAAAAAAATCTGTGGCAACTAGGATACATATTTCTGATTCCCTGCCCATTGGAAGCTACAGCTTGCCAAATCACTTAGGGCAAAGAGTCACCAGCTGGCAAGTGTTTTTCACTTTCAACTTAATGAACAATTTAACAAAACTGATAGAGATATGCAAAATCCTGAGGCATACAGACAATAGGAAAAAACATCCTAAGATGAAGAACAATCTTAGGAGTGAGGAGCTGTTACAATGAGCACCTCACCACCCATGCACCCATCACCCCTCCTAAGAAATCAGTCCTCTACTCTCTGCCAGAGGCTACACATGTGCTGGGAAACACTGCAGTCACAGGGTTGCCACATATTCCTCCTGAGTGGGTAGAAGTGAAATGGCACAGATCCTAAGGTAGATTCTCTCATATTCTCTCGCTCTCTCTTTTTTTAAAAGAAATTAGTCTGATTCAGGGCACTTCCCATTGCAGTACCTTTTGGTAAGATTTGAGGACAGGATCCAGTCATTGAACCATCACCTTTACTTATGCTGTGAGGACGACTTCCTCCTTTTTCCAGACTGCTTTTTGGGGGATTTGGAGTATCCTTTGGCAGATGTACTAAAGCAGTGGTTCTCAAACTTTTTGGGCTCAGGGCTCCCTTCACTGAACTTGAGGCACCCTTCCATAACTTTTGCGAATTGAGTGGCACCTAACTTCAGCTAGGTTTGGAGGAGCCTGAGTTTATCTGCTTAGCTCCTCACACCTTGTGACACCTTTCAAAGGATCTGGCATCACCCCAAGGTGCTACAGCACCCTGGTTGAGAATTGCTATACTGAAGTATCTCATCACTTCTCATTGCTTCATTCACTGAAACAGTCAGCCCCATCAGCCTGACAATTTTTGTGCTCAGAGTGTGTGGCTCTGATCTTTTCTAGGGTAGCTATGTTTGCAGGGTGGGAGAAGCTGTTTCAGGATTATACACACATGCTGGCTTATGCCAGCACAGTGTGCCTTCTCCACCACAAACAGAGTCAGGTCTGCTAGCTCTGCATTCCTAGAAAAGGGACGAGTCTGACCAGTGCTGGCCTATTTCTCTATTTGCCATGAGACTAATAAGGATATGCAGTAGCAGGAGGAAATTATACTGGGGAAGCAATTAACTACCCCTCAAAAATTAACAAGTTTTGTCTTTGGCTTCAGTGCCAAGCTCTGCATCAATTCACCCAAGCAGTGAAGACAGGTTCCTCACTAGTGTGAGGTCAGTGTCTAATTGAGCCAGAGCTTTTCAGCAGAATTATAACTACAAAAGTCAACCTATCTATTAACTGCCAAAGAGCTGCCTGAACCAGCCCATTTTATTTCCTTACAGAAAGATAGAAATTCTAAACCGAACATAGATTAGAAGAGAAAATGCTGTCAGTGTGCTTGGGCTACATAACTAGTGCACTTCACAGCACACATAAGTGAATCTGACTGCATAAAAATCAGACAGCCTTTCAGACTGAAGTTGACATTTACTACCTTGTTTGAAGTCTTTGATTACATTACAAGAATTAATGGGAGCATTACTCTGATAGCATACATAGATAGATTCCATACATAGAATTATAATACCTAACCCTGCTATAATGTGATGGATTATTGTAGTTAAATATCTTTGATGAAATTAAACAAATGGTGGTGACACATAATCTAATTAAATATTTGCTAAAGAAATGATGCTGAAACTACTTAAAGGTGTAGAAAAGGCCTTATCATCAAACAGTCAGCTGCAATACCCACTGATCAGTAGAAGTGTTCTGGCTGATTTCAAGGGAATTTGGATCAGGACCTTAATGAGTTAATTCTGTAGAAATCAAACACTTCCAGCCTCACAACTAATGGGTAGAATATATGGGCTCTTCATTAACCCAAATAAATCCAAAACTTAGGGCACGTGGGTAGAATTCAGCCCTTCATATCTCCAGGCCAGAAGAGAGGTTGCTTTAGCTAGAATGAGGCTTCAGGTGGAGAAGTAGAAATAACTTATATTTTTCCATCCCTCTGCAGCAGAGAATGCTCTTTCTCCCAGTTCTCCACTGCTCAGTCCTGTGGGACCATTCCCCTCCCTGTCTAAAGTAAGTACACCATGTTATCAAATTAGTGACGTGGTGCATCTATTTAGCTCAGGTATTGATAACTGTGCAAAGTTCAAGAATTTCACCCAACCTGCCCCTGACTCTTGCACTGCAATTCAATGGCCTCAGCTGCTAGTACATACTCTGTTGTTACCGCCTATTCCTCCTCTGTGTGCCATCACTCATTTTACTTCATACCTCCTCCTTTCCATATCTTTCTCCTTGAAGCAAGTAAAAATAAGCTATAAATAGTATGCTGTCTGGGCAACACCTTCTAATCCACTCAGCCATGGTCTGACTGAGCTGTGAAGACCCAAAGAGCTTGCGCAGTTAAGGCATACCAGTTTCCATAGCTAGTCACACAAAATGGTCTTATTTATGTCCAGCAACCTCTTGATTCCCCTTTCCAGACAATCAAGTATCCCGTTGTATCTGTATTTAGTCGGGCCAGCCTTCAACAAGAGGCCAGAGCAGGGTACACATGTGGGCACCTAGCTTGTATTTAGGTCTATCTTGTGTCTAAGTGCACTAGCTAGATTAAATAGAGTTCTGTTATCCCTGCATATATGGCAATCAGACCTCGGATTGTAAAGAGGATGACTAGAAAAGAAATGAGTGCAAGCAAGCATGGTGGACTGAACCCAAGTGCAAAACTTGGTGCACCAAATCAAATATGCCCTAGGAAATATAAACCAGTATTGAAATATTGGCAGATTGTTCCTGTGACAGTTGTTTCATGGTTTACTACTAGACCATCACCATATTGCAGTTGCAGTCAGACCATTTATTGTGCAACTTGCTGTTAAATGGATCTCCATGAAACATACTTTGCAGGAAATTATACTGGGCTGCAAGGTGATTCTGAGGCTTCTTTTCAATACATTTATACAAGTATTCCATTAGTTAATTAACAACTCATTGTCAATCTCGCTCCCCCTAACATGTATATATGATTATCGGATCCCAACAGCAGTATGTAATACACTTATTCTGAAAGGTACTTGTAACAGGGCCCCTGCCCTATTACTGAGAAAGGGAGGAAGCCCAGGAGCCTGCTGGCCAGCTCAACCCCTGTGAACAGATTTGATAGTGGAAGGAATCTAAGCAAGCACTTAACACAGAGGCTAACACTTAGCACCATAGACTAGAGCCTTGCAGAGAACATAAGAGACTAGCAGCAGTAAGCCACTGGGGCTGAGCCAGCAAGCTGAATAAGAAAACACCTATGGCAGCTTAGGGAGCCACATGACCAGCAGTGGGCAAGGCCAGGGAGATACACAAACACAGGCCTGAGCTAGGAAGGACAGTCTGGTTCTGGAGGCTGCAGTAGATGGAGCTCCAGAGCAGGAGAGTCCCTAGCTGTCACCTGTACTACCTTGGGGGACACTAATTGAATGCTGCTGCTTTGCAGAGGAATGTGACCCAGGATAAGGGGAAGCTAGGTGGTACAGACAGGTAGCCACTGTCTATGTTTGGACTTGGAGCAGGCTAGTTGGTGTTATAGGTAAAGGGCTTATTCTTTCGTTATAGTTTACCAGTGGTTTGGGTGAGAAACTGAGGGGTGGCTCTGGAGATCCCGTTAGCACCCAAGGGGCATGTGACTGCCTTGATTCCTGCCAGGAATCAAGCTGAAGGCCCAGACTGAGGACCAGAGGGATTAGTGCCAGGAGCAGGGTTCTGAACCTGTTCAGCCTCCACAAGAGAAGGCTGAGGGGGGATCTAGTGGCCTGTTATAAACTAGTCAGAGGGGACCAGCAGGCACTGGGGGAGTCCCTGTTCCCCCGAGCACTACCAGGAGTGACTAGAAGTAACGGTCACAAGCTGGCAGAAAGTAAATTCAGACTAGAGATCAGGAGGCGCTAGTTCACTGTCAGGGCAGCTAAGATCTGGAACCAACTTCCAAGCAAAGTGGTGCTGGCTCCTACCCTGGGGGTCTTTAAGACAAGCGTTGACAATCACCTTGCTGGGGTCGTCTGACGCCATTACTCTTTCCTGCCATGGCAGGGGGGCGGACTTGATGATCTGCTCAGGTCCCTTCCGACCCTACAAACTGTGAAACTATGAAACTAGGGTGGAGACAGTCCCCAGGAAGGGTAGAGACAGAGGCCCAGGGTCCAGCAAGAACTAAAGCAGATTCAGTGCCTGAAAAGCACTGAGACAGTGCCAGGTGTCTGAAGTCTATGAGGGGCTAAGCCAGAGCCCAGTAGGGGGAGACTAGGGCTGGATCCCAGAAGCCAGGTCCAGAGCAATAGGTCTTGACTACAGGACCAACTAGAGTAAAGAGGAAGAAACTAGGAAAGGTGAAGCCCCAACAAAGGAGTAAAGGCCTGAGGTGGCTTAGTGATGTTGGGGGACAAGTGTCCCATCTGAATGATAGTACAGTGACACCTGTGATGCATGGGCATGGTGTAAGGGGTGGCCGAAGCCACATAATTAGTCCTTAAGGTTTACAAGTGTCCATGGGCATGGATGACGGTGAGGTTGCCACTCAACAAGGGCAGGATTGAGACCAGCGGAGTCCACAAAGGACCTGCTGACTGTTAGAGGAACTGAGGCTTGCTCTAGGACCCAGTAGACAGCCTCCCTCCCAAAGGCAGGGAAGGCACCCCAGAGCTGGAGCAGGGTACAGATTGCATGGCCACCCCGGAGCACAAACTTGGTTATAGTACTGTATATGTTAAAATAATGCACCCAGCTGTGACTATTTATAGACTGCTAAATTGCCATCATAAGGAGCAAAGACCCACAGAAACATTCTTGAGGATTGCATCTACATAGTTGAAACGTGTCTCTTTACACGAGCCTCAAAGAAAGACAGGCTGAGCCTATTGCCAGGAAAAAAAACCCATGTGACTCGCTTGAGTGACAACTTGGCATTTGGCAACTCTGGAGCAGCAGTTTCAGACAAAAGTCGGTCAGAACAAAGACCAACATGCATATATTTAAAAAAATGAGATGTAGTGGAAAGCCTAAGTAATAAAACAAGGACAATTTGTCATGAATATCAAATGTACACGTACCAATAGCAAGAAAGACGTGTGCTGCTGGCAAAGTCCTTGTTGAAACAGTCAGAATGAACGGCCTCTCAAGTGACAATTGCTAACTTAAATGAATGGGACTTACTATAACTTTATAATGTGGTGAATGACTTATGTATTTAGTGATTTATCTGCATTTTAAAGCTAGTGTTATTTAGAGTGATGTTGTAGTCATGGTAGTCCAGGAACTACGTGAGAGAGAAGGATTTTTAGGGTGATCTCTTTTATTGGATCAACTGCAAGGTTGGGATAGAGTTTCATAGTTGTTAGGGGCTGGAAGGGACCTTACACGTCATCAGGTCCAGCCCACCGCATGTGGGCAGGAAAGACTGCTGGGTTCAAATGATCCCAGCAAGATGGGCATCAAGATGTTTTTTGAATATCGCCAGGGTGGATGACTGTACCACTTCTGGGGGGAGCCTGTTCCAAACCCTCAGCACTCAGCTTGTAAAGAAGCTTTTCCTTATGTCTGGCCTGAGGTGATCTTCAATCAGCTTGTGCCCATTATTTCTTGTCCTCCCCTGGGGGGCCTTGGTGAATAGCTATTCCCCCAAACCCTGGTGTATGCCTCTGATACAGTTATAAGCTGCCACCAAGTCCCCCCTGAGTCTTCTATTCTTCAGGCTGAACAATCCCAAGTCCGCGAGCTTTAAGCTAGGTTCGCCAGGGGACGGGGATGCAGAGAAACATAAGGACACTTCGCCATCAAGCCAGGTGACGTGCACAGGTAGTACCCGCATAAGTGACAGGGGCCAGGGCAGGCTTAGGAAAAAGGGGGCAGCATGGGCACCTGCAGGAGGCCTCAAATGCCTCTACAGAAATGCTTGAAGTATGGGGAATAAGCAGGAGGAACTCGCCCTCCTGCTACCTACCAAAAATCCAGACCTAGTGGGGCTCTTGGAAACCTGGTGGATTCTACCTATGACTGGGCAGTGGACGTCCAGGGATATAGGCTGTACAGACGAGACAGAGCAGAGAAAAGGGGAGGGAGGTGTAGCGCTATATGTCAAAGAGCAATACGTGTCCTCAATGATCAGGATGGGGTCAGAGGAGGGGCAAAATGAGGCACTCTGGGTACAGGATAGACTTGGCAATCTAGTGATTGCAGTAAATTAAAAAGCTGACCTCTTTAATGAATTCTTTGCCTCCATATTCCTGAACAGGGACCGAGACATCTCCCCTACTAGACTTGTGGACAGACCCAGGGGAGGCACCGCCATTCCTACAGTCAGGGATGACCTAGTTAGGGAACTTTTGGAGGGGCTGGACATGTTTAAATCAATAGGTCCAGATGCTCTTCATCCAAGGGTGCTGAGGAAATTGGCAGAGGTCATAGTGGGGTCCCTGGCATGCCTCTATGAGCACTCGTGGGGCACTGGCCAGGTACCAGAGGATTAGAAAAGGACCAATGTGGTCCCCATTTACAAGAAGGGTAGAAAGGAGGACCCCGGCAATTATACGCCAGTCAGTCTTACCTCAGTCTTTGGGAAGACCTTTGAGAAAATTATCAAGGAGCACATCTGCAAGGGCCCAGCAGGGGAGATAATGCTCAGGGGCAACCAACATAGGTTAATTGAGGGCAGGTCTTGCCTGACTAACCTGGTTTCTTTTTATGATCAGGTCACAAAGTCCCTGGACGAGGGTGTCAGGGTGGATGTCATCTTCCTGGACTTTAAGAAGACCTTTGACATGGTTTCCCACCACATTCTCTTAAAAAAACTTGGTGACTGCACACTGTTGCTTACACAGTTAGATAGGTGGCAAATTGGCTAGATGGTTGCACCCAGAGAGTGGTGGTGGATGGGTCATTTTCAACCTGGAGAGATGTGGGCAATGGAGTCCCCCAGAGCTCGGTCCTGGGGCCTGTACTGTTCAACATCTTTATCAGTGATCTGGATGTGGGTGTGGAATGGACACTGTCCAAATTTGCTGACGACACCAAGTTGTGGGACGAGGTGGGCACGCTGGAGGGAAGGGACAGAATCCAGCTGGATCTAGACAAATTACAGAGGTGGGCAGATGAGAATAGGATGGAATTCAATGCAGACAAGTGCAAGGTGCTGCATCTAGGGAGGAGGAACCAGCAACCAGAGGATAGGCTGGGGAACACCCTTCTTGTCAAAATGGTGGCAGAAAGGGATCTTGGAGTCATTGTTGACTCCAGGATGAACATGAGCCACCAATGCAAGGAAGCGGTCAGTAAGGCTAACCACACCTTGTCATGCATCCACAGATGTATCACAAGCAGGTCCAGGGAGGTGATCCTTCCCTCTATGCGGCATTGGTCAGGCCACAGTTGGAGTACTGCATCCAGTTCTGGGTGCCACACTTCAACAGGGATGTGACTAGCACTGAGAGAGTCCAGAGGAGGGCCACTCGTATGGTCCAGGGGCAGCGGGGCAGGCCCTACAAAGAGAAGCTAAAGGGCCTGAATCTATTCAGCTTCCACAAGAGAAGGCTGAGAGGGGATCTGGTGGCTGTTTACAAACTCACCAGGGGGACCAGCGAGAATTGGGGAAGGCTCTGTTCCCCCGGGTACCACCCAGGGTTACTAGGAATAATGGCCACAAATTGGTAGAGAGAAGGTTCAGGCTGGACATCAGGAGACATTACAGTTAGGGCTGCCAGGTTCTGGAATGGGCTCCCAAGTGAGGTGGTGCTCTCTCCTACCTTGGAGGTCTTCAAGAGGAGGCTG
>NW_017729006.1:43348525-43355356 GCF_001723915.1 Gavialis gangeticus | reverse complement strand
GGGGTGATATGACCCCAGCACCCATTCCTGCCTGGGGCAAAGGGGTCGGACCTGACGATCTGTTTAGGTCCCTTCTGACCCCAAGTACTATGATAAAAAAAAGTTCCTCAGCCTCTCCTCATACATCTTGGTCTCCAGGCCTCTAATCATGAATGTGGCCCTCCTCTGGACTCTCTCGAGCTTCTCCACATCTTTTTTGAAGTGCGGTGCCCAGAACTGGATGTGGCGCTCCAGTTATGGTCTCACCAAGGCCAGGTAAAGTGAGAGGATGATATCCTTTGCTTTGCTCAAGACACCTCGGTGGATGCATGCCAGTGTTTGGTTAGCTCTGCCAGCTACAGCATTGCATTGGTGGCTCATGTTCATTTTGTTGTCAGTCACGACACCCAGGTCTCGTTCACTTGTGGTGCTGGCAAGCAGAGCACTGCCAAGCCTGTAAGTGTGTTGTGGGTTATTTCTCCCCAGATGGAGAACTTTACATTTCTCTGTATTAAATGACATGAGGTTGAGGTCTGTCCACTTCACGAGCCTGTTCAGGCCAGCCTGTATTGCCAGCCTGTCTTCAAGCATGACAGTGCTCCTCCATAGCTTGGTGTCATCAGCAGACTTTGCCAGATTGCTTGTAATACCTGAATCCAAATAGTTAATGAACAGTTGAAAAGCACTGGTCTAAGTACTGACCCCTAATGGATGCCACTGGTCACCCTCTGCCATGACAACTCAGTTCCATCAATCAACGCCATTTGGGTCCTACCACAGAGTCAGTTGCCTAACAACCAGACAGTGAAGTAGTTGAAGCCACATTTCCCAATTTGACTATGAGGACATCGTGGGAGATGAGGTTGAAGGCCTTTTTGAAGCCCAAGTATATGACATCAACCTTATTTCCTCTATCTGGGTGGCAAGTAACCTGATCATAGAAGGAAATCAGGTTGGTCTGGCATGACCTGCCCATGATGAAGCCATGTTGGCTACCCTTCAGAATACAGCCTTCAGTTAGCCTGTGTGTGATGGTTTCTTTCATGATTTTCTCCAGGATTTTACCTGGGATTGAGGTCAAACTGATTGGCCTGTAGGTTCCTGGGTCCTCCTTTTTCCCTTTCTTAAATATAGATATCACATTGGCTTTTTTCCAGTCTTCTGGGACCTCTCCTGAGAGCCACGAATCTTCAAATAACTTCGTCATCAGTTGCACAATGACGTTGGCCAGTTCTTTTAGCACTCTTGGGTGTAGATCATCCAGCCCAACTGACCTATAGATATTTATCCTTTGTAGGTACTGCCTAACAAGATTTATGTCAAGATTTAGGTCACTCCCACCATGGTCATCCTGTATCCTGTCAAGCAGACTAATATCCTTGGACTGGTGGAATACCTACATGAAGTATTCATTCAGGAGTTCAGTTTTGTCCTGGTTGTCAGTTAACAGCTGTCCCATTTCATTTATCAGGGGTCCTGTGCTTCCCTTGCTCCTTTTGCGACTTCCTACATGTCTAAAGAAGGAGTTTTTATTGCCCTTGATTCCAGTTGCCAATTTATGTTTGGTTAGTGCTTTCACTGTCCTGATCTGTTCCCTACAGGCGCAGGTGGCAGATGAGTACTTCTCTTTGGCAGTTGTTCCTGGCTTCCATCCCTTGTAGGCTTCTTGCTTTAATTTCAGGATGTCCATAACTTCTCTGTTGAGCCAAAGGGGTCTCCCAGCTCTTTTGCTGCCTTCCTTGCAGAGGGAATAGACTTTCTTTGAGCTCTTAGGATTGCTTCTTTGAGGCAAGACCACTCTTCTTGTATTTCCTTCCTCATCAGACAATGGTCCTGCAGGGCCTTGCCAACCAATCTCCTGAGTTTGTGGAAATCAGCTTTCCTAAAATCAGGGATTTCTACCCTACTAGCTGATTTTCCTGGTTTGCAGTGAATGGAGAAAGTGATGATCAAGTTAGACAAGCTTTTATATGCAGGTCCTCCGAGACCTGAGGAAGAATGCCTTGAATTCGAAAGCTTGATTAACTTTATCCCTACTGTACAGTTGATCAAATAAAAGAGGTCACTAAAATCCTTGCCTCTCTGCTTTTAAAAACCTTGAACAAGCATATGCTGACATATGTGCTAATTCTGGTTAATCTTTTTTTTTTTATCAAAGTAATGGATCACAGCTAGGAAGCACAGAGATCCTCAAATCCACATGTTTACTGGATTGGGCCCTGCCTTGTGATTTCACTGCCCTTTCTTGTGAGCAATACATCTGGTGCTTTCTATGAAATTCAGTGAATGAATACTTACTAATGTACCCTTATGACTAAAGTCAGTTTTTTCAAGTGCATTCTACAAAAATCAAAACATTTGTTCAATGGCTTTTTTGTTTAATTGCTGTAATAATTTGTGCTGGGCAGCAAATCATTCATACATTACTATTGTAGAGTTCCTAGAGCAGTCTATGAATGGGTGGAATCTAACTTATGTAGCGATTATTGCATGACTTCAATGCATTTACTGGTATGTTACGCTGAAATTCATGCTTAGAGCTAGTTTCTTGAACCTATCATTATTTGAGATGTGTATTGTTATCATTATAAAAAGGAGGAAGTAATCACACAGCGGCAGCTGCTACTGAAGGACCCAGCAGAACATTTTACACCTGCTAATCAACAGTAGTTAGTAATCTAATAGCCAGTTCAATACACAGAACCTAGCTACTACATAATGACTACATAATGAATTAAAGGGGAACAATTAGCATCTACAAAACCAAGCTAAGGAGAGGAAAGAATCAATACAGACAATCAACTGCCCCAAGACAGAGACAGAGACAGTCTTGGCACAAGTTTTGTCTGTCAGCAGCTAGGGGTGCAGGGCCCCAGAAGCCCCCTGTACCGATCTCCTCAACAGCTGGCAGGCATCACAGCAGGGGCCACCATCCCTGCAGCTGTCACCCTGCTGCGCCTTAACACACACAGGGTCGCCCATGGCATGAGTTTTGCTTGTCCTCAGCTTGAGGTGCAGTTCCCCCCAAACCTCTGGACCGATATTCTTGAAACTTGGCAGGCTTTGTGGCCTCAGTAAGCACTACCACCCCTGCAGTTTTGACCGCCCTGTGGTGTACCACACAGCTGTGACAGGAGTTTGGCTTTCAAGAATTTGGGGTACAGTTTCCCCCAAACCCCTGCACCGATCTACTTGAAACTTAGCAGGTTACATGCTCTCAGCAGAGGCTACCATCCCTACATGTTTCATCCAAATCAGACCAAAAACAACAAAGTTATAGATATTTCATTGATTCCCCATTATACCCTATGGCCTGATCTCCGAGGCGGCTCTGAAGCCTTGGAGCCGCTTTGGCCGAATCAAGGCGGAAACCTGGTCTGGAGCTCCAGATCAGATCGCAGCCATCCGAAGCAGCTGGATCTGAAGCCTGATCGGATCGCTGCCAACTCGCACAGGATTAGTTGTCACCAGACCAAGGAAAAGCTGAGGGGAGTACAAATGCACTCTCCCACACAGCCTCACATTCAAGAACTCCCCACCCAGTGAGGCTAAGAAAGAACAAGGACACTAATAAGGAAACAGGTATAACGGCAATCAGTAAATATAAATGACACAAATGCCTTAGTAGGTTTATGGTGCTGTTATTCAGCTTCTCTGATGTTCACAAGGAACTTAGTGAGATCACTTCTCATAAAGAAACTAAGAATAGTGTCCTGGAAACAATGATTTGCAAATACGTGATTGCGAATTGGGAACTAACTCTAAAATGGTAGTGACCTCACTGTGGGTTTGAGGCAAATGAATGGCAGTTCAGAAATGGAGAAATGGAATTCATCTTCCAGAACCAGATGACTAAGCATAGAAGAGATAGATGCCTCTGTAGACCCCAGTGGGGGAGGAGGGACATAGTCCAAATATGCAGAAAATGAAATGACAGACACTCTTGAAGAAAGCATTCAACCTGTACTAGAGGTCAGCCCACATCAGGTCAGTTCAACAAAGTAATTTAGCTGCTAAGAAGCATCCTTGGCACCTAGGTGCAACTTCTAAGTATTTCTGATATCCACAAGCTCCTTTCCCTCCCCTACTTAACGTTATAATTGCCTACCAGGAGTATACAAATGGGGCAAGGCACATGGGGTGGCTGCTGCTTACAGGGACAGCTGTGACTTGCCCTC
Source organism: Gavialis gangeticus (assembly GCF_001723915.1). Classification (NCBI taxonomy): domain Eukaryota; kingdom Metazoa; phylum Chordata; order Crocodylia; family Gavialidae; genus Gavialis; species Gavialis gangeticus. Next base: position 43,351,199 of record NW_017729006.1, on the reverse strand, counting down.
TTGACTACTACCCTGTCCTGCTCATCCATGTGGGCACCAATGATACTGCCAAAGGAGACCCTGAGCATCTCAAAAGTGACTACAGGGCTCAGGGTGCAAGGGTAGGGGGGTCTGGGGCTCAGGTTGTGTTCTTGTTGATCCTTCCGGTCAAGGGGAAGGGCCTGGGGCAGAAGAAGGTGCATCCTCCAGATCAATACCTGGCTGTGCAGGTGGTGTCACCAGCAGGGCTTTGGCTTCTTCGACCATGGGATGTTGTTCCAAGAAGGATTGCTGGGAATAGAGGGGATCCACCTGATGAAGAGAGAGAGGAACATCTTCGCCAACAGGCTCGCTAACCTATTGAGGAAGGGTTTAAACTAGGTTTGCTGGGGGATGGAGACCAAAGCCCATAGGTAAGTGGGGAAGCAGGAGACCTGGAGAAAGAGCAAGCAGGAGGGGGCAACAGGGGAGGTGTTCTCATACTTCTTGAGAAATCAGGGCAATCACCTAGTTACCTTAGATGCCTGTACATAAATGCACAAAGCCTGGGAAACAAGCAGGAAGACTTGGAAGTCCTTGTACAGTCACAGGATTATGACGTGATTGGAATAGCAGAGACTTGGTGGGATGGCTCACATGACTAGAGCACTGTCATGGATGGGCACAAACTGGTCAGGAATGACAGGCAGGGGAGAAGTGGAGGAGGAGTTGCACTTTATGTAAAAGCCATATAATTCCTCAGATCTCCAGTATGAAACTGGAGCTAGGCTTGTTGAGAGTCCCTGGATTAGGGTCAGAGGGGAAAGCAACAAGGTTGATGTGGTGGGTCTCTGCTTTAGACAATGGGGATGCGTAGTGGGTGCACGGGGGTGCACATACACCCCCTGAAAGCGCCGGTGCACCCCCTGTCAGGCCGGGCTCCCTATTTAGGTGATGGGTAGGGGGCCAGGCAGGAGTGCTGGTGCCCCCCTTGTGAGCACTGGCTGGGGTGTGGAGCCACCAGCAAAAGTGGCTGCACTGCTTCTGGAAGTGGCTGCTGGAATTCTGGAAGCAGCGCAGCTGCTTTTTGGTGAGTAAGATCGGCTGTGAGGGATCCCCGCCCCGGTCAGCAAGATCGGTCATGGGGGAACCCCCCAGTCGCTGACTGGTGTCAGGGTGGGGGAGGCACATGCCCCCACAACTCAAGAGGAACCAGTCGCCCATGGCTATAGACCACCAGACCAGGAGGAAGTGGTAGATGAGGCTTTCTTCAAACAGCTAGTGGAAGTTTCAAGATCACAGGCCCTGGTTCTCATTGAGGACTTCAAGCACCCTGACATCTGCTGGGAGGGCAATACAGCAGTGCATAGGCGATCCAGGATTTTTTGGGGAGTATTGGGGACAACTTCCTGGTACAAGTGCTGAAGCCATCAACTAGAGGCCATGTTCGTCATGACCTGCTGCTCAAACAGGAAAGAATTGGTGGGGAATGTAGTAATAGTGGATGGCAACTTGGCCACAAAATGACTGAGTTCAGGATCCTGAGGAAAGGAAGGATGGAGAGTAGCAAGGTAAGGACCCTGAACTTCAGAAAAGCAGACTTCAACTCACTCAGGCAACTCATGGGCAGGATCCCCTGGGAAGCCAGACTGAGGGGGAGAGGAGTCCAGTTGAGCTGGCTGTACTTTAAAGAACCCTTACTGAGAATGCAGGAAAAAACCATCCTGATGTGCAGGGTGACTAGCAAGTATAGCAGAAGACCAGTTTGGTTTAGCAGGGAACTCTTTAGTCAACTAAATCACAAAAAGAAACCTACAAGTATTTGGGTTGCAAGAGGAGGATCAGGGAAAGTGTGGTTCCCTTACTGAATGGGGGAAGCAACCTTGCAACAGAGGATGCAGAAAAGGCTGAAATGCTCAATACTCTTTTGCCTCAGTTTTCACAGGCAAGCTCAGTTCCTAGGGCTGCGCAGAACAGGTAATATTAGATTTGACAGCCATGCTGAATATTAAACCGGGTCCCGCTTCGATTTGCCGTCCGCTTCAAGTCAAAGTGGGTCCGCTTTGACTCGAGGTCGAAGCTCAGTCGAATATTTGAGCTGCTTCGACTTCCCATAGGCTATAATGGGGAAGGTCGAAGCAGGCTATAACTTTGGCATTTCTTGTCTGATCTTGATGAAACTTGCAGGAATGGTAGCTCCTGAGGAGCCCACAAAGCCTGCTAACTTTCAACAAGATAGGCTCAGGGGGTTTGGAGAAACAGCACCCCAAATTCTTGAGAGAAAACCTCCTGTGACTTCTGTGTGGAAGGCCACAGGGAGCTCAAAACTGCAGGCTTGCTACCCCCTGAGGAGCCCACAAAGCCTGCCAACTTTCATGGTGATAGGTGCAGGGGTTTTGGGGAAACTGCACCTTAGGCTGCTGACAGACAAAACTCGTGATCCAGATGGAGCGAGGAGGGTGACATTCGCTCCGTCTGCACTTGGAGCTTGGGGACCCCAGCAGTGGGACGTTCACCTTGAGGAACACCAGCTGGTCCGCCAAAGCAGGATCCAAGCAGGTGCGGTGGGGTGTCACAACATCTGCAGCCACGCTAAACACCCTCTCGCTTGGCACACTGGTCGGTGGACAGGACAGGTATTCTCGGGCAACTGTGGCCAGATCCGGCTACATCAGGCTGCGGGTTGCCCAGTAGGCCAAGGGGTCACAGTCCAGTG
>NW_017729006.1:43347609-43348298 GCF_001723915.1 Gavialis gangeticus | reverse complement strand
CCCCCTTATCTCTGCTGCTGTGTGGGACTCATCCATCACCTTGGTGTGAAGGAGAGCCCACCAACGGCCTGACTGGCCACACCAGTGCCCTGTGAGGGAGAGGTACGCATGATCTTCGCCCCAGCTGCTCCAGATGTCCAAGGTGAAGTGTACGGTCACCTGCGGACCTGCCTTGTGTAGCTTCTCCCTCAAGTGCTCCCTGCATGCTTCGTATAGGGAGGGCACCACCGTCCTGCTGAAGGTGGTGCATGCAGGAACCTGGTAGGATGGAGCCAGCAGTGCCAGGAGCAGTCTGAACCCTGGCTGCTCAACAAAGGTGAAGGGCTGGCCATCCAGAGCAAGCGTCTCCCCAATGGTCTGGGTGACCTTGCTCCCATTTGCAACTGGTCCCTTTTGCCCCCCATGTTCCAGGGTGCCCTGCCTCTGCTGTGGAGGGACGGGGGCTGTGGAGTGAGCAGGGGTCATTCCTGTGGCAAAGGGGTGGTGCCTGTGGAGATGATTCAGCATCCCCGAGGTGGTCACGCGCTTTGTTCCCTTGGCTTGGCTGATTTTGGCGTGGCAGTGCACGCAGATAGCAAACGGGGGATAATCTGCCAGCTCATAATGATCCCAGACCATGCTAGTACTAGGCCTTTCCCTCTGGCGTGCAGGTGCATCTGTGGATGCTGCTGAACTCTCCCCCTCTTCAG
>NW_017729006.1:43335025-43342609 GCF_001723915.1 Gavialis gangeticus | reverse complement strand
TGCTGCTCCTCTCTCTTTACTGCTTGTAGCAGCCTCATCCCTTGTAGTGGGAGGAAAGAGGCTGCGCCTGAGTTTGTTGGGGAGAGAAACTGCAGCTCTCCCGCTTGCAACCCCCCTTGCTCCCCTTCATGCAGGCTGGCCAGTATGGCCACCTGCCTTTCCACCCCACTTCATAATGTTTTCCTTCATATGTAAACTGGAACCTCTAAGTGTGCTGTGCACCGCGGATTAGATTTCTGGATGTTATGTAAATGTATTTCTGTGTGTAGATAATATATTGAGAAGCATTGGTGTGGTGAAAAGAATGAATGATGTATAAAAATATATATATATATATATATATATATATATATAAACTAAATTCCTATATATAGAATAGGTCCTAGGCTACTACTAACCCTATCCAATATAAGCATAAACTAATATGAAAAGTAGTTATAAAATAAAAACACCAAGTTCTCAGAAATCCCTGTTGCTAGCGTTGCAAGCAGGGAATCTGTTGAAGATCAGGGCTTCCAGTCATCGTGGTCTGACGCAGAGGTGCTGGAGAACACCAGCAGCTCAGAAACAGACCCCAAGGCAGAAAGCAGGGAGCTGAAAAACTGCTGCCTTTTATGCATTTTCTCTGCCCCTCCCCCAGAGCACTGGGATTGGCAGGGACCTCAGAGGATGCTGACAGGTCACTGGCCAGCCACACATGTCAGTCATAAAGCACTCCTTCCTCCTCTCCCCCTTACTTTCCTTTTTTTTTTTTCCCCTCACAGGGAATCCAGTATAGCCCTTGTCGAATATTTGACCCTCGTCGAATATTCGACCCGCGCTGTTAATATTCAACTCTCGCTGTTAATATTCGACTTCTGGTATTTGATTCGGCAGCTATTCGACCAGCTCTATTCAACTCGACTTTCACTTTTCAAGGTTGAATATGTCAAATATTTGTCGAATCGAATATTAAGTCAAAGTTTTGCACAGCCCTATCAGCTCCCAGACTACTGCACCGGTGAGCACAGTTTGGGGAGGAGGTGAGCAGCCCACAGTGGTGAAAGAACAGACTAGGGACTACCTGGAAAAGCTGGACACGTACAAGTCCATGGGGCCAGATGGTACGCACCCGAGGGTGCCGAGGGAGTTGGCTGATGTGATTGCAGAGCTGTTGGCCAGCATCTTTGAAAACTCATGGTGATCAGGAGATGTCCTACATGATTGGAAAAGGGCAAAAATAGTGCCTATATTTAAGAAAGGGAATAAGGAGGATCTAGGGAACTACAGACCAGTCAGCCTCACACTTCAGTCCCTGGAAAAATCATGAGGCAGATCCTCAAAGAATCCATGTCTAAGCACTTGGAGAAGAAGGTGATTAGGAACAGTCGGCATGGATTCACCAAGGGCAAGTCATGCCTGACCAATCTGATTGCTTTCTATTATGAGATGATTGGCTCTGTGGGTGTGGGGAGACCAGTGGATGTGGTGTCCCTTGATTTTAGCATGGCTTTTGATACAGTCTCCCACAACATTCTCTCAGGCAAGCTAAGGAAGTACGGGCTGGATGAATGGACTGTAAAGTGGATAAAAAACTGGCTGGAGCATTGGGATCAGACAGTAGTAATCAATAGCTCAATGTCAAGTTGGCAGCCGGTATCAAGTGGAGTGCCCCAGGGGTTGGTCTTGGGGCTAGTTTTGTTCAATGTCTTCATCAATGACTTGAAAGATGGCAAAGAGTGCACTGTCAGCAAGTTTGCCAATGACACCAAGCTGTGGGGAGTAGTAGATACTTCAGAGGGTAGGGATAGGATTCAGAGTGACCTAGACAAATCTGAGGATTGGGCCAAAAGGAATCTCATGAGGTTCAACAAGGATAAGTGAAAAGTCCTGCACTTAGGATGGAACATCCCATGCACCAGTATAGGCTCAGGGCTGACTGCTGGGTAGCAGCTCTGCAGAAAAGGACCTGGGGGTTACAGTAGACAATAAGTTGAATATAAGCCAGCAGCATGGCCTTGTTGCCAATGAGGCTAATGGCATACTGGGCTGCATTGGTATGTGTGTTGCGAGTAGGTCAAGGGAAGTGATTATTCCCCTCTATTCAGCACAGGTGAGGCCACATCTGGAGTATTGTGTTCCCTTTTGGGCCCCCGACTACAGAAAGGATGTGAACAAATTTGAGAGAGTCCAGTGGAGGTGAGGGGGCTGGGACACATGACTTATGAGGAAAGAGTGAGGGACTTGGGCTTATTTAGTCTAGAGAAGAGGAGACTGAGAGGGGACTTAATACCAGCCTTTAACTACCTGAAGGTGAGTTCGAAGGAGGATGGAGCTAGACTGTCCTCAGTTGTGGCAAATGACAGAACAAGGAGCAACGGTCCCAAGTTGCAGCAAAGGAAGTTTAGGTTAGATATTAGGAAGAATTTTCTCATTAGGAGGGTAGTAAAACACTGGAACAGGTTACCCAGAGAGGTGGTGGAAGCTCCATCCTTGGAGGTTTTCAAAACCTGGCTAGACAAAATTTGGCAGGGATGATCTAGGAGGGGATGGTCCTGCTTTGAGCATGGGGTTGGACTAGATGACCTCCTGAGCTCCCTTCCAGCCCTAACTTTCTATGTTTCTATGGACTTCGGGTTGCTGCTGCCACTGGAATCCCAAGCATATGGCTGTGGTAAAAGCCTGTTTTTTTCACCCCTAGCCCATTCCCATTGGCCCCCAAGGTAGTTGCCCTGTCACCCTGCCCATGTTATGCTACTGTTGCCTTCATTTCCAGTGGTGGGCACATTCAAAACTGCTTTAGTTCTAATGTTGCTGAGCAGTTCAACACTGTCCTAGAGCATCCTTAAGGCCAAGTGGAATTGAAAATGCATTATCTCCTGCATATCTCCACAGTGTGGCTGATTCTGGTAAACACTGTCAAAGCAGCAGTCTTAAAGCACCAATACCAGGGGCCCAGGGATTGCAACACTCATCCAGGTTGTGAGTGATTCATGTGTACTTGACCTTCTCTGCCAGATTTGGAACAGGGACCGGCCTTCACACATTCCACATATCAGTGAACACCAGGGTTAGGGACAGAAGTTACACATAAACCGGTTTAAGTGATCAGAAACTGTTTTAAACTTGTAACGGGACATAAGTTCAGTGCACATAAACAAGTTTCAAAATGGCTGAAACTGGTTTAAGATAAACCTGGTTGAATGTAGTATTAGATTTAACTGATTTGGGTCAAACCAGTTTATGAAACTTCTGTCCCAGACCTCTTCCTCATTCAAGTTAAATCATGGTCCCCCAATATCCCAGCATGCTTTGCAGCCCTGGGTTTGGCTGGGCTGTGCAATCTGCTCCAGCAGAGACGGGTTGGGTGGGCAGGGGGGGAGGGGAAGGAGGGAGGCATGGACTGCCCCCAGAGGCAAACCCTAGCTGGGGTCTGGGGCCAGGGAGGGGAGTTAAAATTTCCCTTCCCCCGAGTGTGGAGCTGTCCTGCCCTGGGGGCCTAAAAACTTATTGCTGGCTGCAACTGTTGACTGCAAATCCCAGAGGCACCTGGAAGTGGGAAGAGGAAGTGATGAGCAACCCTGCTGCTATGATTATGGACTGCAAATCCCAGAGACCCCAGGGGCAGCAGGAAGATGAGGCAAATACACATCCCATGCTGGCTACACACCAGAGAACCATGCCAGAAGACCAGCTTCTGGCCTGAGCCACTGCAAGTCTGTGGCAGCACTTCCTGAATCAAAAGTAAATGTCTATTCAATTGTTTCTCAGTTTAATCTCTGCAGTTTAGATGAACCTTCAAAGAGTGAATCGATTCAGCCTCAGGCTTTTTGATAGTCTGTACTTAGATCAGGCCATCAGGTGCTTCTCAGGACCTCCTGTTGATGCTTCTCCACTTTGTATTGCATGCTATTTTTTTTAAGAATATACAATTTTAATGTATTAATAAGTCCAAGTGGACTGACTCTAAGGCTTGGTGGTTAAGGTACTCATTTAGGATGTGAGACACCCCAGGTTCAAGTTCCTACTCCAGTTAGTACTAGCCAATTAATCCAACCCATAGAGCCTGGATCTGGCCTGTTGATGTGAAGGATTTTGATTGTGCCTATGTCTAGGTTGGGGCCAGGCAGCTGAAAGCTACACCTGCACCACCACTGCTTCCCTCAGGCCCCTACTCCCTGGCTGCAGCATGGGTGCAGCTTCTAGCCAATGGGGAGCTGGCAGCTGCCTGGCCCTAGTACACCTCCTTGCTGGCTATCCCCAGTGCAGCTACCCTAGCTGGCTGGAAGCTGCATTCAAGTTCCATCCAGGAAGGAGGAGGCTGGTGGAAGCAGCAGTGGTGTAGAAACTGCTTTCAGCTACCTGGAGCTGGCATGGACACAGGCAATGTCTCCTCTCATTGCTGCCATGCCATCAAAGCCACCTGGCCCACATCAAACCAAAGTCAAATTATTCTGGCCTGTGGCTTGTCAAAAGTTGCTGGCTGCTGGATTAGAGAAATGATATGGCATATGACCATGCTAAAAAGGGAAGGTCTTTGACAAGATTTTTTTGAGATGGGTGTTTACCTTTGCTGCTGTTTAAAAAAAAGTGCTAGGAAATGTTTGTCTGCTTACTAGAGAGTAAGGGTTTAGGAGGGCATTGCACAAAATGTTCAAAATCACTGTGAAGAGAAATTGGTACTATCAGTCATGTCTATTTTAACACCAGGCAATGTGCACAAAGATTTAATATGCAGTCAGCAGAATGATCAAAATACTTGCTGTTTTGCATTTTCCAGCCAATTCCCTAACAAACAGTCATGATAACGATAGCTTGGCCAATGCTCCACTGCAGTACATTATGTTTGCACATTTATTCCTCTTGCACAACCCACCAGGTTGCAGGAGTAGGGTTCAGGATGTAACTGGTGTCTTTCCGTGCACAGTAGGACCCCTTCTACCTCGGGAAATCACATGGTAGAAACGTGCTTCCACTAGCAGGGGGGTACACTAAGGCCCAGACTCTATTCTGCCTATTAAGACTTAGTGCAGGAGTCGGAAATGTTTTTGGGCAGAGTGCCAAAAACACCTCCAACCTCAACTTGTAAGAAGTTGGCATGGCCCAGGCAGAGAGTGTGGGAGCCACAAGGGGCCCAATCCTTGTGGCAGTGTAGTGGCCCCCACCCTGCCCCATCCTATATGCCCCAAAGCACAAGTGCCAAACAAAATGCCTTTGCATGCCGTGCTCTGGCACTTGTACTGGGGGGTGCCAACTTCTGACTTACTTGCTTCTTGACCAAAAATACCAAAACAAAATAAAAAACAAAATAGATCTGACCAAAGTAAAGCAATCTGTTCCACTCAGGGAGGTGCACAGTTCTCCCATTCTCTCAATGGACAGAGGCCGTGTCCTGTGTACATGAAAAGGTCTTTTCTGTAAACACTAGCATAGAGTTACCTACAAGCAACCAACAGAAAAGCATGCAGTGGTGAGTATCTTCACATTACACACTTGTTTCATCTTGGGATCTCGTGATGACTGAGAAAGAGGATCCACCCAGCTTTTGCCAAGTAGCTTAGTACGTAGGACACTTGCTGAAAAAATGGGACATGTAGGCTCTATGCCATCTGCAGCTGGAGGGGGTTTGAACCAGTATCTCCCACAGTTCAAAAAAGGGTTCTAATAAACAGGTATGGGCTAAGCAAGTTTCAGGGCATTCTGTCCCTTGTGTTGAAACCTGGGCAGTGGGTAGAAAGACATGGAAAAGCCATGGAGCCAGAATGAGTCCAAGCTGAGAGATTTGACTCTATGACCCCTGCTAGATGTTACATGAATCATGCCATGGGGGTTTTATGCACCATGAAAACACTGTGCCATGTGAATGGCTACACATGCAAAGAGCAGGCTGTCCAGAGTGGGGCAAAAAAAGTGTCATGCCAGCTTGCACTGCCATGTCTGGCCAGCTAGAGGAGCTCTACAAGCTCAAAGCTGGTCAGCAATACAACTACAGGATAAAACTTCACTAGGAAACATCCCCTACCCTATACCCCCAAGGACCCAGAGCTGGGCAATGGAGGTGGTTGGAAGGGGTGGGGGGATGCAAACTCTGTCCTACAGAGAGCCAAGTAGGCTGGTGATTCCCCTCCCCTAGTGGTGGGAAGGGTGCAGGGAGCCCCCTCCTGAGCCAAGGAGGGCTCCTTCCACTAGACAAAGAGTGTAAGGGGTCCCTTCTTCCAGAAGAGAGCAAGACATGCTGGGCAAATATCTCACCCAGGCAGGCACACCATGGATTCCCTTTCCTTGCACTAGGTAAAGTGCAGTGTGGTGGAAAAATCCCTCCCCCACACCAAGCAAGAGATGCGGTAAACTAAGGAAATTTCCCTCTGGCACTGATCAAAATGCAGGTTGTGTGCATGCACGTGTTTGTGTGTGTGAATGGAGGGAATTATTTCCCAAGCGTGGAGCCAGGCATACAGAGAATTGCCTTCCCGGTGTGGAGAATAGGCTGGGGGTGGTTTTCTCCTTTTCTCTGCACTTTGCTTATTAGTCCCCTACCACCCTTTCCCCAGCATGAGGAGAAGGATTCTCAGTGCCTTGCTCCCTGCCTGGAGAGGGCTTTCTCCCTCTTTGCCCAGGGTCAGTGAAGAGAGTGGGAGGGGAAGGTAACCACCCACAACCTGGGAGGGGTGTGTTTGGTAGCTAAGGTCTGCATTCACAGCCCAGGTTACTGTTCCAGGTAGGTGGCCAGTGAGGTTGCGGCAGGGAGCAGTACACTTTGGGGTGCTGGAGAAAAGACCTACCACTCAATATGTGACATGCCACATGTTTAAATTAAAGCTTGATAGCAACCAGCTATAAAAATGTTCTACACTGCTCAAGCATTTGTAGCTGGTTGGCCATTGTTGTAGTTGGATAGCTATTTTTGTCAGGCAATCATTACTTTGCCAGCGTAGCCTGTCTAAATTTATCACACAATTAACTGCGTCTTACTCCCAGTGCTCTTTGGTTTTTTTTGTGTTACCTTGTATCCAGTTTACCTTCAACAAACTTTCTGGCTAATATCTACAAACACTGATCAATTTTGCTATGCAATGTCTGCATCACTTTCACAAACTGAGGAGAAATGATGCATTAGTTATTCCCATCCGGTGCATGTTACCTATTCTATGAGAGTTTGGTGTAAACTGTTCAGCCAATATAACCTATCTTCTGATGCAACAAATTGAAAAAGAAAGTTGAAGTGCTTTAGGGATGATACAGTCACATTTTCCTACTTAGGCCTAGTCTACTTTAGTAAGGCTCTACCAATGAGTGATGCCAGCATAGCTGTATTGGCAGTGCCTCCTACTATTGACACAGCATATGCTGACAGAATGAGATTTTTGGCTAACACAGATACTTTATCTCCCTGATTCTTGCATTGGATTAGTCCCCAGCCGAATATATATTGACCTGAAAGTGTGTCTAAATTACAGCAACCTCAAACTGTCCCATGGGAAGCATCACTGCTCATAATCTTTGCAATGGTATATGCACATCACCAGCCTTAGCTCTTGTACTTTCCTTTTCCCATAACTCTAGTCTACACTCCAGAGCCCCTGCTGTTAAAGCCATACTGGCATG
>NW_017729006.1:43326465-43330025 GCF_001723915.1 Gavialis gangeticus | reverse complement strand
ACCACAGATACTTTATCTCCCTGATTCTTGCATTGGATTAGTCCCCAGCCGAATATATATTGACCTGAAAGTGTGTCTAAATTACAGCAACCTCAAACTGTCCCATGGGAAGCATCACTGCTCATAATCTTTGCAATGGTATATGCACATCACCAGCCTTAGCTCTTGTACTTTCCTTTTCCCATAACTCTAGTCTACACTCCAGAGCCCCTGCTGTTAAAGCCATACTGGCATGATTGTGCCAGCATGACAGCAGAACCTGCACGTCACAATAGAGTCCAACATTTTTCAGCAAACATAACTACCATCTTTCCAAGCAACATAAGCAATGTCAACAAGAGCATTCTTCCACTGGCATAGCTATGTCTACACTAAGGGCTTTATGATATGTCAGCTAGGAAGTCTGATTTTTTTTCCCCCAGAAACTCCTGACCAATACATCTATGGCTGGTAAAACTCTACAGTGTAGATTTAACATAAGGGGCTATTGGAAAGCAGCCTTACAGCTGTCTTCTATATTGCCAGTGTTGGGCAAATTCCTCTGGAGCATAAAGGAGGTGGAACAAGAGGGAAGAATATTATCAAGGTATCTTCATTAGGAACATGAACATCACAAGAGAATAACAAAAATCTGTCATTCCCTCTATCAGGTAGGTACCCTGTTTGAATAAAAGCTGCAATTTAAAAATACATGTACACATTTTTTGTAATCAGAATTGCCCTTCCTTTTACACCAGTTGTAAAAATGTATGGTTTCCAAATTTCTGTCACCTAAACCTCAGGAACACATATCTAGAAGTTCAAACCCCAGTACTGCATGCAGCATTATCATATAATCCCTTTCACAAATCAATCAAGCTGCATTCTAGTTTGTCAACACCTATTTCCAAGACCATATTAGTTCCATCAAGCTTGGTCATAATGTCTGTCACTATATTTTTCTTTTCAGCACTAGCTGTGCAATGAAATTTCTTACAGCCTACAGAGGTTTGTTTTGCTGAATATCCTTAAATGACCTTTCTCTTTGCTCCAACCAACATTGAAGAGGGAGCCAAGACTCCCAGGTATGCTGCTGATTCAGATAACCCCCTCCTAGGGATTTTTATCTTGTGAAAATATTTAGGAAATTTGCATTAAAATGCTCCAGTTATCTCACTGTCTCTTGGTTCTCTATTCTTCATCATTACCAATATATTAAATTTTCTCCTTTTCTCAATTCTGACTACTTTCTTGATACTAAGAAACTAAAAAATAGAATGCTTTTATCTTCCATCCAATTGTTTTCATACTTGGATTTGCCATCTTGACCTTGCTGGATATTTTAAGTAACACGTCAGAAATAACATTTGGCTTTAATAGCTACTCATCTAGGTTTGTAAACAACAGTGAATGTGGTTAGCCTACCCATTCCATCTGACTAATTCTGATTATTGTTTAAGACTGAGATTTTCAGAAGAGAGTAGGGGAATTAGGTGCATAAACCTCACTGATATGCTGTGGGAGGTAGGTCCCAGGTAGACACTACACGGTAAACTTACCAAGCCTTGCAGCACTGCCCAGAAGCATACCCCACTCCTGAATAGGCTGATTCCTAAACCAAAAGCACCATAGCTATGCCCACATGGAACCACAGAGAGACTAATAACCTTGGGGTAGGCTAACTGGCTCTGCCACTGAGCAGTGCTTGCCGGCCTGCCTGACGGACTGCGTGGAGATGTCTACAATTGCTTCCCATTTAGAAGGCAGCCCCCCTGGAAGACTGCACTGTCATGGACAATAGGTTTCTCATATAGTCATGGCCTAGCTTTGCTTGACTAAGGATCAACCTGTGAACTTTTGGGCTTCATCATGTTGTACAGGACCCTTGGATACAGGGTGTTTTCACAGTTTAGCATATTGTACTGCTGATGTACACTGCCTGAAAAATCTGTAGAAATGGCCCTGTGGGATTACCTTCTCCATGGCAAGGTTCACATCATCTTATTTAACTACAGGCAACTAACACATGTTTTTTAGTGTGGTAAAGCCCCAACTGCCTGTTGGTTGTGGCTGCTGTTTACTGCCCTGGTGGCAGAAAAAAGTCCTACAGCTGGTAGACACAACCACAGGAAGAAAACTCAGGTCAGGAAATACATGGGTGGCCCTGAGCCACTATGGCATTCTGAGAGCCATTTCAGCTCCTAGCCACTGGTTCAGGAAGTATGACCAGAACGCCCTTCATCTAGTAATCTCTTGTTATGAAAACTGTTCTTAGAGGCCACTGACAATCAGTGTAGATCTGGGTTCTTTGTAAGCCAGATTCAGATCCATCTCTAGCAGTTGGGTCAGCAAGTACAGGATTAACTCCCAGAGCTGTTGTTCTGGCTCTGGGAGTCGTGGGGTTTAATGACATTGTCACTTGCCCCATTGTCACCAGAATGAATCTCTAGTGGGACTCCATATGCAGGAATTCAGCAGCAAAGTGAGTGATGACAGTGTTAACCCCCACAGCTCCTTGAGCTGCTATGTTGACTTGTTGCTTACCCTGCCACCAAATTCCTGGCCCTTTAGAAGCACTGTGGGAGGGATGACATGGTCTGTTGGCCAGATCCAGCCCAGGGATAGTATGTTTGATATCCCTGGTGTAGATTATAAGGAGCTGCAGATTTCTTTAAATGATGTTATGGACTGGACTGGACTGGACTAGTGCAAGGTGTCCCCAGGATTTAGGAAGGACACTATAGCTCTTAATCACCTTTCCATGTGCCTCTCTCTAGACTTACACCAAGCACTCTTTGGTCTTGTTCACAGAATCTTGACCATTAAATAATATTAGAATGTCAAAACAGCAGCAGTTTTGAGCTAGCCCAGCTACATAACATGGAACAGGTCATTAATTACTCCTGCACCAGAAATGATCAGCTCTAAAAGGAAGACCACCACCAGTGACTTCCTTTTGCTTCTTGTTTCTGCAAAAATGCAAGTCAAACCACATAAACTATGAAAAATGAACATGCGTCCCTGATACTTCCAATTTTTTCCCCTATGCTCAGAATGCAGCACTATTCGGGGCCTTGCTATCGAAAGAGATCAGACTGAATGGTTCTGAAATGCCTTGCCAATTGGCTTAGGCTGTTTTTAGCATTGTTTAAATGGTCTATAAAACCATTACCTTTTGGTACATTGGAAGCTGTCAAAGGGCTGAGTGAGGAAATTGCCTAGGTGAGTCAGATTCTTGTCATGGAGAACCAGAGAACCGTATGGCAGCCCACTCACAGGATGAGTAGACACTTGGGTTTGTAATCACTGTAAATTTAAGAGCTTAACTGAATCAGCTATATTGACTATAGCTCATGCAAAGCAGTATATTTATAGAGTTCACTAGACAAAGGGAATCACTAAGCCAAATGCTCTACCTGCATTTCATAAGATTTTATGACCACTAATATGATCAATTCTTTATTTTCATAGATTCATAGATTCATAGATTCATAGATTAAGGGTCGGAAGGGACCTAGTAGATCTTCTAGCCCGACCCCCCGCCAGGGCGGGAGAACAACAAAAAACCCCAAAAAGAGAAA
>NW_017729006.1:43322973-43326276 GCF_001723915.1 Gavialis gangeticus | reverse complement strand
TCCAGCCCCTCCAGAAGCTCTCTAACCCGGTCCTCCCCAACCTGAGGTCTGAAGGCAATCCCCTCGAGTCCGGCTTCTGTCACAGCAGGGAAGTCCCGGTCCCTGCACAAGAAAACGGAGGTGAAGAATTGGTTAAAGAGGTCCGCTTTCTCCTCTGACGCAACCACCAAATTGCCCAGCGTATCCTGCAGGGGTCCCACATTACCCGGCACCTTCTTCATCCTCCCAATATATTTGAAAAAGGACTTTTTGTTATCCTTAATCTTGGACGCTAGTCCGAGCTCTATGTCCGCCTTGGCCTTCCTAACAGCTCGCCTACAGGCCCGAGCTGAGTAGGTATACTCCTCTTTGGAGATTTCACCCCCCTCCCCCTTTAAAGTACAATAAGAATGGTCAGATTTTATTTCATAGGGGACACAGTTCACTTGCAAGGAAGTGCATGGTATTACACAATTAGCTAGAGGCATTCTGTTTTGGGGGGGTCTAACTTGCCACTGATGCAACAAGTGTAGAGACAACCAGTGTGAAGAATAGCAGAGTTAACAGACCAATGATCTAATTTGTTATGGAAAATTCAATATTCATTTGCTATCAATCAAAAAAGAAGAAAATAGGAAAAAAAGAAAAAAGCTTATCTCATTTTTATGAAGACCCATAAAGTCAATAAAACTGTCACTGATTCATGATATAAATGGCATGCAGGCTTAGAACATTTAGCAATTTAAACCAGACCTCTCACTGATAACGTTTCTCAGCATTATCCAGTTTCTGAGACAGTCACATTTCTTGGAACTCCTATAACTTTTTCTCATACCATTTATTTTGTCTTGAGACTATACTTCTACCAGCATGAGGTAGCGGGGACTTTTGCATCTACTAAACAGTCCCCCATGTGGCAGTGAGAGTAAAGTATGTCAAAAAACCTTTGGCAAGCATAAAACCCATTATTACAGAAAAGATGCAACAAAAGAAGACTCTTCATCCTGAGTAAGAAATGGATTTCTACTCTGTACAGAGAAACTCTTAAACCCAGTTATAAAAGCATGAATAAATTCCATTCCCTTACCCAATACTACAGAGCTACCACCTTTTCTGTAACTGTCTCTTGTTTCACCATTCATTATGTTCTGTGGGGTCAGCTATTTTTAGGTCTCCTTAATCCATTTTTTTCCCCCAACCCAGACTGATAACTGTTTCCTGGAACATGAGTTGACACAATTCCAAATATTATTTTAGTGCTGCTGGAATCAAGGTAAGACATTTTTAGCTATTTTTACTTATTTATCTTTTGAACAATTTTTATGGGTTTCATTTTATCTCATTTAATGTTTTCCAGTTTCTCTGTCAATTTTCTTCCAACCAGCAAAGCATAATTTAATATCTTCCTTATTTTCTCTAAGGTTTGGAGAACATTGCTTCTCAGCCTACACAGCAGTTTTTCTTGAAGGTGGTGTGTCTTCTACAGTTTCAGTAGAATGTGGGATTAGACAAGGGACTGAGGCTAATGATCACAGTCTACCATGGAACAAATGTCTGTCCACTCTGACCCTTTTTCTGCACCACAGCCACAAAGCGCTGAACAAAGAAGCCTCCCTTCACCCCAGCCCCACAAACAGCAAAAAGCAAAAAAACCTCCCAGTGGCCCTTGCTGGGGGAAAATTCCTCCTCATTTAGTGATTTGGTTAACCTTGAGTATGCGAGCAGAACAAATCAAACAGGCAGGTTAGTCAGTACTCTTAGGAACATCACCTGATTTGAGCCAATCCCTCACCTTCTGCAATAGCCAATGTGTATTGTTTCAGCAGAAGATGTGCATATATGTGCACTCCTACAAGGAACAAGGAAGCAAGTACACCAACAGCACAGTACATTATGGTGAACCTTAGAGATATATACTGTGCTAAGATAAAAAAAAAATTACATGGAATATGCAACTAACTACAGCCTGTTTCAGATGCTGCTAGATGAATGCTTGCTGCTCAAGGTACTAAACCCAAGAATAATCCACTAAAACTAGAAACACACATTCATATACAACTGGTTGAAAGGAGAAGGGAATCAAACCTAACAAGTTTTTTCCAGGCAGGACAATATAGGAACTACAAATCTCTCTCGTTAACTTTATTGAGAATACATGTTCCTAATCTATGTAATTCCCTCTTTAGAATACTTCACTGCTTTCAAAGGTGGGAAAGTTTACACACAAATATGTATAGGCCTGATTACCAGGTCTATACATATTTGTGTGTAAACTTCCCGCCTGCTATTCCACCCTGCATAAAATGAGTGTTTGACTATATTTTCTATTTGTTCTCTCCATCCCCAACAATCCACTTCGGGGAAAATCTTCCAGTCATATAACTCCTCTGAATATCTCCCCACCAGAGAATCTGAACGCCTCATTTGAAATCATCCCATGCCTCTGCTTGTTTTTTATCTGGATGTTGTAGATCTGAATGCAGAAGGGGTTTAGGAAAATTGCACTTCCTTTTCCGTTTGGTTAATGTTCAATTGGGTTTGGGAAAATTGCATTTCCTTCTCCATTGGGTTAATGTTCAATTGGTCTGTACTCTAACGCTTGTGGACTTGGCTCCGGGAATCTTTTCATCTTGTTCTGAAACTCCAGATGTACTGCCAGCTATATACACAAGTACATCCTAATTGGGACCAGCAATATCACATGTATCACCAGAGTTACAGATATAACATGCCCTGGATCACAAGTGTCAAACTCCTTTTGCAGGAAGGGACAAGTTGCATATTTAAATATAATCAGTAAAGAGCGTTATAAATTCAATATGAGGGAATTCAGCCCATGGGTTTGTGCTGAGATCAAAGGGAGAATAGGGCACTTTCGGGTACAAAGTAGTAGGGTTGCACCAATAGAGATTTTTGGGGGTGACACCAATAGCTGATTTTTAAGGAGGCATATTAGCCAATACTGATTCTATTTCTGATACCAACCTGACAGCTTGAAAAGCAGTGTCCAGCTGGTAAGCCTGTTGTGGTGGAAGGGGAGGGGGGAGTAAAGGAGTGTGAAGGGGCAGATCAACTGCAACTGCACCTTGTCGTGCATCCACAGATGCATCTCGAGCAGGTCCAAGGAGGTAATCCTCCCCCTCTATGCAGCACTGGTCAGGCCGCAGCTGGAGTACTGCGTCCAGTTCTGGGCGCCGCACTTCAAGAGGGATGTGGACAGCATCGAGAGGGTCCAGAGGAGGGCCACTCATATGATCAAGGGACAGCAGGGTAGGTCCTATGAGGAAAGGTTGCGGGACCTGAACCTGTTCAGCCTTCAAAAGA
>NW_017729006.1:43306155-43322524 GCF_001723915.1 Gavialis gangeticus | reverse complement strand
TTCCTGCCATGGCAGGGGGTTGGACTAGATGATCTGCTCAGGTCCCTTCCGACCCTAGAAACTATGAAACTATGAAACTAAGGCCCCCCATGGTGAGGGAGAGAGTAGGGCTGAGGCTGAGACAGGGGCTGGGGCAAGTGCTGCCTAGCCAGGATGGGTCGGGGCATGGGACAGAGCTGTGGCGTGTCCAGGGGGCATGGGAAGGAGTGGGGGCTACTCCCACCACCACGCCAATCATCCAGCAGCTTGTGCAGTGCTGGCCCACTCGTCTGGCAGCTCCCGCCGCTCGTCTGGGAGTGCATGGAGGGGTGGTGTGCCCCTAGATCTGCATGGGGCTGGGGCTGGGGCTGGGGCTGGGGCTGGGCCAGACCGGGCTGCACTTGGGGTGGGCAGCAGCAGTGCACTGGGAGGGGGCTATGGGGGGGCTGCAGTCATTCCAAAATTTGCCATAGGCCCCCCACAGACCCTCTCCCAGCGCTGCAGCCACCCACCCCAAGCATAGCCCAGCCTGGCCCTGCCCCAGCCCTGTGCAGATCTGGGGGCACACGCCTCCCCGTCCTCCCCCATGCCCACCCAGATGAGCAGCGGGAGCAGGGCCGGGAGCCGCCAGAGAAGCAGCTCCCAGACAAGCGGTGTGAGCTGCCTGCCACTGTCCCCCCCACCCGGGCAGCACTTACCCCAGCCCCACTCCCTCCCTCACCACGGGGGGCCTTGATCTGCCTCTCCATGCCCCTTCCCTCCCCCCTCCCTGTTCACCACAACGGACTTACCAGCTGCACGCAGCTCTCCATGCTGCTGGGCTGTGCTCCTCACTGCCTATGGGCTGAGCTGCAGCTGCGCGCATGCACAGGCATTTATCAGTCATATCAGGCCAATTTCCAATACAGCCAATTTTCTTTATATCAGTATCAATCCGATATCAGACTGATATATCAGTGCACCTCTACAAAGTAGCACGGCCCAGATCCACAAAAATATTTAGGCACCTAATTCTGAGTAGGAGTTAGGGTATTTAAATAGCTTTGAGAATCTGTCTTTAAACGTATTTAACTGTTACTATGTATCTGGTGACTTCCTATGGCATTTATTGCTAATGGAGATACTTGGCTCTATTTCTGTCTATTCTGATTTCTGCTCTTGGTTTGTTTTCCTTCCCCTTCCTCCTTTCTCGCCTTCTCCCTGTGTTTTAAGCCTCTTTCATTATATTTTATCTGCCTTCTCTTCTTTGTAACACTTCACTTCAGTCCTAGTTCTCATTCCATTGAAAAGACTGTCAACAATGAAATAACATTGTCATCATAGGCTTACAAAACTGATACTACAGAAAAATTAACAATAAAGATGGGAGCTCACCCATCTCAGTCATGGTTTCAGGCTGCCTGAAGATGCTGGCAGCTATTGCTGCATTGTTTTCCATTTGGAAAGTTACCCCCAGACTTGAGGAATAGATACATTTTGTTTTAAATGTGAGTGTAAAATTTGCACAAACTGGATATATCATGGTGGCCACACAAAAACACACTGTAGTTTATGGGCCTCACTAGAAGTTTCTCCTCAAGCATTAGGTATTATTTTGCTATCCTTTCAAGTGCCTGAAGTCCTCATCTAATGCATACTCCATCAACAGGAAGCACTTTTCTAAAAGGACTGAGGCAAAACATGCATGACATCTCTCCACTCCAAAAGAAACACTGAAAAGTACCTGACTAAGGAATCTCTTTTCATTGAGCCCTACTGCCCACCCAGTACACTTCCAACAATAGACACCGATCTTCATAAAGAAATTACTTCAATCTCCAGCAGATTGGGAAACACTCTATACACAATGCAAAGACCTCCTGCACCATATAACATGAAACCTTAATGGTAACCTCAGTTACATTAACCAGGGCTGAGATACAGGCTGTGCTTCTGGAGGAAATAAGGGGCTGTGTTCAAGGTTTCTACCCACTGAGATTCCATTGTTTTCTTCAGTTCATTTTCCTGAGGTAATTGTTTCCCAGCATAGATTAGAGGGTTTTCTGACTGTTAGGGCTGCATGCATCCACCATGACACCTGTGCATCAGGGAAGGATGACATGTGGAACTTCCTGTATGTAACCCTGTGCATGTGTTACTGTCGCAGGGCACTGAAGTGCCTGCTCCTATAGAAGGACAGGTGTTGATTGCCGGGGCAACCACAGGGTCAGCTGACCAGGAGGGGGCAGGGCCTGGCGTATATAAACAGGCCAGGCTGAGACCAGGTTCAGTTCCCCTCTGGCAGCTGAGGAAGTTGGAGCTCTGTTGGAGCAGGCAGTGAAAGGAACCTGTTGGCCAGGATCAGCTCTCGTGTGAGGAGAATGGGTGAAGGAAACCCTGGTACGGATTTGGGAGAGAGGATAAGCTACCGGATGATGTAGTCGCGTTTTAGACAGGAGGCTTCATTTGAGTTATAGCCGGCTGGCTCATGTTATTCTGTTTATTTGTTGTTTGTTGTTACCGGAGGACCGGGTGAGGCTATAAGGGGTTGGAGGAGGCCTCATAGGAGCTCCCCAGTAGCGTGGGGGTTCCTGGTGCCAGAGAGGACACAGTAGTTAGGGGGTGCACTGACCCTGACAAGGGGATTCAGTGGACTGGGGGCCAGATAAGGCCAAGGCCGCCTGAGCCCAATTGTGGGAAGCCCCAGTGGGGCGTAGGACCTGAAAAGGGGTCTGGGGGCCAGGCACGGCTACAGCCACCTGAGCCCCGATTGTGGGAAGCCCCAGTGGGGTGTAGGACCTGAGAAGGGGGTCTGGAGGCCAGGCATGGCTATGGCTACCTGAGCCTCAATTGCGGGAGCCGCAAGGCAAGGCCCCAGTGCGGGTGGCGTGATCGCAGAGACAGGCCCCAGTGCGGGCGGCGTGATCGTGGAGACAGGCCCCAGTGGGGCAGTATTGTGCGGGAAAACCCCAGGGAGGGCTATCGTACAGTGACCGCGGGGAAAAGGCCCAGAACGGGCAGCAGCCGCAGGAGAAGTTAGGGAGTGCCCGTGAGGGTGCATAGGCTAATAGCCCAGGGGGCGCACAAGAATAGAAGCCCAGTGAGGGTATGCAGGAATAAGAGCCCAGAGAGGGCGCGAGCATACAGAGGCAAGCCCCGGAGGACGTCCGCAAGGGCGCAGGCAATAGTAATTTGACATAACAACATCCGGTACACCTGAGAGGCTTGGGGCATGGTATTAGGGGTGGTAGGAGCCATGCATAGCCCATAAGACTGGGTACACCAATTCAACCTATACAGAACAGGGGCCAGAAGAAATAAGAGCACCGTGTCCAAGGGGACAAAAGGCAGCCTCCCTTATAATACTTGTGTCATCAAAGACATGGCGGGCGAGAATGAGGGTGCTTGACAGACAACTTGGCATGGTAGGGGGTGCCAGGAGAGATCACGACTGCTCCTGGGTCCCCGCCCTGTGACAGTTACCCAATGCAGATTGTGCCTCTGTGCCTGATATGCATGAATTGAGGCTACCACAGCCACACCTATGGAGCTGTAGGTCTTTGGCTCAAGCTGCAGTTATTTACACTTAGGTCTGGAAGTCTCTGGTTCAAACTTTAGTGTGTTGGCCATGATAGAGAATCCTTCTGCTGTCCTGAGGCATGGTCTCTTCAAAGCTATTGCTGACATTAGGACTAACCTCCCAAATTTGGATTTTGAATCACTAAAGAGAAGCAGACCATACCACTGTCCTTTCACTGATCACCAGACTGAATTCAGCACTCAAAGGTGGTAAGATCTGCATGTCTCCAAGGTATAGCACCACAACTGTGCTCCCTAGAGCTGTGAAAGATCTGGGATTAATTTAGACTCAATGAGCACATCCCCACAAATGCACACATGCATTTCTCCAGGGACAACTAACAGTGGCACAACTATCTCTGGGGAAAACCCCTGCACGCACACCCTGGTGCGCGGCAAATTGCCCCAGGTGGGGTAGCGGAGGCTGGGGCCAGCATCTGTGCTGACCCCAGCGGACTTACCTGAGATCCTGAGGGCCTCCCAGGGCTGCAGTGGTGGCAATCCAGGTGGACAGAGCCTGATCGGCAGCCAGAGCATGCTTCTGGCTCACCAGGCTCTGGTTTCGGGCGGTGCTTGCTGCTGCCACATGCACTGCACTGCTTTTTTTCTCCATGTGTTTTTTAGATATAGGACTTCCCAATATCTAATTTTGCCTCTGTCTTGCAAATATGCAGCACAGAGAACCTATTCATGTGCACTATGTGCAGGGCTACTTCCAGTTCCAAAAAAGAGGACACCTATCGGTGGGGGGAGTATATGATTGTGGGAGGGCAGTTTCTAATTGTTACAGTAAATAACAAGTGTTACTGCCTTAGAAATTAAATGTAAAACAAAAATAAAGCCACAGCCTCCCCCATCTCTGCTGGTGCTCCTCACTCCTGACCCACAGGCCCCTCCCCGCCCATCCCTGCTGGTGTCCCTCACTGCTGACCTGCACCCCCTGGCACTGCCAGTGCCCCACATTCCTGACCCACAGTCCCCCATCCCTTCTGGTGCCCCTCACTCCCAAACCACAGTTGGACCCTTGGATTTGTGCCAGATCCCCCAGGAAACCCTGTTCAGCTATTTTAACAGTATCTTCAACTCCCAGGTGGAAGCAGCTGCCCCACGCCCCACATCTGTTGGGCCCGTGACCCCCATATCTGCAAGAAGCAGACAACACTGAGGAAGTAACATCTGTAGACAGCTCTATTTTATAGGGCAGTGTTACCTGTATTTTACCAAATTGAAGTTTCAGTGGTGGACTGATATACTGGTGTCCATGAACAAGTCAATAGTCATATGGGCTACGGGTAGAAATTACACATAAACCAGTATTAGTGATAGGAAACCAGTTCAACTCTGTAAGACAACAGAAATTCAGTGCACATGAACCACTTTCAAAATGGCCACAACTGATTTAAGATAAACCTGGATGGATGTACAGGCAGTCCTCGACTTACAACATTTCGAGTTACAACATTTTGCATTTACAACGTTTATAAATTGACACCCTGTTTCAACTTTATGACGTCAGTTTTGACTTTATAACGCTTGATGCAATGCAATGCCATGCCAGCAAACAAGTTTGCTGTATTGCTCATCTCCCTGGAGAACATCTGTTCAAACTTCCTTGAACACTTTCTTTCAGAAAGCAGACAAGACTCCAGAAAAACCTGCAGCCAAGACTCCTGAGAAGACTCCAGCCAAGAGCCCTTCAAAAAGTCCAACTAAGAGCCTTTCAAAATGTCCAGCAAAGAAGTCCTTCAAAATCAATATGATTGCTATTTACAATATAAATACATTAACGTAGCTATATTACTCATCTATAATTGACTGAGTACAAAATTTTGGGGTATTTTTGGTGAAAGTAGGGTATCAAGCCTTGGTTCAAGAACGAGTCCTCCATTTACAACATTGTTTCTTATGAGAAAATTGGTTCCAAGTTACAACGTTTCGACTTAAGATGTGGTTTTCAGGAACCAATTATGTCGTAAGTCCAAGGACTGCCTGTAAAATCAGACTTAACTGATTTAGGTAAAATTGGTTTACTGAACTTCTGTCCCAGATCCCCTCCAGGTTCAAGTTAACTCACAGTTCCCCAGCATCCCAGGATACTTCGCACTTCCCCTGCAAATCCTCCCTCTCAGGGTGAGCAGACTAGGCTTGGCCCAAGCCGTCTGCTCCAGCTGACCAGGGAGGCATGCTCTATCACCCTCCAGCTTCTGGCTTGGGCTATTGCAGGCACATGGCTGCATTTCCAGAATCAAAAGTGAATGTCCCCTTGCTTATCAGTTCAGTCCATGTAGCTTAGACTAGCCTGCAAAGATTGAATCAATTCAGACTTGAGCTTTTTGACTGTCTGTACTTAGTCCTGATGCTGTCTCTTTCTATACATCTAACTGATAAACTGCAATAAGAAGAATATGTACATTAAATTACTTTCCATGCATTACTTCCCATTAAGATATCTGCAGTATTTGCTCTAGAGATGGCCTGTGATCATGAAGGGGAATCCAGATTTAAAATATTATTGTTCTATGAAAAGCTTGAGAACCTTATCATCAGCAAAATTTAAAACTTTTTAAAGGAAGTTCTACTCAACTCAATCAAGTATATTTTCTGACTTTGAAGAACCAGGATGGATTAAATTTGTTTTGGGTATTACAAATGAATTGATAGGTCCTAGATTTCTCATAGTGTCTGAAATGTGCTTTCTTTAATAAGGCCCAAGTCTTGCTATATGCATGTTGGCTACGGTCATCTGTGATAAGCAACAATACTTGTAATATCTGATAGCATCTGATGAAGTGAGCTCAGCTCATTAAAGTTTATGCTGTATATATATGCTATATAACTGATTAAAATAAATAAGGTGCACATCTACCCTTCCATCTGCAATAGTTGTAAAATAAATAAATAAATGAAACAAGGGAGAATGAAAGGGAGCGGGGGAACCCAAGATTTTTATGAAGTTTCAAAATAAGAATGCTAAAATAAGTAATTTGCCACCATGAGAAGTTTATTTAATAAGGGAGCTAATGTGGGGAAAGCAGCAAAGCTGTGAGGCACTAGCCATTCTGGATCTACTGCTGCATCATCAAAGCCAAGGGGAGTTTTGCCATTGATACAGCAGACTCAGGACTGAGTCCCATTAGTTTTCATATCTTTTTTTGCCTGACTGGGTCATATGTAATGGGAGCCTTGAAGAGTACATTCCTAATTTCTTCAACTTCTGTTTGTTATTTCCAAATATATTTTTACCCAGTAAGTTCTAACCACATAATTGAAAAGAAAGGTATAACAACCTTTGAAGGTGATGGCATGTATTTTACGTATTTCATCAGGGTAACCAAGCAAATGTCCTTCAGTGTTCCTAGTGGATGGGAATGAACTTCTGTCTCGTTGACTACATGGCATTCCTATTTATAAACTAGGAATGTTTTTTTCAATTGTGAAAACATCTCAGAAAGATACTATTGTTTCATTTTTTTTTTCCTTAAAGTTGGTTAAGGATTTTAATTATGATTTTTTTCCAAGGGCCAGATTCTGCCTTCCCTATGCACATTAAGTAGCATTTTATTCCATAAGCTGTCCCATTGGAATCAGTGACTTGATCAGCTGCACAACAAGTATTACTGAGCCTATTATTAACTGTTATAGAATAACTGGGGGTGGAGGTTGGGGAAGGGGAAGAAACTCAAGGATCATCTAGTTCAACCCCTCAGGCAAATTTCACCGAAGTCCATGAAACAGTTGGTAAGGTAAGGGAGGTAAAATCTGGCCCTAATCTGAAAATCCTTTAAAAAAAATTCCCACCTGGCTCAATTTGGTTTCTGCTACTAAATTTTGCCAAATCCCATAAAATATAAATGGAAGCATCTGAGGGAGAATTAACCTTGTAGGACTGATATAAGCTTTTAACAGTTTGATGACAAGAAGCCACTAAAGTAAAATGTTATCCCATTTCCCAAATCCATGAGGAACTTATTTGGCTCCTGTTTGTTGGATGGTCTGACTGTGTATTACTTATGTAACTAAAATTTATAAGCTGAAAATGTTCATGTTCCTCAAAAAGGAAGGGAGAAATCTGAGGTAAGTTTCTCATAGTATTACACAATCTTGCATAATTCATGGCATTTGCTAAGAATTTTAACCATTCCTCCTCCACAAACATTTGATTTCTGTTGCAATGTATCAGACAGTTGTTACATCTTGTTCCCTGTGCTGAGGAAAGCATTGATATCAGATACCCAACCCAAGAAGAGACAGCTCTAGAGAAGCTTCAGTCTGTTCCTGCAAAAACTCTTGAAAGTCCATAGAAGAACTTGAAGAAAGTCATGACATCATATCGTTTCCACACTTGTGGCATTTCTGCTGAACAATGTATTCCCCTTCGCTTGGAAAGTGGCAATGTGTTTGTGTATAACTGAAAATGAATCTAATTCAGATTGTCAGTTGCTTATAAACCATAATTATTAGTTTGACACTCATCCCTAAAGACTCTAGATCTCAGCTTCTATGCAAATCAATATTTAGTCTGATCACACTGCACTAGGCAAAATTCCTCCTCTGTAGGATCTCTTACAATCATGTCCACTTTCTGTAGTGATTGTGACTGATGTTGAGAAGAAAAAAATGTCTAGATTTTTTTCCCCCCAAACCAAGGGAAGAAAATTTTCTTCACAATAGTTTAGGTTTCAGATCACCTCTAAAATCAGCCAGCAGTTCCTTCTAAAGTCTACTGCATTTAAATGCAACAAACTGATTTCCTAAAGGAACCAGGAACTGTAAAGTATTCATGTATCAAACAGAAAAAAATGTTGCTACAGTTCTATCAAGCAGTACAATGATAAGATATTAATTAACACATCAGTCGTCTCTGGAATAGAATGTACATGTTCCAGGGAGATTAAGCAGTATCGTAGTACAGGTGTACCTGTCTTCTCCTTGTTAATTTGATTGGGGGGAAATCAAATCAATCAGTCAGCTCCATTGGGTAATAGGATAGTGTCCGGTTCAGGCCTGTACACCATGAATCCTCAAGGGTGCTGAGTTAAGCTAACTTTATGGACACTTTGAATCCCTAGAATGACCCCAAGCAGCCAGCGCAGAACAAAAAAAATCTGACCCAGAGTATGAAAAGACATGGTCCCCCTCCCCTCTAGAACCTGGACTCTTCTAAAGAAAAGGGTTGCACAAGGGGTTGCACAGCAGACCACAATGGACGGCTGAGAAGGGAAGAAGGTGAGACAACAGAAAAATCTGATTAACCAATTAAGGCTCACAGGAAAAATAAACGGGTCAACAGTAAAAGGATGGGTAAACAGCACTACACAGGTATACATATTGTGGTGGCACTGGGGACAAATAACTGCCTGCTTGACAACTGCATTGACTATTGCTGCAGAAAAAAAAAATCACCACGCTGCTATTCGCCAGTGATCCACACAGCGGTGCTGAAGTTTTTATTTCTATAACATGCTGAAGTTACCATTTTTCCCCTCCCAGCCAGGAAAGTGAAACCATGCTGGTCAGTTTTCCCCAGAGGGTTTCCAAGCATGCAAGACAGAGGTGCAGGAGGGTAAACATTTCCTAATGCAGTGTTTGTCAGGCTTTATAGACTGGAGGCACCCTGGATAGATGTGCAGCACCCTTAAATAGACTGGAGGCCCTCCCTCGGAAAATACCAGCTCTTAGTTTTCGTTTATTTTTTACTACAAAAAAAGAGCTATTCTTATGTTGCAAATAACTCAGAAATACCACAACAGGTCAGAATGTTTTTAACACTATCAATTCTTATTTGAAATCTCTGGGTTTATCTTGTGAACGGCAGGGAAGATTTGCCCCTTAGGGAACATTAGTAGTGAGACAAAAGGTACTAATAAGTTATGCTGCTTTATTGTGGCCAACCTGCATACCACAGGCAGGATTCAGCCCCTCAGGCCTCCGCAATATCTCTCTGTTTTTTCCTGCTTATACAGAAGTGTCCCATCTGTAAGTCGGGAAAGTCCATATAGGTCCTGGCACAGATACATGGGATCTGGGGAATCCTGGGCACAGGCTTGGGTCAGCATGAGTTGTGGGGGAGGGGGAAAGCACATGTACAGAATTGGGTGATTCCCAGCACCCCATGGCTCCAGGTAGGGACCTGCACTGACCCATGCCTCTGCCTGAAGCACGAGTCAGTGTAGGTCTGGGCACCCAGTGCCTTCTTGCCAGGACTCATGCCAACCCATACATCAGACAGAGGCACAGGTCAGCACAGGTCTCTGCATGAAGGCACAGGGTGCCTGGGATTCCCCAGTTCCTATATTGCCCTGTGCCTTTGCACCCCCCAGTACCGGGATCTGTACTGTCCCATACCTCCACATGAGAGACAGGCCACTGCAGCACCTGACATGAGCCAGCAAGGGACCTGGAGCATCCCTGGGGAAGGGTAACATATTGTTCCTTGTCCCACACAGAGCAGAGGGCCTGATGTAGGACAAGGTCAGCAAGAGTGTCACCCAGTGCTGGGAGAGGCAAACAAACAAGCAGTAAGCCCATAGCAAGGAAGAGGTCACAAAAGCTAATCCAGATAATGGGATAATGTATAATCTTTGTTTAAACCATACTTAATACAATCCAGTCTATGGATGATTTAATGTTCCACCATTTCCCATCCATATAAGATTTTAAAAGTTTGCTAAGAACAGCCACCCTCAGGTCAGCAATAGAGTGTGCAGGGAGGTAACGTGTTCTGCCACTGCCTTGCATTGTATTTCTGCATCTGAGGTCAGGGCAGTGTTCGTTCCTTCTGTTGTGTAAGGATCACCCAGTCTGTTCAACGTAGACAACAGAGGGGCACTGTAAGGTCATTGCACATATGACACTGATAAGAGTTGCAAGTGAATGAACCTTGGATGTTATAATCCATGTAATTTGGTCCAGTTATGATGTGGTCTTTGCTGATATTGGGGCACAGAAGGCATTTAGGTCCACTGCAAGGCCTGGTGCCTCACTGAGACTGGGAGTTAGGTCGCCTGTTGCTTGAGATGCCATCTGAGGTTCGGGGATTGCCTGTAAACCAGGACAGGTTTGTCCCCCATGACTACTTTGAGACAGTCTTCCTTTTCCAGGACCGGTGGATGGTCTTTAATGATATGTTTAAGGTGTTCAAGCCAGAGGCTGTAGGTGACAACCATAGGGACTTTGTTGTCCTTGTTCTTGTTGGTATTATAACTCATAAGAGTGGGGTCTCAGTTTGGCTTTGTTGATTTGAATAGCTACAGTTTTGGGGTTGTATTGTAATTGTAGGAATAACTGCTCCAGATCCTTAAGGTATGCACTGGTGTTGGTGGGACCAGAGTAGATACAGTTGTAATGAAGAGTTTGGCTGTAGACAATGGATTTAGTAGCACTCTTAGAATGAAAGCTGATGGTGTGAAGGTAGCTGTGGTGGTCGGTTCATTTTTGATAGTGCAACAGCAGCAAACTTCAAGGTCTGTTATAAATATATTGGCATACCAAGGGGGCAGATGTGTGGGAGACCTGGTTGGCATTCCAGGGGGGCCAGAAGTATAGGGAGTCCCCAAACCTGAAATAGTTGTGTGTGAGGACAAAGCAGGAGAATACAATGGAAACAAAAGCTATTTTCTTATCAGGGATAATGTTTTCATGGCTTATAATCCATCTTCACAGGGGGTGCTGGCATACAGAAATGTGACACCCATGGCAGCTAATATGGTGTTAGCTGGAAACGTGGTAGCTGGTCAACAGAGGCCATTTTCTTTAAGAAATCTGTGGTGTCTTCCAAATAGCTGGCAGCTCCAATGGCCCTTAAGAACAGGATAGGGTTCATGTAGCCAGAAACCCCCTTTGTGATGACGTTAATGCCAGAGACAATAGGGCAGCCTGGGTTGCCAGGTTTGTGTGCCACAGGGCACTGAGGTGCCTGCTCCTAGGAAATGGTACAGGTGCCGGTTGCTGGGGCAACCGCAGGTTGGTCAGCTGACCAGAAGGGGGCAGGGCCTGGCCTATATAAACAGCCTAGGCTGAGGCCAAGCAGGCTGTTTCCCACTAACATCCCTGGGAGAAGGAGCTTGGCTGGAGTAGGCAGCTTGATGGCCTGAATAGCTTTGGCTCGAGGACTGGGTGGAGCAAGCCCTGGTAGGGTTTTGAACGATGGCTAGCCAGAGGGCTTAGAAATTGTGTTTTAGCCAGATGGCTTGGAGTTTGTTGTAGCCCAAGGGCTTGAGTTTTCTGTTGGTAGTTTTATAAGACCGGAGGACCGGGTGAGGCTGTAGGGGTTGGAGGAGGCTTCATTAGGGGCTCCACAATGGTGTGGGGACCCCGGTGCCAGAGAGGGCACCGCATCTAGAGGTGCACTGACCCCAGAGCCCTGAGAAGGGGGCACAGTGCATTGGAGGGCCAGGTAAGGCCGAGGCTGCCTGAGCTGTTTAGAAATTGTAGACCCGAGGAAGGGATTTAGGGGCCAGGCACAGCTACAGCCACCTGAGCCCCAATTCTGAGGAGCACCAGAGTGGGCACTGGAGAGAAGCCCAGAGGGTGCTTGCGTTAAGCCCCAGGGAGGGGATTTGGGGGCCAGGCACGGCTGCAGCCACCTGAGCCCCAATTGCGAGGCTAGGCCCCAGTGTGGGCAGGGAGCGCGGACAAAGGCCCCAGTGTGGGCCACGAGAGTGGGACGAGCCCAGGGAGCACCCGCGAGGGTGTGGGCAACTGAGAGACCAGGGAGCGCTTGTGAGAGAGCGCAAGCTAAGTGGCTGCAAGAGAGGCCAGATAGCGTCCGCGGGGAACGCGGGCGTGGGCGACACGAGAGGCCAGGGAACCCGCAAGGGCGTGGGCAACAAGAGAGAGGCCACGGGACATCTGTGAGGACATGGGCTATAGCGAGGCATGCAAGGGGCTGCCATGAGGGCTCGGTGAAGGATTTGCCTAGACAATGGCCAGTACATCTGAGAGGCTTGGGGTGTGGTGTAAGGGGTGGTAGGAGCCACACATAGCCCTTGAGGCTTTAATTCATGGGGCCGCTAAGACGGGACACAAACTGGCATACATCGGGGTACTGTGTCCAAGGGGTTAAAGGCAGCCTTCCTTAATACTTTTATCATCAGAGACATGGCGGGTGAGAACAAGGGTGCATGGACACCCATTTGGCACGGTAGGGGGCGCTAGGAGAGATCATGGCCGTTCCTGGGACCCCGCCCCTTGACATTGTGGATCCTGGGTAATTAGCAAAAGTTGCCTGGCCCACGTTTCTAGGAGGCGGAAGCAGTAATCCTCTCCTGTGTTTATCCAGGTAGATTCTCTAAGAGTTTCTCTAGTTACTTCTGGTATTGTGCTATGGGTTCCCATCAGGAGTTTGAAAAAATCCAGAGTCTCTCGGCTGCCTGTGCGTAAACTGTTTTGTCCGTTGCAACAGTGGTACCCCTTTACCAGGTTGTTTTTAGGAATTTGCACACCTGCCATGCTAACACTGAATGGGTACCCCATAGATTCAGATTGTCCAGTTCCTCTGCACTAGGCAGGAAAAGACAACTGGGGTCAAGTGACCCCAGAGAGATGACTGTCCAGTCTCCTTTTGAAGATTTCCGGGGTAGATGACTGCACCACCACTGGAGGGAGTTTATTCCATAGTCTGGAAACCCTTGGCAAAGCACCACAGGGTGCTACAGCACCCTTATTGCCACTCACTGCCCTAAAGTAAGAGGAAAGGAGCAGGACTGAACATGTGCTCCAGAATACTTTATAGAAAAACAGCAAATCAGACTGCCCCCTGGTGTTCAAGTGCAGCATTTCACTGTAAATGTCAGGAAAAACTGAGACAAATACACCACTAATCAGGGTCTACCTAAATCGTGGGAGGCTTACCAGTTTTGCAGGTTAATCATAGTTGAAAGTTTTAATTTCACTGTCATTTTGCAGTTGCCCTGCCTCTACACATTGATTGACAGAGACCCCACCCCTGAGTGCTGATTGGCAGAGAGGCCCCAGGGAGAAGGAGTGACAAGGGGGCAACTGACATCTTGACCGAAGCCCTTCATGCTGCCCTGCCAGCCTTCCTCTCCAAGCAGCAAAGACCCACAGGGGAGCCAGCATTGTATTTTTATTAAGTTTTTGTTGTTGTTGATTTTGTGAATTTTGCAGACAATGCCAGATTTCACGGTCTCTGGAAATAATAGGACCCTAACTATCAACTGGCCCCTGTCCCATTTTAAAACACCAGAGTGGTGGCTTGCATCTCCTATTTACAATGGCTCAAAGCAGGAGTATCGCCACAAACATCAATGGAACTACGAACAATGGCACAACAATCAATGTAGATGAGAGGAAGATCAAACCAATAGCACTTAAGACTCTTCATGTGTGTGTAAGGGGAATACTGAGACATCATTTAAAGGAAGAGATCAACTAAAAGCAATCCTAAAGTGGCTGAACTATGGAACTACTCTTTATAAAAAGGTCTCTATGAAGAACTATGAAATGGAGAGGGAAAAGCAATTAGAAGTCATTCATATCTTTATGACAGAGCTGCTGGGAAGCATGTAACAAGTATACTTGGAAAACATACAACCCAACCATCAGGCTCAAACCAGAGGCATCCAAGGTGAAGTTTGTTATCAGAATAAGTGCTCAGTGAGTAATAGTTTTGAGAGACTGGAGCCACTGAGTAACTGGCTATGAAGCAAAGCTGTTGCATAGGGCTAGTCAGGTATGTGCATCTATGGCCTTATAAGAGTCTCTCCTACTTTCTCCTAAGGTCAGCTCTCTTGCACTCAGGTCAAGGACTCTAAAGAGCACATAAGGAAGCTCTTGATGTGAGGAAAGCAGCGGCTACACAAATCTTCACGTGACCAGAATTGCTCATAGGACATGTTCTGATAATGCCATGGGGGACACCCATGCTCATTTTGATGCTAGCATAAAGTTTTGCTCATACTACTATATGTACTTGACTGTAAAGACAACCCTGAATATAAGATGCCCCCAATAATTAGATTCATATATATTTCTTAAAATTTTCTGGGTATAGAATCTAAATTTTTGAGGGTTATCTTGAAACCCATAGGTCCCCACAGCCTCTGCCCCTTCCCCCAAACTCCCCTATCTCTGCCTCTTCTCCTCCCCTTACTGTCAGATGCTGCTCAGGTTGCTGCATGCTGCACAAATGCAGCAGTGTCAATGCTGCTATTTGACCAGGCAGTGGAAAGAGTCTCCATCTGCTTTGTGCCTGAGAGAGACCCATCCCAGCCAGAGCCAAGCTGCACCTGACAGTAAAGGGGTGGGCAGAGAGGCAAAAGTTGCAGAGGGGATATAGGGCAGTCATGAGATGAGGGGCTTTTTTTCCAGCCATGCTGATTGGTGTGAAAAAACCTCATTTAATACTTGAATACATACAATATTTTATTTCTATTAATATCTCCACACTTGGGATGCTTCAGGACTAGGGATCCTGGTTTTCTCTGATTTTTTTTTTTAAACTAATAATTGGGGATTTTTTTTTTAAATCGGAGAAAACCAGGATCCCTGGTCATGACCTTGCTGCCATTGTATTTAATAAGAGCAGGAACTGGACCTACATAAAAGCTTGCTTTTTGTGTCAGCACTGAGAAAAAGCTATGTCGAGCAGTAACTTCTTTACTATTTTTTCTCAACAAGCTACAAAATAGAGCCACTGTGTCAATATTGCCCAAACATCCCTTGAATCAGCAGAAAGACTTCCACTGATATCAATGGGAGATGGATCAGGCCCTTACTGCCTTGGGGGAAAATCTTCTGGAAAATATGTACAGAAACAGGAAACTGATGGGGAAAAAATAAATGACAAAGAATAATAAAAGGTCTTGGGGCAAAAAGCATACAAAAAATCCAATTTCACACAATTTTTTTGAGAGCTGGAGTTGGCTGCAAATAGTTCCACTGTTAAATACATATAGCTTTTTCTGTAACGAAATTAAACACTAATCAAGTAATAGGTTGACGGATTAAAAATTGTGGCCTTTCTAATAAAAATTTGATCCGAGAATACATATGGTGTTCCAAACCGGTATTTAGTAAGAACCTCGTCTGAGTTAGGTTTCACATAAATTTAACTGTGAATTAACACATCATAAACAAATTGCATTTAGTAACAAACTTACTGTTCCACTGGATAAATCAATAAAGTCCAAAGTTAACACATGCCTCTCGTGAGCAATACTTCCTGGGTAATTACTTTTTAAAAGGATGTAGATAACTTATCTTTCTCTAGTGTCAATAAAGCAAATGTTTTAGGAAAATCATTTACAAAGCACAGTGAGCAAGATGGTTTAAAACATTAAAGCCATATCAAATGACAGGAAGAAAGTGGGCAAAATTCTGCACAGATTTGCAACCATTAAAATCTTTTTCAAGTTAATGGGGTTGTCTCAAGCTTAAGTCTGTACAGAAATGTAGCCCATCCTTTTTCAGAAGAAAGGAATGTAAACACACAAGATTACTTGCTTCTGTGTTTGCCTTTTCTGCTTTTATTAACAGCATTTACAAAGCAAAGTCCCCATGCATAATCCTAATTTTGTTTTGGATAATTATATATAATGCATCAGCCATATTATTACATAACTGCCATACTGTGCATGACACCAAGCTTTAATACTTTCCCCTTGGTTTACTTATATAAATTTATTTCCCTCATGTCACCTATATTTTGTAGGCCTGTGCAAGGAGACAGGTATTTGATCCGGCTTCGGATTCGTCCACTTTGGATATCAGCAATCCGATCCGGAGCTCTGGATCAGTTTGCCGCTTCAATCCAGCCAAAGCGGCTTTGAAGCTTCGGAGCTGCCTTGGAGATCCAGCCATAGGGTATAAT
>NW_017729006.1:43293577-43301155 GCF_001723915.1 Gavialis gangeticus | reverse complement strand
CCTTGGAGACCCAGCCATAGGGTATAATGAAATGGGGGATCGATGAAATATCTATAACTTTGTTGCTTTGTCTCTGATTTTGGTGACACTTACAGGGGTGGTAGCCTCTTCTGAGAGCATGATGTCTGCCAAGTTTCAAGAAGATAGGTGCAGGGGTTTGGGGGGAACTGCACCCCACATTCTTGAAAGCAAAACTCATGTCAAGTCTATGTGTTACACCGCAGGGGGGTGAAAACTCCAGGGATTGTGGTCCCTGCTGAGGCCATGAAACATGCCAAGTTTCAAGAAGATCAGTGCAGAGGTTTGGGTGGCACTGCACCTCAAGCTGCTGACAGGCACAACTCGTGACACAGATTGACCCTGTGTGTGTTAAGGTGCAGTGGGCTGAAAACTGCAGGGGTGGTGGCCCCTGCTCAGGCCACAAAGCCTGCCGGGGGTGGGGGGGTGTCTTTCTCTCTCGCTGGGGGAGTCTGTCTTTTGGGGCCCTGCACCTCAAGCTGCTGACAGGCAAAACTCGAGATGTGGGTAGGTGAAACTGTTTCTGTGTTAAGGTGTGCCCTTCCTGGTGCTGGGGTCTCTGCACAACATGGCAGTGTGCCCTAGTGAGGTCTCCCTCCTCCCCTACAGCCTCATGCCGGGTCCACCACTTTATGTGACAACAGGTAAAATAACTTAGCTGGCTCAACACCAGTAGCATCAGCAGCAGCAGCAAAGGTACCCACATGGAACTGTCACAGAGCTTTTCTTTTTATAAAGGAATTGACAGCAAGAAGTAAAGATGTTGTGTTGTGTTGGACATATGATGTTGCTCATGGTGTGTGATGGCTTGTGTTTTTATGTCTATATGTGTATTATGAATAAAGGAGTACTTAAAAAATTCATCTTTGGAAGTTTTAGGGTTGAAAACCCCCTTGTCAGGCTGAGGAAGTACCTGCAGTTGGTTCTGGATGGAAGGAATAGTAAAGAAGCCAGAGGCTGGCCTGGCCCGCCATGCAGGCAAGAAAGCCAGTCAGTGAAAACGGAAATGGAGGTGTCAGGGGGAGAGACAGGCTGGGGTCAGGGGTAGGGGGGAAAGGGGGATGTAGCAACAGAGGTAAAAGTGCAGAGGTGCCAGAACTCCACTGTATATTGAGTTCATGAGTTTCTCTAACTACTACCTAGGAGGCTGATGAAGTGCAGTTCATAGGCCCAGCTCTGAAACGTGGTTTGCATTGTAATTTGTGCCCTCTCAGGATCAGGGCTGAGAGACTGGAGGCAGAGTGTTTTTTTGGTGAGGAATGTGCCCCCACAGGTAGTTGTGTTTTGTTGTCTTTGATAAATTCTGGTGTGCAGGTACTTCCTCAGCCTGAAAAGGGGGTTTCCAACCCTAAAGCTGGCATCCCAGGCAGGTAAGCTGAGCTCACTGGGAGCCTCACAACTGCACTGCAACCAGCAAGCATCAGGCCTGTCAAAGATGTGACAGGTCTTGGCGTTCCCCAGCTAGGACTTTGTGCATGTGTGCATTAGCTGGAGGTTATGACGCCTCCTACCCGCCTTTCACCAGGGGATCATTGATCCTGGCATTTACGGGGCTGCCGCACCACCAGCAGTCCCACCAGGCCTCCCTACCCTGGCAGGGTGCAGTTTTAGTGGTCATGCCCAGGACCTGGGGGTCTCCTCCTTCCCCATAGTCCCAATCCCATACCTCCAAGTTTGTCCTGGCAGGGGAATGAGGTCAGCAGGGACATGTTCTTCCCCTGCTTGCTGGTGATGCAGTTAGTGCCCCCTCCAGCTGAGAGCAGGGCATTACTCGGCTTTTAAAAAACTCAAAAAAGGAAATTGGTGCAGACAGAGTGAGGAGGGTGGCACTCAGTCCATCTGCAGGTGGAGCTTGGGGACCCCCAGCAGCAGGAGGTTCACCTTTAGGAACACCAGCTGCTCCACCAAAGCAGGATCCAAGCAGGTGCGGTGGGGTGTCACAACATCCCCAGCAATGCTGAACACCCTCTCGCTTGGCACACTGGTTGGTGGACAGGACAGATGTTGCCAGGCAACCGTGGCCAGATCCTGCCACATCTGGCTGCCGTTTGCCCAGTAGGCCAAGGGGTCACAGTCCAGTGGCTCCACGTCCTCAGCGAGATAGGTAGCCACCAAAGC
The DNA here is from genome assembly GCF_001723915.1 of Gavialis gangeticus. NCBI lineage: Eukaryota > Metazoa > Chordata > Crocodylia > Gavialidae > Gavialis > Gavialis gangeticus. The sequence continues at coordinate 43,299,019 of NW_017729006.1, read as the reverse complement.
CTCAGCACTACCTGCCCGAGGCTGGGGTCTGGTGAGTTTGGACCCCAGCACTGAAGCCATGCCCATGGCCCACGTTGGCAGTGGCTGCCGTGGAGGAGACTGGCCAGTGCTGGTGCTGGGAGTGCTGGCGCGGGAAAGTGGATCCCCCTCTTCCACATCCCCTCGCCTCTGCACTTTGGCCTCCCTGACTTTGTTGCCCAGCACCTGCATCCAGTGATTGAGGGTTTTGGGGCTGCCAGTGGACATGCTCCCCTTCACCCTCGCATTACATGCCCACCATCATGTGGACCATATTGGACCGCAAGGAATCCAGCCATCTCCTGATGCCCTCCTTCAGCCACCTCACCAGTGCCTGCATGTCTGGTGACAGCGGCCTGCCCCAGCCAGCAACACTGATCCCCTGGAACTTCTCCACTTGGTTCTCCAGGTCCCTCACTAGGGGGATCACCTGGCTGAGGAGGGCATCGCCAGCGCTAAGGGTCTAGGTGGCCATGAGGAAGGGCTTGAGGACCACCAAGATCTGGGAGATGGTACCCCACTCAGCTCTGTTCAGGGGGCCGCTGATCCCAGTCTCCCCAAGCAAGGCCATCTCACGGATGGCCTCCTGTTGCTCTACCAACTTTTCGAGCATCAGGTATGTGGAGTTCCACATCCTGCATGATTTTGTGCTGCACGATGCTCATCTCTGCCTGTTTCTCTCGCAGCATCTTGCTCCCCTTGATGTTGCCGTAGAAGTAGCCCGCCGCCTTCCTGCATTTCAAAATCAGCTGGCTTGTAGCAGTAGCGGTGGTGGGACCATCACCGACAGCCCTGTTCCCCTCAAAGGCATCCCTCACTGTTAGGTACAGCCTGTGCCACACAGCAGAAGTTGGCATCATGGATAGCCTTCACCATATTGGCCCCATTGTTGGTGACCATGAACCCATGGGTGAGCTCGGCCTGTCCAATGAGCCACCCCTGCACCATGCAGTTCATGGCCCCCATGATCTCCCTTGCTGTATGGGACTCATCCAGCACCTCAGCTTGCAGTAGAGCCCACCAATGGCCTGACTGATTGCACCAGTGCCCTGTGAGGAAGAGGTAGGCATGATCACCACCCCAGCTGCTCCAGATGTCAAAGGTGAAGTGCAAGGCTACCTGTGGCCCTGCCTTGCATAGCTCCTCCCTTAAGTATTCCCTGCATGCCTGATACAGGGAGGGCACCACCATCCTGCTAAAGGTGGTGCGTGTGGGCACTTTGTAAAATGGGGGAGAAGTGCTACGAGTCACCTGAACCCTGGCTACTCAACTAGGGAGAAGGGCTGGCTATCCAGAGCAAGCATCTCCCCAGTGCTCTGGGTGATCTCCCTGGCCTTAGGAACGCACCCCCCTTTCTGTCCACCTTTCCCCCACTGGTTCTGGGTAGCCGTCCTCTGCTTGGGGGGGAAGGGGGCTTTGGAACGAGCGGGGGACTTCCCTTTCGGCACACTCACACTGGTGCCAGGATGAGCAGGAAGAAGGGCAAGGGGGTGCTGCCTCCTCATATGCAGTAGCATTGCCGTGGTGGAAGTGTCTCACATTCTTGCCATGGCTCATGTGCCTTCAGCAGTGCTGGCAGATGGCAAACCTGGGATTATCTGCCAGCTCAAAATTCTCCCACACTGTATTACTCCCCCGCTTCTAGGTTGAGGCTGAGGATCCTGCCTTATCCCACTCCTCGGCAGGCTGAGGCTCAACAGCAGGAGCTGCCTCAGCTGAGCCACTTGCCTCCACAACCTCAGCCTCCTCCAAGGTGCTGCTTTCCAGAGTAGACCTGGGTCTAGGGGAAACTTGTGTGGAGCACAAACTGTGATTCCCCCTCAGCCCCCAGAATTGCTTGAGACAGCACGCCCAGCATCCCTGGTTCCAACTCCAGCTCCTCCTCTGGCAGTGGGAGGCTCACGCTGAGAGATGAAATTGGGGTGGAGGAGACAGCGATTCCACTGCTGGTGCCTACTTCTGGACTGAGCAGAGGTGGTGCAGGTGCAGGGACGTCAGGTGCAGACACTGCTCCCACCTCCTTGCTTCCACTGGTAGCACTGATGTCATGGCTGCTTGGGAAGAGAATGTGTCTGTGTTTGGGGAGGGGGACGGGGGGCTTGCAGCTCTAGCTCTCCCCCTACCCCCCTCTCCCTCCCCTGCCAGAAGACCTAGCACCTGCCTTTCCAGCATGCTTCATATTGATCTTTCCTGTACTGCAAAAGGTCTATGTGTGTGTCAACCCTTTTGTGTTTTATTCCCTCTGTTGCGTGCATGCACTGGACTCTTCTTTGATTGTTTGCTTCAGTGTTAAGAGTTATGTAAAAATTGTGTGCTATCTGTCTTCTCCTATGAATATCTGATTTTTCTTCTTTATTGTGCGCGCGCATGCATGCAATCTGTGTGCCTCCCTGCAGAGTGATGGATCACACTGGAAGGGAAAACACAGCTTTCTTTTTTCAAAGTTTCCAAAAAAAAAAAAAGAGCAAATATAAATTCAAAGAAATGAATTGAATAGTAATAGTAACTGAATAACTAAGCTAAGATAAGCTAAATCCTACCCAATCCTTTCTAACAACAAAAAGGAGCAGGCAAGTTCAACTACTGAGTAAAGTAAGCAAGCTGAAATGCTTGAGTCTGAGGGGTCCTCTCTCATGCAGTTTCTGAGAGGGAACAAGCTACGAAAAGGCACATCACGCCTCCAAACAGAGGCTTTTATGCTGTTTCAAAGTCCCTCCACCCAGATGCTGTCATTGGAAAGGAAGCCAGAGAGAAATCCTTCTCACTGGCCACCTACATGTCAGTCTTCCCTTCCCGCTCCCCCTGCCCCCCCTTCCTCCCTCCCTCTTCTAACTTTCACTTTCAGCATCTGAAGCATCCAAAGCATTTCCGAAGTGCTTCGGACATCTTACCTGAGCCCACGCTTCGCTCCGGGCATGCTGCTTTGGACACTGAAGCATCCAAAGTGGCCCCGGATCCGAAGCCTCGCACAGCCCTAATATTTTGACAATTCCTTTAGCCATCACAAACATGAGAGGTAACAATTTCCATGTGAAGAAAATCACACATTTGACTAACAGACTTGTTAGTACCCACTGTTTTGTTCATGACAGTGATTCTCAATCATCATGCCCCCACTGTTAGGTGGGCAAACATGATTCACAAGATAAACCCAAAGACTTCAAATAGGAATGGAGAATATTAAAAACATTCTGACCTAAAGCTTCTTCTAAATCTTTTAACAAAAACATTTATTTTTCTTATCTTACCTAATAACTGTTGTACAAATTATTTTAGTAATTTATAAAAATTCACCATAGGAAATAGATAAATTATATATTTGTAGTATTTGGCTAGACCACCGATTTCCAACCAGGGTGCCATGAAATCCTTTTAATGGTGTTGTGGTATGTGCTGCGAAATATTAGAAATGTATACACCTATGTGTAACTCACAAGATAAAACCAGAGTTTTCAAACAGAAATCCATAGTGTCAAAAACATTCTGACCTGTTGTGATATTTCTTTGCAATAGAAGAATTCCTGCATCATCTTTCTGTAGTCAAAAAAAATGTGAAAACTAAGAGCCACCATTTTCCACGGGGTGCCTTGAGTCTAACAAAGTTGAGAACCACTGCCCTAGCCCATGAGTGTTGCATCCCCAGCCCATATCCAACCCCAGCATCATGTCATCCAACCCACAGGGCTCCCCATGGGTCCAGAAATTGGGGGAGGGGCGGAAATGGTCTCCTGCTGCCAAATTTCCAAAGTTGTGGGGAGTCCCAGATCCTGCAGCTACATTGGGCACCTGATCCCAGCAACTATGGCTTGGCAGGGGTCAGCAAAGGGCCCAATCCAAGCACATGGTGGTAGTGCCAGGGCCCAACCACTGCAGAGCCCAACCCCAATTCACAGGGGCTAGCTGAGGTCCCATGGGGTCCTATCCTGGCATGTGGGGCTCAATCTGGCCTGCACACCACCCCCATGTCATTCATTTTCCACATGGGGCCAAAAGCTTGATCACCCCGGTCTAGACAGTGAATTCAGACTTTGCATTGTTCCATATAACACTGAATCTTGAAATTCACATATCTCAGTAAAAAGTTTAACAGGAAGAATACAAGCATTTAAGCAATTACAGTTTATATAATAAGTCCCATTATATATAGGAAGATTTGAGCCATGAGTTTTGTAAAGTGTCAGCTACCTTATACAGTGCAATGTTTCCATATCAATTTATTCAATGAAAGAAAGAAAAAGAATGCCTTTTCCAAGCCAAACCCATAAAATGAGTTAGGCACCTATAAGACATCTTAACTTTAATGATTGAATCCAAAACCCAAAGTCAGCAGCCTACACCTCATAAACGTGTATGGCCAAAGTATAGCAACTCAGAAGGGCAATCCAAAGACCTGTATGTTGTGAGAGTCACCTTCAGAGCTAGCCAACACAAAATGTTAAGTACAGGGGTGCAGCTGAATCCCCACCTCCTTCTGGAGCTCAAGTTAAAAGTGCAAGACAGGCATTTTCCCTACTGCAGATACAGGCCTACAACCTATACCTGAGGAGAGGGACCACCGTTAGCCACCTACAAGCATGGTAGAGTACTACTTAATATGTTTCTATGCTCTCCTCAGGCTGAAGCTGTTCCTTGGTGTCCTAAACAGCAGGCTACAAGCTAGAGTTCGTGAAGAGGCATTTCTCTTCACTTCCTGTCAAAGCTGAGCCAGAGTAGCAAAGAATGCAAGACTCACAGGGCCAGAAAGACAGCCTCGAAAAGGAAGTGGTTAGGATTGGGAGCCCTTGGGCCCTTTTCCTGCTTTCAGGATTTTTTCTATCCCCTGCACTCTACTGATGATTTAATACAAAAAAGCCAAAGAAGCAGGGATCTAGGCTGCCTCCTCTGTACCAGCTGAGCGCCTCACCCAGCAGGCAAGGAGGTATGAAGTAGAGCTTCTCACTCGCTCTTTTAGGTGGCAAATCATTGGTTTCTTGCCATGTGCTGGTCCATCAGATTTCGGCAGAGGGGAGGTCCCAGCTGCTCAGCCACAGGCTGTCCAGCAGTGCTGTCAAATCTTGCAAGGAAAAAAAGCGGCACTGCCTTTAAAAACAAGCCCACCCATTTCAAAGAGAGGGGAGTGGGGGTGCTTATCAACCCTGCAGCCCTCAAAACATTAAAGCAATTTAAAAAAAAAAAAAACAAGCCTGAGTTTGCTTATTATGAGCAGACTCGGGACCAGTCATCCAGGTGTGGCCAACGGGGAGGGGGCCTTGGACTCCCTGGGCCTGCAGGGAGAAGAGGAGAAACAGGCTGAGCTCAGCCACAGACAGGATGAAACAGCCCAAGATGAGGATTTGGGAACCAAAGTTGTGGCCTGAGACCCACCCACACCCTTTTTCCTTTCGGGACAGCCAGGCTCCTGCCTCCCACCCACCCACCCACCCA
>NW_017729006.1:43271520-43293549 GCF_001723915.1 Gavialis gangeticus | reverse complement strand
CCCACCCACAAAGACCAGAGCCCTGCTCTGAAGCCACCCCAGGGCCCTTCACAGCATCTCGCACAGGGAGCTGGGAAGCAGAGCCGGGCTCGACCACGGCTAAAGCTGGCCGCCCCGGGGTCCCGCCCTTACACGAGGCGCGGGAGAAGCGCACACCCCACTTCACGGGCCACGAGGACAGGGCTTGCAACGCACAAACACCCCCGCACCCCGTCTATCCACCCACCTCGCAAGGCGCTTGCCGAGACAAGCACCACATGATCAGATCCCCAACACCCTGCGCATGCGCATGACCGCCCCGCCCCCTGCGGGATCAGCGATTGCGTCGGCGGACTGGGTAAACGCGATATGACGCATGCGGAGTGTTTGAAAGCCATGGCGGTGCTCAGTGAGGAAGCCGTTCGGGAGAGAGTTCATCTCCGGCACCAGAACCTCGGTAACCTCCTGCCCCGCAGCCGTGCGGCGCCTTCAGGCCGGACGGGGAGGGGGAGCCGATGAAGGGAAAGGGAAAAGGAAAAGGACCAGGACCTGCTCTTCCCCAGCTGGCGGTTACAGCCGTTACCTCGGCAGCAGGAGGCGGTGCTCCCACCCGCCAGGTTCCGTGAGCCAATGAGAGCGACGCGGGCCCGTGATTGACAGCAGCCGCCTCCCTAACGGCCTCTGGCCGGTGGCGGAGAGCGGCTGCAAAGCTGGGGCCGGGGCGGCATCTGCCTGCCCTGGGGAGCGCCCCACTCGCGCAGGGGCCCGGCCCGCGACGCCCCCCTGCGGCCTCTTCCATCCCTGTTACCCGAGGCGAGGGCACCCGTGGTTGTAGCCAGCCGTGTTTGCTCCTCATGGCTCCTCACGGTCGCAGCTAATAAGGGTTGCCCGAGAGAGGTCTACCGCACTTGCACGGGAGGGGTACCCTCCAAGACGTGATTCTTCACCGGTGACCGCACGTTGACATGGTTTGACACGGTCACTTAACTTCATCTCAGCTGTCTGATCAATATCATAACAGGACATGGGCTTTTAAGGTGACAGCATCCTGATCTGAGGGGGCTGGTTCACCAGTCATGCCAGAATCGTAGAAAACTAGGGCTGGAAGGGACCTCAGGTGGGCACAGAGGCCAACCCCCTGCTCAAAGCAGGACCAGCCCCAACTTGATTATCTCAGCCAAGGCTTTGTCTTAACCTCCAAGGAGGGAGATCGTACAACCTGTCTGGATAACCTGTTCCAGTGTTTTACTACCCTCCATGGGCGACTGCTGTCTCCTGACTCTAGGGGGGGTGCCAGTGTCCGATCGCCAGCCCTGGAAGCGCCAGCAGCAAAACTGGAAGTGCTACCGGTGCTTCTGGCAGGGGGCACCGGTTGGCACCGGCCAATCTTGGGGGGGGCACATGCCCCCCTGTGCCTCCCGTACACATTGTCTGTGCTACCCTTCTAGTGAAAAACTTTACCCCATTATCTAACCTCAAGTTTCCTTGCTGCAGTCTGAAGGGACAGGTGATTTTAGACCACCTTTACATCTCTGATTCTAAACTGGGTAGTGGGCTGGTTTTGCTCAGCCAGGTATATTATGATGCCTGGAGCTCTAGCTTTTCTAAGCATGTACAGCAGGCTCCTGGCATAGACATTAGACAAGGCAAACCCCAGTTAACTGGTTTTTGGTTTTCTATCATGCTTTTCCTAAGGAGCTAGTCTACACTCATTTCTTGTCCCACAGCTAACTGTGGTGACTTTTCCACATGATTTACAACCAGAAATCATTGCTTTGTATCTTTTATAGAAACAGCTGAGAGATCCTGTTTTCAAGCAGAAGTAGAGTCTTTGAGTCAGCGCTGCTCTCACTTAGTCTAGTGCAGGGGTCGGCAAGATGCAGCCCACAAGGCCGTTCTATCTGGCCCACGGGGATACTAAAAAATTTAGAAAATTAATATTTATCTGGCCCTCGCTGCCTGTCATGTAGCCCTTGATGGCTTGTCAAAACTCAGTAAGTGGCCCTCCGCCCAAAATAATTGCCTGCCCTGTTCTAGTGTTAATCCAAAGTCCAAGAAAAATCAAATTGATTACTGTGAAAATATGTACAAACAAATTAAATGGTAGCTGAGATTTTCCATGTCTCATCTAGTCCACATAATTGCCTGCATATGTAATCCTAGCTCACAGTAAGTGAATGCTAATTTGGTGTAGCTGAGCAAGAGTAAGCTACCATAGATTTATCTTTTGCTTACCATGAAGTGAGAGCAGGCACACAGTTACGTTGAGTAGGTCCCAATCGCTTTTTGATTTGTTGTAATGTGGTTTTCCATACACTGATTTTATGCCTGTGTACTTTACAACTTTACATAATCTGATATTTGCAGTGGTTCATATCATAATTAGCCTGATCTTCCATGTCCTTGCACCTTGAATAGTCATTTTTGGTTTTGCAAGGTGAGCAAAAGACTGCAAAATCAGTGTGGACAAAAGAGGTCTAGAGGGTAAAGGAGAAACACAGCTGTTAACTAGGAAAACTAAGTCAGGCTGTTTGCCAATTAATGAAAGAAATATTAGGCAAAGTCACCTGGATGGAGATCTCTTTCAAACTCAAGGACATTTTATGGCTGTGGAACAAAAAACAGAATCTATCCCCTTAAGGTCTACCCTCAACTCTATGCTACAAAATTAGGCTGTCTCTTGCTTACTCTTCCTCTGGCCTCATGAATCTTACATTTCTCCTATGAACTTTGTTCTTTCCACACTGTAACCTTACTTCAACAGGAGAGATGGAGGAGACCCTCACTACATGCACACCACTCTCACCTAGTGTGGGTTTGAACCCCCTCAGGCTGAGGAGGGAATTGAACCCAGGTGTTCCACTTCCTGGGGGAGTACTAGTCATCCTTTTAATTATAAAACATGGGCAGCACCGCTTCTTCCTCCATCCATGTCTCAAAAGAAGAATAAGCAAGTTACCCATGCCCAAAAGGTGTGGCTTAGACACTCAAGTACAGAAAGCAGCATCTGGCTGTAAATTCCAATCCCACAGGGGCCCCTAATCTTGGGAGAGGGCCAGGTTTCAGACATACCTGCTTCCACCATTTCCTAATAGCTGTTCCCTTGCTGTCTCTTGGCATGTCATACATTCCTAAGTGCCAGACTCACTGTTTATTGTATAGGGAAGGAGGGTGCTGGTTTGTCAATTTCCCTCCTAGAGCTGGGTGCTTTATGCAGTGGCATAGAAAACATTGAGCATCACCAGGCCCAGGTCTCTTTCTGGATATGGGCTCTGAGTGGCTTAATAACCTGTCACAGGTCTGCTTAGTTGAAAAAAAAATGTATACTAAATAACTCATTATAGAGATAACTGTAGCGCAGGAAACAATTTGTGTTATACCTTTGGCCTCACATAAATTGCACAGTTTGAGAACAGAAAAATACAAATTGTTGTTTTCTGTGTGGCTTTCCCCATGATTTGTGCCTAGTGGGTAGTAGTACATGTGTGGGATGCTTCTCTCATTCCCCTTTATAGCTGCTACAAGCAGTATAACACCAAATGCTTTAAGAAAAAAGTCTATTCCTAAACGAGCCACAAAATACCATCTCTGCCTGTTAGTAACAAAGCTTTCTGTCTGTCAGTGCACACCCCTCCCCCCCCCCAACTAATAGCACAGAAAGACTAAGGAGATACATTTTGCATTGCATATCCCTGTAATATCAGGTGGATTTCATATTCAAATGAGAAGGAATCATATCTTCCTCTCTTTTTTAAAGTGATACATATATTCACGTTTCAGAATTTTTCTTTTTTTACTCTAGCTGATGTCCGGTCATTGTCTCTCCCTGGAACTTATCATGAAAAGATTACCCATCTAGGAAATGCTCTGAAAAATTTCACTCGCCTAAAATCCCTAGACCTCTCTCGCAATGCATTGGTTAGCTTGGAGGTAAGTGGTTTTTTTATGATTTGCTGAAGGAAAACACAGTGAAATAAGTTTAGGTTTTAAGATTTGTGCCTCAGCACATGTGCCTAAATGTGTACTTTGGTGTGGGGCAAATTGTGCTGCTTGGGGCAAACTGACCTTGCCCCACTCCTTCCAGATCTTTGGCCAGGGGGAGGTGCTGGCCACAGCAGTACAAAAAGCTGACCTGCTGAGCTGCTCAGAGCTACATGCCCTCAGGAGTTTCTAAGGCCCAGCCAGTTGGCATTTGGGGACACTAGCCCCCTCTGCCAGCTGGACTATTGCAGCAGCCCTAACCTAGAGTGACCCCTGCATCCTCTATGCACTGCAGCAGTCTGGCAGCGGGGGCTGCTGCCACCTGCAACATGGCTGTGTGCCTGCCAGACCTGGACGGGGATCACATGGCCACCTGGGCTGTGGTACGGGCACTACAGCAGAGCCGCCTGTACCTCTGGGCCAGCTGCCTGTGGCTGCACAGTTAGCCTTTGTGTGGCATTGCTGCCATGTCTTTTGGTGCCCCCACTCTGCCATCTGGGCAGCTATCACCTGGAAGATGTTTTCAGTGTGGTGGCCCACTTTGAACTGTCAGGGCATGTCCTGGCTCCAAATGGCAAGGAAGTCAGCCATGTTGTCTGCCTTCCATCTGGGTCCCCAGTGCCAGCCCTGGGCAGGCTTCTCTGGCTGGGTCCCCGACTTCCCTCACCAGCAGGGATCCTAGTTTTTTCTGTTAAAGAAATAGAAAATTCTCTGATTTAAAAAGAAACCCAAATTCTCCGATTAAAAAACATGAAGTCCATGTTTTTCCACGATTAAAATGAAACGTCACTATATATACAGGTATCAGTTGAGCACAATGTTTTATTGATATATTTGCAAGTTTAACACAATTTGGAAGCCTACTACTGCCTCAGTCATTATAATAAAATACATTCTAAATACCTATATATTTTGGCTTTTGCTTGTTTTATCATAGGAAATCAGAGTTCCTCCTGCCCTCTTTGCTCACCGCAATGCAGGTTCAGCTCCATTTGTCCCCACAGCTGCCTTGTGGTGCTGAGCAGCATTGATATGCTGGTGCCCTCCCCATGCTCTTGCCCCTCACTTGCAACCCACAGCCCTGCCAGTGCCCTTCACTCACAATCCCCATTTACTCCCTCCTTGCAGTAACTCCCTCCCTGCACCAGGACATGAGTTCAGCTGCAGCTGTTCCACCCAGTGCTTTGTAGCTCTGAGCAGTGCAAGCCCTTGCTATTCTGCTTCCTGTGCCCAGACCCCAGTGATCCCCTTGCCCTTCCTGGGAAGCTCTTGACTGGTGCTGAAGAACTGGTCTGGGCAAGCCCCTTCCATTCCAGGCCACCCTCCCTCTGTAGGCTGCTCTGGGGATACAGGGGGAGCTCTAAGCCCAGCTCTGGCAGCCGCTTCTACTTAGAGTACCACCTTCCTTCTTCCCTTCCCGCATCTCACTCTCACTCCTGCTGCCTCCCCCAGCCCATCACATACACAAAATTCTATACGCTGCATATTTGTAGTGTGGGTTCTAAATTTGATAGCGGGGAATTCTGGCATCCAGAAAAAATGCACTGAAAAAATGTGGTGCAAGGCGCACTCTCAGAGCATGCATGGAAACAAATGGAGGCTGGGTCCTCCAAGGAGATGCTCTGGCAGGCAGCCAGAGCATCTCTACTGCTGTGTTCCCCTGCTGCTCCAGCATGCTGCCTCGGCTTGCCAGAAAAAATAAAAGCAGGGCATGGCTTGTGGCAGGCAGAGTTCCCCAGTGGTGCATGGCCCTGGCTGAGTCCCCAGAAGCTGCATGTGGCAGCATGGAGCCGGCCTAGCCTGGTCTGCTGGCGTACATCTTTACACCAAACCAGACTGGTTCTGTGCCAGCTGCCAGAGCATCTTGGAGGATCCAGCCTCCAGTTGCTTCTGGGCATGCTCCAAAAGTGTGCCTTTTGCTGCTTTTTTCCAGTGCATTTTTTTTTTTTGATACCGGAATTCCCCCTTTCAGATTTAGAGTCCTCACTGCAAATGTGCAGCACAGGGAACATTTTTTGCCTTCTGTGGTATCGCAGACTCCATTAAGACACCGCAACACGCACACACACACACACTCTCTCTCTCATGTGGACACAGCCAATGAGGTTTTCCCAAACTTAGTCAGGACTCTGAGCTAGTCCTTTTTTGGCAGACTGTCTTCTTCCTCTGTCAAAGCACTTCTGCTCCTCATTGCTGAGACCCTTCTCTTTATCTCTCTCTAAGAGGAGGGACCTCCCAGCCTATCTTATCTCTCTCAAAGGGCTCTTTCCTTTCTTCCCTATAATGGAGACTGAAGGTGTGGGCGAGGAAGAAGAGCTTGTTACAGCCTGTCTATTTTCTTGATACCTTGCATAGCTCAGCTTGATATACATTAATAGTAAGATATCCTTAATTCATATTTAAATCTTACCACTTTTAAACTAGTTCATTTTGTTTAACAAATATTTTAACTTAAAAATGTTTAAAGATGTCCCCAGAAGATGGAAGGATTCTATCTTTATGAAGATTGTATGGCATGAACAGTAACAGTTCAGTCATTCCCCATATTTTGCTGTCTCTGAGATGCAACCCTTTTCTGCAGGAAAATTGTTTAAGTGTCTGATAAAGCCCGAAGGAAAATTTGATAATATCACTTATAGTTTGCATGGGTTTGGGAAGTCTTTTAAAATTGTGAATATGTGAACTGGATCTTGGATTGAGACCAGCAAGTCATTTTACAGAAACCACTGAATAGCTACTAAGTCAAGTGGTAACAGCTTTCAGCTTTGGGCCGCCTGGTTTGGATTTCCCTCAGGGACCTCAGGCATTTCACCATGAAAACAAAGTACAACCTTATTTGGTTTCTATTTTGTATCTGTTAACAGGGGATTCAATACCTAACATTTTTAGAAAAGCTTAATCTCTACTACAATCAAATCACATCACTTTCAGAAGTATTCCGACTTCATAGCTTAACTACACTCAAGGAAGTGGACCTTCGATTGAACCCTGTTATTAAAAATGAATCAGATTATCGTCTTTTTGTTGTGCACATGCTGCCTAACCTGAGGCGATTAGGTACGTAGAAAACAGAACAGGATATTGCTCAAAATATTTTGTTTTTACATAAAAGTGTTAGACACTTTTTATGAAAATAACTTTTTGTTTTAAAAATATATACATGAACGGCAAAGTGCATGCTAGGAAGCATGCCACAGCTAGTGCCAATGATCAACAGGTATGCTAGCTGTTGCAGACACATAAAAGGTAATGGAAATTGTGAAGACAATGTGCTCAAAAGTCCCTTATTATAGATGTATGGGATGTTATTTAATAACAACAGATCATTCAAAAATCAAATTATAAATGACCTATGAGTATCAAATAGTTTTACAGACTTAGAGTGATTTTGAGAGATGCTCTGTATTGGCGTAACAGTAATCCAATGGAGTCAATGGAGTTCTTACTATTGACTATAGTGGTAGTAGGTAGTAGAACAAGGCCAAGTCTAAGGGCTATAGAGACTGCCTCCCTATTTTATTATCTGTGCGTTGAAAGTGCCAAATGATTTATCTGAGTAAAGATGTTTTCAGCAAGAGTTCTGAGTAAACACCCTGAAATGTTTTGTTCTGTATTTACACTTGCATTTTTATGAATCTATAATTTGATTTATTAGATGCACAGATATGCACAGAACTAGCTTACAAATTAAGTGTATACATAAATGCTTCGATACAAAATCTTAATCATTTCCTTTCTTGCATGTATTTGGATTTCAGGCTTCTTGATAACAAGCCTGTGCCAACAGCTGAACCTATGTGACTAGTGGGTACTTAGGAAAGAAAGACATATCCTGCCCTATTTAGGAAACTGTGCCAGTTTCTCTTTTGGGTATAATTGTTGGATAGGTTCACAGAGCTAACTACTTTAAAAAAAAAAAAAAAAAAATCACCTGATGATTCTTTTCCCCTTGCTAAATTAAGAACAATGAACTATTTTCAACAGAAAAAGTTTGTCTTCTGCTACCAATACATTGTTTTCACTAAAGTAAAGATATGAGGATCCTAAGAAGGGGAACACTGAGGATGTCCAACTAAATTACTCCAACAAAAGGTTTATTGGAAGAAAAAAGTACATGCTAGTCTATCCCTCCCTTTTATTGCCACTAGTTGTCTCTTATTTGTTCACTAGTTAATTGTCCAAATTTTATCCATGCATTGTTTTTATAGATGCAGTTTTCCTTTCTGAGCAGACTTCAAAGCAGATTTTCATAGCAGGCAATTTACTCACTTATGTCTGTGTGAGTAGAATCATCATCTGTTTTCAAGTATAAAGTACATTTTAAAGCTGAAGCGAGAAATCCTGGCCCCACTGGAGTCAGTAGAATTTTTGCCCTTGAATTTAATGGCAGTGGGATTTTACCAGAAAGTCACTTTTCTTGGGCTCTGATTTTATTAACAAAGAGGCAGTTCCAAATTTCCATGATGTAAACCCCAGCAGAAAACCTTTTCTCCAGACTTGGCTATTCCCAAGCTTCATTTCCTGGCTGCCTTATATCCTGGGTAGGTCCAAAAAACAAAGACCTGCCCAGGTAAATCAACAGTTGCTGACCTGCTGCTCTCTATAGCCTTCCAAAAATTACTATCAGGACCAAGAAAATCATGCTATTCTGATGTAGGATTCAGATGAAGGTAAATGTTTCCCAAAAATAAATCCAGAAATAGTACATCCCTCTTTAGTATCCAAATTTTAAAAAAAAGACACCAAAATATATTTTCCCCACCCTACAATGATGGTGGTGCAGTATCATCTAAGAAAAGGGTCGTCCAGTTTCTAAGCCACCAGCAACCAAATGCCTGGTAGGCCACACCACTACACCATGGTAGGCCTCACTTCTAAGCCACCACTACACCACAAATGCCCCCCGCTGCTGCAGTGTGCAGCCACATGGATGCCCCTCTGACTACTGCACTATGTTCCCTCATGGGTATGTCTCATGGGTATGCCCGATTGTAGTACTGTGAGCCTTGGCAGACGCTCCCTTAGTTGGCACTACACCCACCTCTTCTACTTACTACTGCCCCACACACCCAGGTTTACCTTCAGTATGCCAAACCACTCTGCACTGTGCCTCAATCCCTGAGGTGCAGGCAGGAAGCAGAAGTCAAGGGGGAGCCTGGAGACTCTGGCCACTGTTGCAGCTGGATCAAATGGGAAAGTGGCAGCTGGGCCCAGGGGCTGCAACTTAATCCCTCGCAGGCAACACACAACCCATGGACCACCAATTGGACAGCTCTGTTCTAAAAATATTAGCCTAAGTTCAGGCACTTGTTTTTGCTAGTGCTGGTATTCACAAAAGTAAGAATTTAAACTTTGTCTTTTTTTACCTTAATCCTTAATTCTGATTCAGTAAAATTCCTACCTTTTCTGTGTATCACTTAAAGCTGGTTTTTAACTTAATACTTTAGAAGTTCTGCAGAGCTGTTCCAATTCCTTCAGTTATATGCCCTAATGAAAACATTAGTGAAACAGATTCTGTTTTGTGGGGATTATTTTTCTAGATGACCGGCCAGTGAGAGACAGCGAACGAAAAGCATCGCTGTTGCATTTTGCTACAGATCATGCATATGAGCTAAAAAATTCTTCACCGGCAGCAAGAGGGAATGAAATAGAAAGGTATGAACAAATGAACATAAGGATTTGGATCTAGAACCAGGCAAGAATCCAGGGCATATCTGGCCTGTGGGTCATAGGTTCCTGACTCTTGCTTTAATGCATTTTCTTCCTTCAATAAAAACTATTATTATAGTATGAGTTAGTGGAATTGAAGGTGGGTTCTGAAAGAGAATTCTGGCAAAAGTAATAGTAAAGTAGCATAATCCTCATTTTGTAGATAGAAAGCTGGGGCAAAGTGATCAACCAATTTGCCTGAGCTTATATAGAAAATCTTGGGTAGAACTAGGAATTGAAAGTCAGTCTCCTGAGTTCCAGTCTAGTAAGTGACTCACAACAAGGTGTTTCCTATAATCCAGTACCTTGTATGATGGGTTTTTTTTAACCTAGTAAAGAAATGACTTGTCCATTACCTAATTTAAAAAGAAGTCGTGCTAAATGCCAAACCATCAAAGTAAAGTGAAGAAGTTTTACAGCATCTTTTTCTTTAACAGACCTGGCCCAGCAAGGGTACAGTACATTAATTCCATGTCAAAAAAGTGTTCAGTGCTGGATGAAGAAGATGAAGCAGTACTAAACTTAATTGCAAAGTGTGAATGGGACTTGAGTAAACCTCCTGGAATAACAGGATCTGCTAAGAAGGACCCTGAAGTTGAACTTCACACTTTACAAAGTATGTTGATTTACTTTTGCAGTCTTTCCTCCCCCATAAAAATTTTCATATTTACTGAGTAGTTGAACACGATGTTTTTCAATATTTAAAGGCCCTAACTTCTCTATGTCTTTTCCAGTATTTTCAAAATTCATTGGATTAGAATTTAATACACTCCACCTACTTTGCTTACATGGAAGCAACACACATTTCTAAACCAGATTGGCATGCTATCAGTATTCCATATTTGATTGAAGACTGCTTTAAAAATTAATAAAACTTCTGCTGTCTCCTGACACACCCCCAGTAGAAAATTTGCAGAATACTCAGTCTAAAAATCATAGACTAAATACTTTGTAAAGGCCCTTTGTAATATTTTTCCTTCATGGAATATTAATACCCTGTTTATGCCCATACCACACATACCTGTTCCCAAAAAATAAGCCCCACAAAATTGGGGTGCCCGTCTTAAGCAGGAAAGCTGATTTTCTGCCCAGAAAAGATGCATTCTTGCTTTGTAGAGCAGGAGCAGCGGCATTACTGTTCAGGCAGCTGTAGGAGTCAGTTGACTTAATGGTTTATTGTTCTTCACTCCACAGGTGTTAACAATTGTCTCTCCTTTTTAATAGTCTTGCTGTTCCACTAACTAAGTTAGCCCTTCTTAGGGAAATGTTGTTGTCTGCTAGCTGTTCCTTGTCTCTCATCTCCTTTTTCGCAGCCCGAGAGACTTGGCTCTTTTCAAAGATCATAGATCCACCCATGGAAACCAATCTTCAATAGCAGCTAGGGTTTCAGCTTTTAGTTAAGCAGGAAAAGGGGGGCAAGTCAGCTAAAGATTAGGCTCTGACCCTGTTCTATGCTGCAGGGAAAAATCTTTTCTCACTTTATTCTGCCTTCCCAAAAAACAAGGAGCATATTTTAAGTGTAGGCATTCTACACGTGAGAGAAAATGATATCTTTTTCCAGAAATCCTAAGAACTCCAGGCCCTTTCACTTTCAACTTGGGCTGTTCCTATATGTTGGATAGCTACTGTCCAAAGTAGCTATCACTGGCTCTGCATTTTTCTTTCAGTGTGAATATGGTGGATGTGACCCCTTTGGAAGTACTAGGAGATTTGATTTCTCAGACTAGTAGAACTTCAAAAATCCAGGCGTACCGTATACTGACTCCTCTTTTTCCATTTTCGTTACCTTTCCTCCAATTCCTTGTATGAATTGAAGTGCTGTCAAGGAATTCTTTGCACACTGCTGCCCTCTAGGGACAGTTCCATGTCAAAGATGGGGAAGAAAAGTTTTTGTTAATTGTGTTTTTGAAATACTACACAAATTGAATCCTTTCAGTATTTTTATTAAAATATCAAAACACTGAAATATATAAAAGCCAGTCAGGTACAGACTGCAGTGAGACTGCAGATAAACTGCCGTAAAATTTTACAATGTTTTACAACAATGTGTATAGCTTATTATATTGCAATGCTGTTAAACTGTAGTGTAACATTTTTATGAAAATTCTAAAATTTTAATGAAATCTATTATTTCCTAAGGCATCCGTGAAATTGATGATAAGGACCTTATCAGGAATCAGAAGCCTGATGTTAGACCCAGCAGCCGACAAACATGGAAGCAACAACAAGCAAATATGCCTGTGGTAAAAAAGGTTACTAAAACATGTTGAATTGCCTTCCAGTATTGTCTGGCATACAGATACTATAGAGGTTTCAGGCAAAAACACTATAAATACTTAGGTGCAATCTTATGTGTATGTGTATCCTTTGGGTATAAGGGACATGCTCTTGAATGTCTGAACCTAGTCCTTGCCTGGTATATTGGCCTTAGTGCAGTTGATAATATTGGCTTATATTGTGACCTGGTGTGCTCCTGAGGTTCCAAACAAGATATGTTGTACTGGTGTGAGAAGAATCTTGATCCATGTTATCAGTCTACCCCTGTCTTCACCTCTGTTATCTCTCTTTCCTTATTACTTTGTCCTTGTCTTTACCAGATAATAAAACTTATTCCTGTTGCTACCATCAGTTCAGCTCCCTCGGCAGAAACAGGATTGGTGACTCTTGTGCTGATGACACACTTCTGGTAGCTGCCACTGTTTTAATTGTGATCTCATTAAGACCTACTCTGTACATGGTGAGATAGTTAATCTAACATGCCTAATAATGCTGCCACCCGTAGAGCTGCGTCAGTGGTAGAAAAATTGGAAATTTTGACACTCCCTTTGCATTTTGGACCAGTTAATTTTAGAGAAAGTAAAACAAAGTACAGAATGGAGCTCTGCTTTTATTGCTTGGCTGGTTCAGTGCTTGACAGATAAAAAAAAAAAAATCTTTGGCAGTACTGGGCGGATGCAAATGAAAAACCAAAGCAATAAACCATTAATTCATTCAATTATCAGTGTGCAGGTTGGTTTTGATGCCAAGTTAGCACTCAACTGATAGCTGCCAAAATGCAGGCAGTATAATTGTTAATGCTTGGAGCCACAGCTCCTATAATCATTTTAAAATTTCTTATCATTAGTGCCTTTGACAACTCTTAAAAAATAAAATCAATACAAACAGATCTAATGTTCCCACTTAGGCTTCTTTCTAGTAAGCTTAAAGGTCAACAACTCCACGCTCTTCTGGGTCAAGAGGAGAGCAAGTTCTAAAGCCTAGCTTCCGTTCATGGAGAATAACTGTTCCTTTTAAACCAAAAGCACTTCAACTTTGGCATAGCCATTTCTTCTAAATACATATTACTGCGTGGGGAAAGAGATTAGTGCAGGCTATATTCCAGGTTCAGCACAAGGGCCATATCACTTTTGTACTTTTAGAGACATTGCTAACTGCCAGTTGCTAGTGGTAGAAACTGTGTGCTATTCAAGGTTCTGAGTATTGCCAAAACCCATTATTATTTGGATCATTGAATACCACAACCTTTTGTTCTTGCTTTACATTTTTTTAAACAAGCAGTATCCCTAGGATGACTGATACCAGATTTAAATGAGATAGGTCTGGAGGCTGGGTGTTTTCAGAGGGCTCTCTGTGGTACAGTTGGCTTCCTTTCATGTGCTGACAGAAACCAAGTTTTTTATATCTCTAGCAAAATTAATGTGTTTGTAGCACAGAGAGGTTTTCCCTTCCTAGCATTAATTTGGCTAGCAGAGATTCCAGTTGCAGTAGAGCTATGGAGTATGGGCCAGTAATCTGAGTAAGTAGCTCAAGCCCCCCAAAAGTTGATGTACTCCAGTGGCTGATATAGGCTTTAGATTAAAGCCCATCCATACTACAGTCAGGCCTTCATTTTTCAGGTTAGAAATACCCAAGTTTCTTAACCTCAAAGTCACATCTAAGTTTTTTTTGTGAGATAGTTATTATTTAAAGCAGCGGAGGTTAGGAGGGACAATCCAGGAATTATAGGGCAAAAATTGTGCTTAAAGACAGTAAGAGACTCATACTAATTCTCAAAAGAGAAGTTGGAGAAAAAAGTAAGATACGAATGTACCTAAATCATAGTACCATAGTACTTAGGGTCAGAAGGGACCTAAACAGATCATCAGGTCTGACCCCCTGCCTGGGGCAGGAACAGGTGCTGGGGTCATATCACCCCAGCCAAATATCTGTCCAGCCTCCTCTTGAAGACCCCCAAGGTAGGAGAGAACACACCACCTCACTTGGGAGCCCATTCCAGAGCCTGGCAGCCCTAACTGTAAAGTAATGTCTCCTGATATCCAGCCTGAACCTTCTCTCTAAATAATTAAAAAATGGTGGTAGCAGGTCACTGGCACCACCGGAACTGCTCAAAGAATCAAAGATTTGTTGTACTGAAAAACTGACCCAGTGAATGGAGGAAATAAAGAGAACAAGGAGAAGCAGAAAAGAGCCAGTGGTTACAGATGTGCTGTGCCATAAAACATATTGTTTCGGAGATGACAGTCACTTGTTGAAATCCCAGTACGTCTGCTTTTCCTGTTAGTACGCAAAAATAATCAACAACCTGTACTAAAGAAATAAGTGCAGTCCTGTGAGGCTGATTATCAAGCCAAATGGAAGTCATCCAAACCAGGATTTTTCTCATACAAGTTATCTATATTTAATACTTTATATATACACACATTAAATATGTATGAAAAAGTAGCAGCCAAACCCGAAGTTTTCCTGATTCCTCTAGCTCCTCTGCAGCGTCCCAAAAATGAGTGACAATTATATAAATAGGCAGAGAGACGGGTAAAAGACTATTTATGCCACTTCCAAGGTTCCCATCAATCAGTTGCCCCAAGCAAATTGTGTACAAGGACTGCAGATGACCAGAGAGAGAGAGCCCTCATTCAGAGACTCAAACACATTCTCTGTACTAGCACCATGAAAGATTAGCCACCCACCTTAAACACCTCAGAGAAGAAAACAGAGCCTATGAAAGTGGAATTACTTTTTCAGTAACCCCCTGAAATTTTGCATCATTTTAGGGTCAACAAATATTCAGAACATTTCACTGCATTGGAACAGTGAAATATTTTGTAAAAGGTGACATGTAAGATGAGTACCCTTCTCTGCCTGTAGAACTGCCTGTTGTCTTTATCATTTTAGAAGCTCTCTTTCCATCTCTCTCATGAAGTGGAGGGGGAATGACAGAATGTAGGTGGAGGTACCAACCAACCACTTCCAACAAGTACCATATTACTTGAATCCAAGATGAGGTATATTTTCCCCATTGAACATGGAGAAAAAAATCTCCTTATCTTGGATTTGAGTACAAGGCAGAGGAGGAGGAAGGTGGTTGCTCTGGCTCTGACTCCAGGTGTGAGTC
The DNA here is from genome assembly GCF_001723915.1 of Gavialis gangeticus. Lineage (NCBI taxonomy): Eukaryota > Metazoa > Chordata > Crocodylia > Gavialidae > Gavialis > Gavialis gangeticus. The sequence goes on along the minus strand of NW_017729006.1, from coordinate 43,278,488 downwards.
TTGATCGGGGCTGGAGTCAGAGCCACAGGAGCTGCCTGCCGCCCCCTGCTGCCTGTGCCACACAGCCTCTGTCCCCTTCCCTCCCTTAGTGTCAGGTGTGGCTCTGGATCAGTCCCTCCCAGGTAAAAAGCACTTGAAGGCTCTGTCTCCTCCCTGCCCAATCAGCACTGGTGCAGCTCCAGCCTGCACCTCTATATACTTTGTGCCCCAGAAGGAAACAGAGCTGGAGCTGTGTCTGATGGTAGAAGGGGGAAAGGGGACACAGGTTGTAGGGAGTAGAGGGGAAGGGGGCAGAGGGTATAGGGCATAGGTGGGGAGGGGGACAGTGGGGAAGAGAGTGGCAGGGGCTGTGGGAGAAGGTGCTAGGGTAGAGGCTGTGGGGCTTGGGGACTGGGGGTGTAGGTAAGCTGCAGGAGGAAGAAGTGGGGGGGCAGAGGGCAAGGAGTTACCTGGATTCCTTACCCTTGTGACCCCCTGCTGCTGCTTTCCTTACTATAGCTGTGGGGAAACAAATTTAAGACTAGCCTGCAATAATTAGATTTTATACCTGGAAAATTATAACACATTTATAATTTTTCCACATACAGAATCTTTTGGGGCACCGTCTTAAATTTAAAGTTGTCTTGGATTCAGATAAATACAGTAAATGTTTCCAAGTACAATATGTCAGATAGATTTATATGTCTTTTTTTAGCATGATGTACAGTTAATGCCAGGAAGTTAAAGACCTGCCATATTGCTGGGCCGCATGGAGACATCACTTGTGCAGTAAGCACCTCCAACTATTTTACACACATCTTGAATGTGAAAATGCAGTATACTGCTTTTCACTGAGCGCAACTATATGAGACATTTATTTCAGAGCTGACTAGTTAGCCTTTCAGTAAAGCTTCTGTGTCTACATGTTTGTCCCTATTAGGTCTCAATAAACTAATAAATACTGCCGTAGGTTAGTACTTTTCAATACAAGTAGTATCCTGAAGTGACATTTTTTACTGCGCAGCAGCACACATGCTGACAGGGATGGCTGGGGCACAAGGGTGCTTCAGTGTGGGGGCTGCTTGTCAATTAGCCCCCCAGTGAAGCACCCTCGTGCCCCAGCCAGCCCTGCTGCAGCACGTTGAGCCATGTGAGAGCAGTCCCAGGTTGGCAGGCTGACCCCCAGGCCCGCTGCCAGTCGGAGCTGTTCCAACCCGGCTCAGTGTGCTGCAGTCCCAAGTGCACATATAAATGCAGCACCCAGGAACAATAAACTCCAGCACAATATGTCCTTGAGTTTATCGCTTTGCGTTAAACACCCATTAAGCACTCAGTAGGAGTGCCTGCACAGGGAGTTAGTGCAAAGTATTTAGTGCACTGTAAATTCACATCCTAGTTTACTGTGCAGTTAGCTCTCCAAGTAGAGAAGCTTTAAGTCTTTGGTATTTGGGATCCAAATGGTGATAGAGTTTGCTTTGAAAGTGGGCTAGAAACTTTTGAAAATAAATTTATCCCAAAAACTGCTCTGGATCTTAAACCACTAACAGAACATGGGTAGAATTCAAAAATACAAAATATCTTGACACTTAAAAGCAGAATATTTTTCAATAAGTATCACCATTACCAAGCTGTCCTGAATCCTCAATCCTATGGATATTCCTAAAACAGCAGAAAAAATAGAGAAATCTATATTGGATGCTTATGATAAAGAAGAAATTATTTTCAAAGGTTAAGCTTTTTTTTCTTTTCTGTAGGAAAAGTCAACCAGCTCTCCTTTCAGTGATTTTTACTTTATCTAGAAACTTTTGAGCCCTGCAAACTTAGCATTAGCAGGTGCTGAAACAAAACAATTTAATGTGATTTAATGAAGGAAAACAAATCTTGTAAACCCTCTTTTAACAGATAACCATCACATTTCTTGTACAGTTTTTGATGACTATATGCTTTGTACTTACTATGCATGAATATGTTTAAATCTAGGATGTTAGTTCCGAGAACAGAAAGATGTCAAAATTTCAGGATGCTGATGAAGGTAACAATTATGTTCTGTATTCACTTTGTGCTTTATGTTTATTGTGTATGTTAAATTATACAAACAATTTTCTGTGTCCTAACCACACAAAGGTTAAGTAGTTTGTAACCTCATTTGTCAATAATAGGCCAGTCAAATTTAAATGGGCTACTTGTGCAATACTATTAATTTTACTGTATTTGGCTACAGTAAGCTTATTGACAAATCAAGGGTAAGGGTTTCACCCAGCATTAAGATAAAATAATTGATTCTAGCTTTTGATTTATTGATTTCATGTTAGTAATTGACACATCACAAAAAATAAAGTTACTCGTTAGTTCTGTAATTTGAAAACATTTCATGTCCATACCTTATGCAATGATTCAGCATCCCTTGCCTTTCAGAAGTATGGAAAAGCTAGAGAAGCAATAAACACCCAGTTTCTTGAATAAGCACGAACAATTGTCATTAATTTTAGCTCATCCTCTTCCCCCCCACCCCCACCAGATATTAAATTTACTACACTTTTTAAATGAAAATTGCTTTGGTGATTCTTTATCAATGACTTTTTCTTACATCTTTCAGGATGCGCATGCATGCGCGCACACACACACACGTTGCTTCCTATGTTGTAATTTAAGGAAATAAAATAAATTTCTAAAACATCTCTTTTTATGCTAGAGTATAGAAGTTTACCTTACTGTTCACCGACTCCAGCTGTTGAACAAAATATCATTAAGCAGGGCTTTGAGAAAAGGAAAAATAGCAAAGTAACGTTTTCAGAAAACAAGACTCAAGATCCTCCCAAGGGAGACCCTAATCTGAAGTTTCTGGATGAGGCTGAAGCTTACAGGAAAATCAGAGCCTGTGCTAACTTCACGCCCCATCCAGGTAACCACCATTCTTGTTCAGCTAACCTCAACAGTGCAAAACTTGTATGCATATTTATATGGAAATGTCTGGTTATAGCAGTATGTATATTGCTATAGCAGTTCTATTACTACTTTTGTTGTTGTTTTAGAAGTACTTTTAATCTTTAGTAAAATGAAAATCAAACTAAAGAAAGCAATAAATTTCACAGTTTTCTTCAAAGTTGCATACAATTACTCTGACTCAGTCTGTGAACTCCTAAACATCAACTTAAATATGCATCTTGTGCGCATTTTTATTGACCAAATGGTTGATGGACCATTGCATCTTCCCCCTGTACCTTTGCCTAATGGCATGCAGGCATCATAATTGGAACTGCAAGGCACCCTTGCACAGAAACAGCATGGGACTAGTGTTTGTGGCCCCATGACCTCTCCCAACCTTGCAGCCCAGGGTAGGAGGGGGAAGAACCGTGACTTCTCATTCAGCTGTTCTGGGCTACAGGACAACTCATAGGTAGTCATGCAGCAGCTACCATAAGTTAAACTACTCTTTTAGAGCCCTCCATCTTAGACTAGGGGCTGTATTGGATATTGGAACAGGCAGAAAGAAAATCTCAATGCCACTGGCAGTAATATTCATGAATGCATGGATGACAGGTAGGGTCCCAGAGGATGAAAGAAGGGAAGTGTCCTTTTTAAAAAGGGAAAAAAGGAGGACCCCTGGAATCACAGATCAATCAGCCTAACTCCAACACTTGGGAACGCACAAGACCTCATTACAAAACAATAAATTTACAAATATTTAGAAAGAGAAGGGATGATCACAAGCATCCAACATGGATTTATTAAAAACAAGTCAAACCAAATCAGATTGATTTCCTTCCTGAAAGGTAAGGAGTGCAGTTGAGAAAGGGGATGAGGTGAGCAAATATATATACACTTTATTATAGATGTTTTTGGCACAGCCTCTTATGCCTGTCCCCTAAATAAGATGGAGAAATGTGGACTAGATAAAATTGCCATCAAATAGATAGGCAATTGGTTGAATAATTGTAGGTAAAGTCAGTTAGTTAATAGATTAAAGTCAGCATGGCAGGAATTCTCAAACAGAGGTTCACAGGTCCTGAAATGGGTTCAGAACTCTCCTACTTAGATGCAAGAAGAGAGTTTACCGATCAAAAACAGGAGGGGTAGCCTGCATTTTGAAGGGTACAATTAAAATTCAAAGGGTTTTTGATAAATTGGAGACCTGGGATATTAACAATGAGAGTCTCTTTTCTGGAAACAGCACTGAGATAGGCGAGGGGTGTCAAATTCACCCTGTCCCCACGGCTGGATTTAGACCATGGGGTCCTTGAAAGCTGGATGTGGTAGTGAGGCAAGCAGCGGCTGTGGGGGTTAACGTAGCAATATTTAGCCCCCACCATTGACACACATTGCCAGTGGGGCTCCATACTGTGGATTTCAGCAGCAGGCCGTACTGGCCCCTCTATGAGCCCTTTAGATCAGCTGATAGATGTAAGTTTAACATCCCTTAAACAAACGAAGCAAAAGTAGATTTCACCATAGAAGCAGCCTGTGACTACAATTTGACTAGTTACACTGAGATAAGCTCTAAGTTGTGCTCTGTCTCCCTTAGGCTTTTCACCAAGACAACAATCTTAGTATAAAAACTTTTCAGTGAAGACGTAGTCTCAAATGCAGTGTAGATGAGATGCTCTGTGCAGCATCAACACTTTCTGGAGGAAAGTGTGGTCCATGGCTATGGCACCATCTAGTGGATTTTTCCAGTTAGTGCTATATAGATTCACCCTTTAACAAGGATTGTACTTCATAAAATTAATTCTCTCCTCAGTTGCCAAATAGCATGTGCTGCCCCCGTGTGCATCACTTCACCTTTTTTTTTGGTGCAGGATTTTTTGACCCCTGGATATCCAGGGGTCAAAAAAACCCCAACAAGCCCTTGCTGCTCCTTTGCAGTGTGGAGAACAGCTGAATGTGTGTTATGTGGCACTGCAGATGTGTCTGTAGCACCACATACTGCACGGCTACATTCATCTGGCCATGGCCTTCTGGTTAACTTAAGTTCAGTCTCCATTGATTCTGGAAAATACTGTATGTACATGAAACCCTGTACTTTAAAATATTTAAATGCTATCTTCATGAAATTGCATTTGTGGTAAAGACCCCAAAGTAGTAAGCTAGTAATGAAGATTGTTAGGCAATGGTTATAATACAACTATTTAAAAAAATCTTTTCTTCTTCTGACTTGCCATCATGTTTGCAATAAACCAGAGATTACTGTTTTTCTAACTGAAGTTGGGACTTCTATCTTATTTACCAGAGGCAAGGATTTTTTGTTTTTGTTTTCCTTTTAAAAAAAATTAATTCAATAACATACTTTTTACAGTACTTTTTTTGTTCTCTCAATAACATATCTTAATCCAAGGTGGTAGCATTATAGAGTTTTAACAGGGTTTTATTAACAGGGTTTTAATTATAATTATCAATTATATATAACAATTATATAATTATAAATTAGATATTATAAATTTCTAATATATGCATAGCCTGAAACAGTCTTGTTTCAAACCTGAAACATTTTGTTTTTTCTATCCTAGTCTCAAACTTGTTTTCATGATTAGTTAAATTTTTTAAACACCATACCAATGTTCAAACAGAAAAAATGCAGTTCCTTCATAAAATATATTAATATTCATGTTTTTTAATTGTGCTTTTTTTAAGTCAATTTTAAAGCACAAGGCCATTCTGTTTAAGTGACTATGCATTTTTTCCTTTTGCAGACTCGCAGGAAATAGATGAACCAGTAATTTCCTCTTCAAAGATCCATACACAAGCGCAGAAGATTTACAATACACTATTAGTGTCCGGATCATATTGCAATGGAACACTGCATAATGGAAGAGACCAACCGATTCAAAAACAAACTTATTCTGCAGCTTTGGAGAAGAATAATGGACAGTCCAGTGTTAATACCTCTCTGTCAAAACAGGAAACAATAGAAGAGAGTGACAGAATATTTCTTCCCTCTCAAGAACCTGAACCTGAAGAAAAAAGGCCACATAGAAAAACTGTGGGTATAAGAGAGGTAAATGATAGAATGGAAGTTCATAGTTTCTTTTAGGAGCTTAGATGAATTAAGGCTGCGTGGTTGAAATAGTTTGTTTTTTAAGATTGCTCTCCCCAACCAAGAACAGTTTGTTTTGCCATTTTTATCCTGCTGTGAAGGAGATTCATAACATTCACAGCAATTGTTAATAAGCCATTGTCTGGTTTGGTACTCCAGGGTACTGCCACATGGGAGCCATCGTTCAGGTGTGATTGTCACTTTCTCATTGATGCAGTAAACGTTAGGAGGCTCATGAGAGTGATGCATTAACTGTGTGAGGCAAGGTCCCATGTACCTTGTTGTATCCTAGACCTATGAGTGAGCCCTCCTGATATTTGTGACATAACGATGCAAAAGTCTGTTCTTTGGACCAGTTCATTTTTTGAACACCATACAAAGAAAACATCCTTGCAGTCCATACATGAATGTGTTGGATCTTTCAGCAGCCTCTACTAAACTAAACATCCTTTTCAACTTCCTAAAAGCATAGGATTGTTTTGTTTTATGTGGCAAATATATGGAGAGGCAAGATCAGGGGCAGGCAATTACGTGGGCGGAGGGATGCTTACTGAGTTTAGGAGAGCTGTCGAGGGCTGCATGGGTAGCCTCACCCCTTGCCAGTTGCCCCACCCCCTGGTCACCATGTTGGGACCAGAAGTCCCGCCCCTAACCACTGATCTTTGCTACTGGAAGTCCCACCCCTTGTCCTGGAAGTAGTCCTTTTGGGAGGAAGGGTGCTGTAATCGTGAAACTGGAAAAAAACCCCAAATCATATACATAAAAAAAAAAAATCTACTGTAACTTATTTTAATTTTATTTAAAAATATTTTTGTACTGATTTATGTGTTTACAAAATGTATCTAGAGGTGACTGCATAATAGCTCAAAATACAGTCCTACTGTATGTTGTGTGTGGGTGGTAAGGGGGTGTATGTGGCGGGATGTGGTTGGGGAGTGTGTGTGTGTGTGTGTGTGTG
>NW_017729006.1:43246600-43271403 GCF_001723915.1 Gavialis gangeticus | reverse complement strand
TGGGATGGGAGAAAGAGAGAGAAACGGGGCTGGGCTGCTAGCTCCATTGCATGTGGCTCTTTCATACTGCATGTCAGCCTCACCCGATGCAGCCAGGCAGACCCTGTGCCCATGCTCCACGCTCCTGCCGCCCCACCCTGACTCCCTGCCTGTTCTAGGGCACCTGCATGGGCTCTGTGCCCACCCGCTGCCATCTTTTCCCTGCTTTCCCTCCGGCACACTTGCCCACCACTTTCCCTGCCGCTGCTGCTCCCTGTGGCCCGTGCTGCCCACTGCTGCCATGGCCTCTGCCATTTGCTGCTGCCACGGCTGCTCACCACAGCCCCCACTGCTCGCTGTGGCTTCTCACTGCACCCCTACTGCTCGCTGAGTGGGGGGGCTGGGTGGAGCCGGGCCAGCCTTGCTGCTCAGCCATGGGGTCCTGCTACAGGCTTCCTTTGGGTCCTGCTGCCGCTGTCTGCCTGTCATCTTTGACAGGCAGCCAGGGGCAGATAAAAATTAATTTTCTAAAATTTTTAGGAGCCCCGTGGGCCAAATAGAATGGCTGAATCCAGCCCATGGGCCATATTTTGCCTGTCCCTGGGCAAGGTGAAATCATAAGAGTTGCCAGTTATGTTCTGTTTGTTCTTACTGTCCTATCCAGTCTTGCAGCAATCTTACAGACTGCGTATTCTACCCAAAATGTCCTGCATTATTCTAGTACCTCTCATTAAATTTCTCCTGGCCTTCCTCATTGCACTCTGTAGATCCTCAGTCTTCTGCTACCCAGCTTGTACATCCTCTCTCTGGTCCTCCACTGAACTCTCCAGTCTCTTGGCCCTTTTACTCTAGCAGCCTCTGGCCCTCCAGAAGAAGCTGTCCCCAGTGTTCTCTGGCTGGGAGTTCCAGCTTCTTTGGAGACCAAACTGCAATTGCCTTGTTGTTTCCTAGCTCCCTTCTTAGGTAATGGAACTGGAAGTGGGTGAGGCTAGAGTCTTAAAGGGTCATGCACTCAGTACTATCCCAGCTCTTCAGTAATGGGGAAATGGGACCCCATTACAGTACAAATTTTAAATTGAAAACTTAGGCTGTGCAAAACCTTTTAGTATGCAAAAACATTATAATTCCCTTCCTAGCAGCACACTGACCGATGTGGGCACTGGGTTCTTCTACTAAGTAGAGGTGACCTACAGTAATGTCATGTGGAAATTGGGCTGCTTCATTAATCTTATTGAAATTTTCTAAATTTTGAATTTTTTTGATACATACCTAATCTGAAATCTTAATTTTTCTTTCCTAGCTTTGAACATATTTTTAAAATTCCCCAGTATCCAAGTACAGCAGTCCATGAGTTTTATGACATTTTTGGTTGATGCTAAGTTACAAATTATTTTGGGGGTGTTTTTTGCTATAGCTGTGTTAAAAAATATTGATTTACAATAGTTATCTTAAGGGAAGATTATATACTCTTTTCTCAGAGCGTGCCTGTGTACATATGCACATGCACATACAAAAACAACCACAGCATTTGCCACGGCGGCAGAGTCAACCACTCAAATATTAGGAAATACTAAAAGTGAAGTTGCCTATGCAACCCTTAGTCTGCTACCTTGTGTGTATGCATTATGCTGCAGTCTCCGATTACACAATAATAAACACTTTTCCCCAAAGCATCCATTCCTCATTCATTACACAGAATAGATGAGTGTGTATCATGACTGTGCAGTGAAGAAGGTCATTATCTGCATGGCCCCTGCCTCATTTATTGCAGAAGCTGGGTGATGTGCACTGAATGAGGAAGGGGATTTTAGGAAAAGAAGGGATAGTTTCATGTTTAAAGCAACAATGCCAATTAAATCAAGTTATGGAGATAGTGCAAATACATTCTGGCTAGTTCTAGGAGCTTTGAGGGAACATGGTGTGTTGACTTGGTATTGCAAAGTTTGGTCAGCACAAGCAACTGAGAGACTTGAGTATACTAAGTGAGGAGAGAATGTTGAATGTTTTATTGATAACATTATAAATATCTCTTCTAATCTATTTTTATTCCCCAAAATCTTATAATTTGGCTAAATTTGAGGAAGCTTTTCATGGGAATAGGAACAGGCACATTCCTGACACAACGGCCCTTTGGGTCCCTGTACCACAGCATAGGGTATCTAGAGCTGTTTAGAGAAAAGATCATCAGGGTTTTTTTCTTTAAGCATGGATACAATTAATTTTTTTCTAGCCTCATTTTCAGAGATGACTTAACCTTTTTGACTGAAATTCTCCAGAATTCATCACCTTGAGGTAGGTTCTCATCACATAAGATGTCAGCTCAAATGGTTAAAAAGCAGTGAAGTTATCAATAAATTGGGTATTACCATGGGTGGTGTCAGGAAATCTTAGTAATAGGCAGTGATACTAGCCCCCTCTCTAATAATACTCTGCGTCTTCATAGCACAAAAATAGCTGGGAAAACTGTGTTCAGACTTTTTCCTCAACATTTAGGCTAGATCTAAGCCTGGGAACATTTAGCCCAAAAGGCCAATATTTCAGAAAATATGTATATAAAAACAGGAACACTATAGAAAAAAAGCTATTATATATCTTTAAACATAGCCGGTAGAAAGCCATCATTATAATATGTAGGCTTTTTAAAAATAAAATATACAAGTTCTGGCCAAAAATTACCTGAATGTTATTCCTCTTTGTGGCTTGTCACACTTTGAAAATAAAATATATTATGGACCAGGCTGAAATTGACCGCAGATTTTTTGGCTAACATGGAGATACTGTGTTTTTTTCCCTTTCAGGTATCTCCTGAAACACATGAAAAACCATCAGCCAATAAACATCCATATGAAGCAACACCAGTTGAGCATCTTCTGGACTTAGTGGATAGATACTGGAATGGTTGTAAATCACTTCACTGCAATGAGAAATTTCTGTGTAAGAAAGAAATATATTGGGGATTTACATAATAGAAAATCACTATGTATTGGGATTCTGAAACTAGGATTTCCTCCTTTAACAGATTTAGTGTGTTCTCTGGTTTTGTGACTTTATACTGTAGAATTCACACCTTGAATAGCAGGTTATACATCTTGGCTTCTGAGTATGATAATCAGCAACCTCATGGAATCTTTTGCTCCTATTTAGATGATAATATGAACATGTATACGTTGGATTTTCTTTTAGGAATGTATTGAACATGGTAAACTGAGACGAATAAAGATAAAGTAGAGATAATGGTGGTCCTAGACAATTCAAAAAACTAAAATATGACACCTATAGCAAAAGTAAAACCTTGACACCTATAGCAACAGGTGTGGGGGAAAATGATTTTTGCTTATGGGACCCAATTCTGCAATAATTACTATGGTGAAATTTCAGATTATTACAATTGAAGACAGTAGAAGTTAGGGCTGTGTGATGCTTTGATTGCTGATTCAATTTGGCGGAGATTCAGCCTGGTCTGGTGGCTGAATCTTCGCATCGGAACTGAATCAGGAGACCTTTTAATCTCTCTGAATTGAATGGGAAACCTGTGAATCAGTACAGAGAGATTTGGAAAGATTTGATGATTTGGACACAAAGACAGCTTTAAATGTTTTTTCTATATACCTCAAGGTACCAGGCAGCTCACGAATGCTGAGATGGTGGGGCAGATGGAACATCCCATGGGAGCGTGGAGGGGTCCCCAGCATGCTTGGCAGGAGACCCAGAAGTGGACTTCTGGTCCAATTCTGGGTCTGCCGGGGAGTGCTCTGGGGGCACTTCCAGTCCAATTGGTACTTCTGGTCCAATTCTGGGTCTGCTGGGGAGTACTCTGGGGGCCCTCCCCGGCTCAGCAACTGGTGCCTCCTAGGTCTGGGAGGGTCCCCGGGATCCCCTCTGTGGCCAATCACTGAGCTGGGGGGGGGCCCTGCATGCTTGCCAGCAGACCTGGAAGTTGACCAGAAGCATTTCTGGTTCACTTCCGTGTTTCCCGCCAAGCACACGGGGGCAGGGGGGAGGGGGGCGGCATGGCATTCTCCTGTGGGACGCTCAATCTGCCTCAGCATCGCAGCGTTCACAAGCTGTGCCTGATACCTTGAGGTATATAGAAAAACCATTTGAAGTTGTGTCTACAGGCAAATTGCTGATCAGCCTTGAATCTTCAGATTCGGATTCAGCCGAATCGAATTGGGACAGTGATCCGAATCAATGAATTGAATCGCTGTCCCTGATTTGGGCCAAATCCAAATCAGATATGGCCCATTTCACATACCCCTAATTGAAGTCACTGACAATCAGTAACTCAGGATCTCATCTGTATAGTTATCACCAACTCAAGACATTAAATATTCTACTATGTATTTCCCTTACAGCTCAGGCAAGGCCTCTTTTGGGAGGAATGCAGAAATTTGCACCTACAGATCAATGCAAAGATTCTTCCACAATGCATCAAGAAATGACTAACCTGCTCTTAGATAAACAGGCTTTGCAAAATAATTTATCAGAGCAAAAGCAACGGCACAACATTAAGATTAGCAGTCTGACATCAGAACTGAGCAATGCTCAGAGAGAAAGGGTGAGTACAGTACTTTTCTTTTTTTCTAATTTTCTTCTTTTTTGATTCTGGGATGTACCTGAATGCAGCTGGAGGCCTTTAGTCTTTCTAAGGTAGCTGGTGCAATCACTATCTCACTAATCCAGTCAAGTCTGGGTTTGAATGTGATATATGAAAAGTACGACTTGATCTCTGTGGAACCTCTGTAGGCTGCAATTTGTCATCAGTAATCTCAAAAGCTGCTGAGGATTGGTTATGCATCACTGTTCTCAAAACAACCTTCTCCATCCCTTTTTCCAGTGATGGTGGCATTTCTCAGGTTCCTAAAGATTGCTTTGTTGTTCCAAATTTAAATAATACATTTAAATTTAAATAATAAATTTGTGGAGTCTCAGCACCAGTTCCTTGCCACCAGCCTTGTAGAGTTCAGCAGATATACCATTCAGTCCAGTACCCATGCCAGACTTCTTCTAGGTTAGGAGGATCAGCAAGACATCCCCTTTTAGGGTGTTGGTAGATGGACTTGGTGGTATCCATCATAGTCCACAAACAGTTCAGGAGTGCCTCAAAGTGCTTTTTCTGTCTAACTTGGCTGGATTAACTATCTTTGAGGAATATTCAGCCAGGATGCCATTAAAGGAAAGGACTATGGGAAGCTGGGCTGTAGATGGCTTTTGTTGCCTGGAAAAATCTACACATCATGTTTGTCAGCAAGGAGCTCGATCTCTTTGGCTTTATCTTGCCACCACTGATTTTTGATTTCCTGGATCTGCCTTTGAGCTTTGGCTTTGAGGAATTAATGTATCTCTTTCTTCTGCTGTAATCTTGCCAAGCAGAATAAGCCCTTCTGTTCTGGTCAAGGAGGGTTTAGATCTTAGTCTTGCTCTCATTGAATCAGTCTTGGTGTTGACAGATGGAATAGCCAGCGGATTTAGCACAGGCCATATGGATGGAGGTTTTGAACCCCTTCCAGAGTTCCTCAAATGTTGCCTTCATTTGTGGGCAGGACAGAAAGCTTTTCATGAAGACACTGTTGGAGATCCTTACAGACCTTCAGATCCTTACAGACCTTACATACATGTAAGGTGTATCTACACGTGCATTTATTCTGGCTTAAATTTTCTGCACAGTAAGTTACTGTGCAGTAAGCGGGAATAGGTTGACATCTACCCGTGCAGGCGCTTAAGTGCATTAATGCTGTGTATAGACCTACTTGGGACTAAAGCTAGTCCCAGGTCAGTCCCTACACACAGTTACTGTGCAGTAAGGCATCTACATGTGCATTACTGCATAGTAACTAATCAGGCATAAATTTGATACCTGCATGATGCAAGAATCAAATTTACCCTCAAGTTGGTGTACGTCGCCATATTTACTACAGAGTATGGGGCATGTATGTGTAGATGCACACCCGTACTGTGCAGTAATTTCGGTTACTGTGCAGTAAATGCGCACTTGTAGACATAATAGACACTCAATGGGCAACAACAATCACATAGAATGTTTACAGACATGGGAAAAAAACCCTGGCGTTTTATTTTCAGCTCAGTTCACCCCTACGTCAAGCACAGCGCATGGCCAGAAGAGGCATTGCATTAGTTTGACGCAGCTTACCCATCTGTATAACTTGGGCACTTCAGCGGGAATTTTGGTGTTTTTATCTAATAGCTGATTGAAAAATTTTGTGCTGGCAAATGCACACAAACCAGTTTGTCTTTGCTTGTCTTGTACTAGGTAAACAGCTTATACCAGCAACTTGTTCCTGTTGTTCAAATGAACTATAATTGTTGGCAGGACTAAGCTGTTACTCATTTTCAAATAATTGCTTCTTATATGTCTTTTTGTCTTACAAAATACATTGGCTATCTTTTGGAAGAATAAACCCACTTTTTATTCTCTTATTTCTAATATATGCTGTAGGATGCAAATCTATAAAATCATTGCATACTTAACAGTCGTCATGCTTAAACACCTTTTAATTTTGCATTTAACAGCTGCAGATAACATGATCTATATACCTGCCGAATTTCTTGTACTTCTGTATACTTAATATAGGGAATATAGCAAATACTGAAATGGGTCATGTAAAACACACACATCTTTAAATTTTAACCAGTATATGTACACATACTAGGTATCTCTCTCGGTATCCTAGATATTAGGTGTGATAAAGACCTTTCTTTATTTTCTCTCATCAGATATAACATTTAACTGAATTTGAATGGATTTTGAGATGAAGACATCATAAAACAGTATCAAGTGCTATGCTAAAATCCTTCCAGCTTTTAATTTTGTGATTCTATAAAAAAAAGAGCATGAGCAATTTTTCAGATTTTCAGCAAGTTTTTGCCTTGCTAAGAACTTAAAAGTAAGAATATCTCATAGAATATCTATGAGATATTCTTATTTTAAGTAATATCACACTTTTAAGAATATCAGAAGGATCTTTTGGTGTCAAAGCAAAACTACTGTCATTATGCATTCCTAAAAGTAAGAATATCTCATATTTTATATATAAATATATATAAAACCACCATTTCCCAAAGTGCTGAGCCAGATGCAGTGCAGATATCTAGTTCTATATAAGGTCATGTACATCTGGAGAATAATTACATTTGGCAAGAAGTTATGTCTCTTCTGTTTGGCCCTGAAAATACACAGTTACCAGCCATATTCGCTGGTGATAACTGCTTTATCTAGAATACATTTACTTCACAATTCTGTGAGGCTTGAAGCCTTGTAGAAAGTAGTAATCATTGTAGCCATGTGCATATGTACACAGAAGTCCATCTTGGTAAAGATAGACCATGGTTTATAATTACTGTAAGAGCTGTGAATACAGGCCTCTGCTCATACTAAGTGAGATATAAGATCCAGGAGTAATGGTTCTGGGCTTGCCCAAGTTCAGATCTCCTTTGATTCAATAATTGGCAGAACATTGATTTCTGGACCTTGTATGATTTTGACCTTCCAACTGTTTATCCCAGATGAATAAGAAGAATACATCATTTGTCAAGATCCTGACTTATTCCTTCATGGGCACTTGGTGGGTCTTCCCACTGTACTGCCAGGGACATTTGTAGTATTATTTTCAAGGCAACCCCCTGGAATAGTTAGTTTTCAGTTGAACCAAGTTACAGAAAACAAAGTAAATAAGAATTAACATATCTTTCATCTTCAGGGAAGATTGATACAGTTTTCCAGGGTACAAAAATGATACTGTGTTTTGATGTTCAAAGCATAATCTTGTTAGAGGCAACTTTTAGCAGTTTTCAATTGTTTTTGTGTATGCAGGGGGCTTAATTTATGCATTTTTTAAAATCTTATTAGAATATTCTGAAACAACGTTTAGATCAGTTGTTGGAAGAGAATGCTACATTAAAAGCTCGTCTGTTAAACATGGAACAAAATGTCAAAAATGCAGATGCTTCTACTTCATTACAGTTACAGCTTACAGGTGAGTTTCAAATACATTGTATAGTAACAGACAAACCCAGAGGCAAACCTAAAGTGTTGTTTACCTCTGAATGCCATCAGGATAATAATTTTCATTTAATTTATATACTTTAGCCCAACTTTGAAACCTTTACTAACATCAAATAGCATCCATACTCAGCAAAGTGATCCATGGCCATCAACAGGCTGTACTAAACTTAACAGTTAATTCCACTTGCTTGTCTGTTGTGGTTTGGTATACCAAAAACAGCCTAAAATTGTTTGGTATCAACCAGAATAATAGAATGACTTGTGAGTATGGATTCACGTCCATTGAATGCAACCTATTAATAAATTCCATTAATAGGTTAAGATACAGCTCATACTAGGAATTTTTAACTAGCTGACATGGCTCCCTGTAGTGACCCTAGCAATGTAGTCCCTGTATTCCTAGGCAAGAAAAGCAGTTCAGCCAACTCACAATTTTCATTTATGCACTTTTTTTGTGAGTCTCCTGATAGGGAATGCCAAGTGCCTGTGCTAGAATAAGACCTGATATGCAAGTTTCAACAATTTACATCCTTCTATATCAGATCCCAGAGTCTAGGATACAGTGGTAAAGAACAGCAATTATGTGGGAATCACCTCAATAGGTAACATGACCATTGCTCCTTACCAGACCCTGGGAAACAAGATACCCCTCAGTGAATACATTGATAAGCAAGCATGCCCAACTTCTGCATATGTGAACTCTACTGTCACTGAACATAACAACATCAACACAGTACCCTAGTACCCAGTTTCATTCTTCTTTCTTATACTTTCAGTGCAGAAGAATGGGTGATCTTTTCTATTTCTGTAATCATCAATGTCAGAATTTGTTTGGATAAATGTTTATAGAAAATAACTCAAACTGCAGAGATAGCAGATGCAGCATAAATCATTATTCAAATATAAACTGCACAAACAGTGCCATTAAACATCAGCCTCTGCATAGAAAGGCATTTTCAGAGTTAGGACAGTAGTAGTTGCCTGCAGCAGGATCATAGAAATAACAGGTATAGATGCCCTGTTAGATCACCTAGCCCCTCCTTCCTCATCAGGCAGGAGTGTTGTCTACAGTATATTTTCCATTGCTTTGTCCAGTGTAGTGTTATGGGATGCATTTCCCATCACGTGAAGTTCACTAAGTTTCCCAATGCTCATTTCAGTGTAGAAAACATTTGTCATCACCAATGAGAGCTGTCCACCAACCATTTTTAAATAAATCAAATGCTGTATATTGTCCCTCTTAGATTTTTTTTCTACTTACATTTCCAGTCTTTAAATGGTGAACGGAGTCCTTTTTTACTATGAGGCTTTGCCTTGTTGAACCTCAGTATTTTTCAAAAAGCTTCTCCTGCTTTTGCACCTGGATACTTTTACTTTTGTTAGTTTCAATACCAAGGAGTATAAAAGCATTACTTATATGAAAGTTATATGTATAATCTCCCTCCTCAAAACAATAAGAGAGCTAATATAGAAGGCTTTTCAGTGTACTCCATTTAGTATAATTCTGGTAGGTGGCATTGTCTTAAAAACACAAAAGGTTTACTGTCTGGGACCAGCCAGACTGCATTTGGCCATGGATAGACATACATTTTCATAACACCAGCGCTTTGAAGTGCTACAAAAATGTAGCTATATGAGAAGCAGACAGACTTGCAGAACCCCCCTTTTCCAGTCTGAAGTTGCCACAAAGGGATTTAACAATGTAGTCTCCAGCCAGGAGGGAAGAGAAGGTTGCTCTGGCCTGTGGCTCTGCTCCCTACCCACAATCCACCAGAGGAGGGGAGCCTGTCGGTGAGCCCACTCATTGACAGCTTGCCACCACCCACAAGGTGTGATGAACAGAGCTGCAGCCCCTCAGATTAAGCTCTAATGAGTGTGGGAGTGTGACTGGGCTTGCCCACAGTGAGCAGAGCTGCAACCCTCGGTCTCAGACAAGTACAGCTCTGCTCGCTGAAGGCCAGTCCAGGCCTGGTCCTGCACTCGCTGCCAGCCTGGGCGTGAAGGTGGTGGAGAGGGAGGAGGGCCTATGCAGGCTGCATGCAGTATGTGTCTACTTGCTCTGTTTCCTTCCCAACTTGGAGGAGAAGGGGAATACTGTGGGATACTGGGAGATGGATAGACCCTCCAGCACTGTTGTGCACTGAATGGACATTATATTTTTTACTACAAAACAATGTTACAGAGAAGTTCCTGTTTCATTGAGGAACGTTTTTGTAGCATTTGCTCCATTTGTTGCGGTGCTACAGGGGGACTGAATGCCCCCTTGACTTTGGTGGCACAACAGTGTATTTAATGATACAAATGTAGTATCTGGGGGTGGCCTTTATCTGTAAAACAGAGGATCTTCCATAAATCAGGTTCCTTATCTCAAGATATAAACTTTAAAATATTGTTTTTTGATCCTCTTTTTTCCCCACTTTGCCCAATATAATACTTCACATTGTCATCTTGGAGCCCTAAGATGCTGGAGTGCTGACCCAAAGGCATTACCTTAACTGAGGAAAATAAATTTATGAGATGTTCATAATGCTTATAAAATATCACACTATATTAATATATTGTAACTATATTACATCGTATACTTACATGGCATCTTTCAACCTGGAGGATCCCAAAGCACTTTACCAATTTAACAGGCTTGACTTAGATGAACCAACTCATCCATTGTTCCATATCTCTGCAGTGAAGGGCAGTCTTCTACACTTGACCTTAGTCAAAAGGCCAAGATGTGTTAACCAAAAGTTTTAAAATAAAGACATAGGACTGGAAGGAGCCACCTTCAAGTGATGGAATCCTGTCCCCCATGTTCACAGGCGACCTTTTACCCAAGGATTTCCCAAAATTACCACTTCAGACCGTTACACACAAGTAGAAGGCACAAAACTAGAAACACAAACACCATGGTAAAAACAAGGGAGATGAAGGCACTGCCAATGCCCTGTCATTGCTGTAAGAGAAAGTTAATTGGTTAATGTTAAAGCAGGAGAGTTTCTTTTTCAGTTGAAAGTGTAGGAGTACATTTAAAAGAAAAATATATGCAACTGAGTAGAAAGTGAGATCAATGGAAAAACTATCATTGGTCATATTATTGAGGCCTTTGAAGACTCTTGTGGGATCTTTAATTGGTATAAAAGGTCTAGATCTCAATGTTCACTTTTATCCAAAAGATGATTAATCTGTCATTTATTCTATGGTGGGATATCACACTGAGGTGGCCTTCATGCCAGATTCAAACCGCGTGGCTCCTCTCATGCCAGATCTGGGCCCACTCTGGCAGCAGGGAGGTTGTAGGAGCTAATATAGTCATCACTTATACTGCCACCACCAAAATGCATTCCTAAAAGGATTCCGTACCTTGGATTTCTGTGGCAGACCCACCCCTGAATTCCTGGCCACTCCAGGAGCATTGCATGGCATTGACTGCAGTCTCGCCTGCAAGCCTCATCTTTAACACCTTTGCTATTTTACTATATTTATTTCTTATTTCTATTTAGCTTAACTGTGCATTGTTACATTATGGCCTTTTTAAGATGCATTCTCTCTCTTTCAGAACTGCAAAGTCATAATAAACAATTAACAAATGAAAATGTCATCCTAAAAGAGCGTCTACAACAGCATGATAAGATTCAGCAGCTCATAGAGATGTTACAGGAAAGTCACAGGTAAAGTGTAAGTCCTGGCCAGAAAGAAACCTAGATCTCTTCTTTATCATATATTGAAAGTTTAAATTAATTGTCTTATGATATGCTCTTTTGGGAAATCTTTGTGTATATCTTAAGAATTCTGGTTGATATTGTGAAATGAGCATGTAGTTGTTGTTGCTATGGAAAGGACTGCGGTTTGAATGGCTCTGTCAGCATGGATTCACCATCCTGTCAAAGCCCCTGTCACATATCCATGAGCCTAGAGGACAATAAAGAATGCTTTACAGACAGGGCTTTAGCCAGCAATGGATATGCTCAAGATATGGTTTTGACTGAGAGAGATGGTTGATTTTTTTTCTCTCAGGAGAAAAAAAAAAGGGGAAGAGATTTATAGCAAATGAAGGGACTGGCTTAGGTGTAGAACCAATCAAAATCAGATAAGATAAATAATAAACTGACTACCTGAAGATAAGAATTAGGGTTGAACAGGGGACAGGCAGTCAATCTTAGTGGCTCAGGCTGTCACAGATTTACTGGAGTGGAAGCTAATATGAAAGCCAGATATCAGTCTAAATTTCAGAATGCCAGGCTAAGGGTCAAGATGAGGTCATGGTCAGGAGAAGCAATTAACTGATGCCAGGAAAGCCTACGCAGGAAAATCCAAGACAGTCACACACAACAATACTATTGTTGGCACAGATCTCTGCAGAAAGTGGGAGGATTTTATAGCCCTTGAATCAAGGGTTTATGACTTCCGTTGATCTGCCCAGATCCCACTGGTCCCCCATTCCCTCTTCAGCTATACAGAGGATTATGCATCAGCAGAAGGCCCAGGCTGGGCAAGAACAGGCATTTAGCTCTCTGATGGTGCTGTGCATGAGCTTCCACCTGTGTGTATAGAAGGTCCAGGTTTGAATTCTGTGGGTCATGACACTAACCAAACCCTGCTCTCTTACCCTCAAGGGGGAGGGCAAGCTAGATGTTCGGTATTGTATCCAGAAAGTTGTTTTTTAAGTAACTGTATCTCCTGTATCTTATGTTTTAAGTAAAAATTAATTGCAGATTCAGAAACTCTGTGGAAAGCCTGTCTAACTAGGTCCACTTGCTTACGTTTTATATGTGGTTCATAAAGTGTTAAACTCCAAATCAGAAGTCTCATCCCTTTGATGGGATTCTAGGAAAGAGTATGTGTATGCGGCATAAAGATTTTAGGATTCAAGACTAGCCCCTGGGCATTTGAGCCAACTTCAGGAGATGATACTAATCAGGGGTGGACAATTATGTGGGCCTGGGGGCTCTATAGGGAGTTTTGATGAGTTGTTAAGGGCTGGGTCAGAACCACCCCCCCCCACTGCAGCAACTCACCAAAACTCCCTATGTGGGATGGGGCTGCAGGCAGGCAGGGAGTTCAGGAGTGAGAAGGGCAGCTGGGTCAGCCCCTGCCCAGTGGGAGGTGTGTGAGGGTGCAGGTACAGCAGGTGTGAGCACATGTGGGGGGGAAGGTGCTGCTGCCTGGGCGGTAGGTTCAAGGAGCTGGCCAAGGGGGCAAATGCAACAGAGCATCCCCAGGCAGTGCGGGCTGTGGTTGCCCCTGTGGTGCTCTGCATGGGGCCAAGCCCCACCCAAGGAAGCCTGAGCTGCAATCCAGCCTGTTCCTCCTGGGCCAGGCCTGGCCAGCATTCACAGCTTCCAGCGGGGCGGCTCCTGGTGCAGCTACTGCTTGGCTCCCCTCAGTTCCCCTGGCCTCCAGCGGTGGCTCCTCCTGCTGCTGCTGCACCGCTCCGGGCTGGGAGGAAGCTTCAGTGTGCAGGGCCTTGGCTCTAGCTCCTGGCTACCTTCCACCCACTGCACCTACCTGGTGTGAGCTGCCTAGTGGGTAGAAGGCAGCCAGGAGCCAGAGCCTCACCCACTAGAGCAGGAGCCACCCAGCTGTCTTCCACCCACTCAGCCTCCTGTGCCAGGTACGCAGAGTGGGTGGGAAGGCAGCCAGGAGCTGGATCCAGATCCATGCATGCTGGGAAAGGAGCCCCACCCAGCTGAAGCTTCCTCCCAGCCCAGAGTGGCACAGCAGGAACAGGAAGAGGAGCCACCAGTAGAGGCAAGGGGAGCCAACCAGAAGCTACGCTAGGAACAGTCCCACTGGAAGCTGTGTGCACTGGCTCGGGCCGGACCAGTGGGTGTGGGCTGGAACACAGGATGGGCTTCCCCAGGCAAGGCTCAGCCCCATGCAGGGGCAGCCACAGCCCGCACAGCTTGGGCAAGCTCTGCTGCATGTGCCCCCTGCCCCCTCCTCCTTCCTCTCATCACCAGCTGGCTCCAGGGACCTAGGGTCCAGGCAGAGCCCTTCTCCCCCAGTGAACAGATATTATATTTTGCACTACAAAACAACATTACAGAGAAGTTCCTGTTTCATGGAAAAACATTTTTGTAGTATTTGCTTCATTTTTGTGCTACAGGAGGCATAAGTGTCCCTTTGACTTCTGTAGCACAACAGTGTATTTAATGGTACATATGTAGTATTTGTCTGTGGCCTTTATTTGTAAAATAGAGATCTTCCATCAATCCGGCTTCCCTTCTCAGGATATAAACTTTAAAATATTGTTTCTTGATCCCCCTTTTTTCCCCACTTTGCCCAATATAATGCTTCACGTTGTCATCTCAGAGCCCTAAGATGCTGGGGTACTGACCCAAAGGCATTACCTTAACAGGGGAAAATAAATTTATGAGATGCTCATAATTCTTATAATATATCACACTATATTAATATATTGTAAATATATTACATCGTATACTTACATGGCATCTTTCAACCCAGAGGATTCCAAAGCATTTTACAAACTTAACAAGTTTGACTTCAGTTGAACCAACTCATCCATTGTACCATCTCTGCAGTGAAGGGCAGTCTTCAGTCCTACACTTGATTTTAACTAAGTAGATGGAAGGCAGCCTGGAGTTGCATGCTGAGGCAGGAGCTGCCCAGCTGAAGCTCCTGGCTGCCTTCCAGTCACTCACTGCCCACATTGGGCAGGTGGAGTGGGTAGAAGGCAGCCGGGAGCTGGATCCAGAGCCCCATGTGCTGGGGCAGGAGCTGCCCAGTTGATGCTTGCTCCCAGCCTGGAGTGGCACAGCAGGAGCAAGAGGAGCTGCTGTTAGAGGCAAGGGGAGCCAAGCAGCAGCCCCACTGAAAGCAGCCCCACTGGAAGGTGTGCATGCTGGCCATGGCTGGGCTGGAGGGTTTGGCCTGGAGCATGACATGGGCTGCCCTGGGTGGGGTTTGGCCCTAAACGTAGCGCTGCAGAGGCAGCCATGTGCCAAATCTAATCAGTTGGCAAGTGGCCCCTCATGGGCTGGAACCAATCAGTTGGTGGGCTGAATTCAGTCCATGGTCCGTATTTTGCCCACCCCATACTAGATAGTAAGTCTGTACTTGTGAATGTCCTGAAAACTCTCAGGCAGAGCAAGAATCTGGACTCTGTGCAGGTTCTGGTTTTCCTGAAAGCAGGATGCCAAGTGGCCAACAGAGACCACTCAGCTAGGTGCTGTCACAGGTTTTACCAGTTTTTCAGTTAAGTGTTTACTACTAGTGGAAAATACTCATCAGATTTACAATGTATAAATAGTAGATCTTTACATTTCTGTTTTTTAATGAATGTAATGGGAATTTTGTTAGCTGATCATTTGCCCATTGATCTACAGTCTTTTTAAGGTGGCAAAGGGACTCAGGACATTGCTTAGCAACAGATCTTTTTAGCCATCCCCCTGCCTTTCTGTGACACTGTAAACTGGCATCAAGATTTAGCTTCCCTTTTCCCCCAGCTTTAAACTGAACATGCTCACACACTGTTGCAGCTTGGATAACTTACCATCCTTACGGTAGCTGCATGACATCTTTTCTGCTCCACAATCCAGGGAGGTAACAAGCAGCTACAAATTGAGAAGGAAAGAAGAAAGAGACACAGGGCCCGAATTTTCCACGTTTCCTCAGTTTAACACCAGCATAACACAATATTTTAATGCAAGTGTAGCCTCTGCAGCATTAGGCTGAATTGGGCCCAGAGAATGTAGAATTTCAACCCGTATGAATAGCAGGACTTTGGGCCTATGTAACAGCCACTAACTGAAGTACCTTCCTGGACAGAATTTCCAAATGGTCTGTCTTGAAATGATTTACAGAGGTGAAGGGGAATGACGTTGCTGCTTTTTAGATTTCTCTGAATACACACCTCCTGGAAAAAGAAAACCAAACATTGCTTTTACTTAAAGCCACTAACTAAAAAGAAGAAATTAAGGTTGGCTCTGCTGATGAAAGCAAGAGAAAGAAATATCTGAGCAAATGGGTTGCTAAGCAACATTTTGGGAACCCCCTGTTCCATTTTGGAGAGGAGACTGCTTTTTTCTGCAGGCTAGGTGGAGGTGTTAAAAGAGAATATAGACATATTTTTAAAAAGCATAAATATTTTAATTTACCATTGCTTGAGTGTTAATATTTTAAAGCACAGTGACTTGCACTGGTTCTTTTCCTTAGTAAATAAGAGTGCTTGTGTTAGGTTGTTGGAAATAGAAGCTGAAGTACTCTGTTACCTTGCAGAATAGATATTAAGGGCATTTTTACACATGCTCAGTGAGAGCGGGGGTGCTTTAATTAGAGTGGCTCTAATTAAAACACCTGTAGCATCTCGTGTATCAGTGTCCCTGTGCTTCAAAATGTTGGTGGGAGCGCTTTAGCTGAAGCTTGTCGAACGAGCTGTAGTTAAAAGCACTCCCTCCATCATTTTGAAGCATGGGGACGCTGATACATGAGATGCAGAGGCTTCTGGAGCATGCTGATTGGCACGCTCCTGCACACTCAATTAATCGAGTCTTCTCTGACTCACTGTGATTACATGTCAGAGCAGCTTCCTCACATGTCTACAGGCACCCTAAGATTCTGGTATTGCAAGCTTCCACCCATGGTGCACTGCTAATGTTTAATAATAGTACCCACGACACTGAGTGGCTGAATTTATAAACTGAATAAAGAAGTTTGAGCCAAATGACTACCTATTTAAACTTCCATAAGGAAGATCAGTCTTCATGCACATTTAAGCTTGCCTTTTCTTCTAAAAGCAGGCAAGTGCTGAGTATTGTTAGAATTTTTTTTAGGTTTTGTCACTTGAGCTGAACAGTTAATTCCATGCATAATAGGCTGTCCATCTAGTGGTAGTAGCTTTCAATTACTGATTGCCTTGGGGCTGAGCTGAACCAGTAACAGACAGTGCAGCAGAAATCCAAAAAGCTCTAATGGAAACACCTCATTGAAACCCACCAGGAACAGCATACGCACATCTACACATGCACTTTAATGCACATTAACCTATTTTAATACACATAAAGCGGCACTGAAAAAAGTGGGTATTTTTATACATGTAAGCATCGCAGTACCGGGCACTTTGAAAAGCGCCTGGCACTGCATCGCTTGCAGGTGTATAAGTGGCAAAATGCATGTCAGCACTGAGCAAATGGCAGTGTGCTTTTGAACTAAAATGCATGGAAGGTGCTTTAGTTCAAAAGCGCACTACCATTTTCTGCATGCTGATGCGCATTTTGCCGCTTATACAACTGCACGCGGCACAGCGCACGTCAGATTGCATGTAGAGCAAATTCTATTAATCAAGTCTGCTCCAAAGTGGCGGCTCTCCGGCATATCGCAGGATGAAAAGGTATGTATATAAACGCCCAGTGTTATTTAGTTAATGGGGCATTAAAATAAACTAATGCACATTAAGCATCACTAAAAACTGTGCTTTTTAGTTAATGCTTATTAAGACAGGCTAATTTGCATTTTCCTGGTATCTCAGAATGGAGGTTCTAGATTTAATGCACATTAACTGAAGTGCATTGATGTACATGTAGACTGCCTTTTATTTGCACAAATGCTCCTTTCCAAAGCTCCCTATAGTCAATGGAGGTCTTAATATGGACTTCAGTTGGCTTTGAATCAGACCCAGGAGTGCTTCAAAGCATGCCCCTAAACCCAGCTCTCACCTCTACTGCATGTTGTCATGACTGCATTCTCATAAAGTTCACAGAGTAAATGGTGAGAGTTGCTTTGCTTCTGTTGGTGCATTGTAACAAGCTGTTGGCACACCTGTGAAATTGCTGGGAAGTTTAATGGGGTGCAGGGGGGTACATCCTTCTTTGTATACTAATGGCATATACTCCACTGAATCTGTTATGTCCAACTCGGGTTATATTGCAGTTCATTAACTGAGGTACTGACCATTTAAGACTGGGGCTTGAGTAACTTGATTGCCAGCCAGGAATGAAGTAAAGAGGGGGGTTGGAGTTAGTTTCACTTTGCAGTGTCCACCTGTTTCTTAGTTACATTTGAGGGACAGTGGGCACTGGCCAGTGTTCTCTGCTCGATGTCATCCCTCAGAACCCTTATTATTACAGGAGACCCTCGCCATTCATGGGGGATATATTCTGGAGATTCCCGTGCATGGTGAAACCCGCGAATACGGCACTGCATTGATGAACGCTTTCTGCGTTCGTGAATGGCATGTGCCCCCGGCAGCAGGGGTAGGGCACAGCTGTGCTGGCGATGGCAGGAGTCCAGCAGCAGGAGCCTGGCGGCAGCAAGCACAAAACTACCGAGGGTTTCCTGTAAGTGTATTTAAGATGCAGGTTCGGCATTCATGCTGTAACAAGGTAAATATTCGCGGTGCGTGGGGAATATTCAGCGCACCATGAACATTTGAAAATGCCAATGCTGAACCTGCAGATAGCAAGGGTTTCCTGTAGTCTCTGAAGTCCAGCAAGATAGAAGGTCTTTGTCCTATCCAGGTGTCAGATCCCTTAGGTGCTGGAGGTCCTTTGTCCTCACTGGGAATACTAACCTATCCACTGGGGCTGGTCAAAGAATTCAGTCCCACCCACTCTTCCAGCTCAGGAACCTGTATGAAGCAGCTGGAATTCTTCCCATTTCTAATCCCAGCCCCTTTCTGCTTCCATGCGCTGGTTCCCACCTTACCTCTCATAGGCTGTTTCTCCTCCCCGGCCTGCGCTCCTCTTGCCCACATATCAGGGCAGTTCTAAAATCCTGCTGCCAAAGGAGACATTTTTCAGAGAGCATTGCACTTAGTTTGAAACCTTGCCTTCACAGATCATGATGAGTCTGCAGTTGGTCTCAGCTGTAGACTTGCATCTGGAGGGGGAAGGGGAGGGGCAAGGAAGGGCAAGTGGTGGGGAAATCGGACAGCAGGAGACAAGGATGAGGCCTGGAGTAAATGCTGAAAGCATTCCTCAGTCTGCTCTGCACAGAGGACTAGCCCAGTGGTTCTTGTGTCAACTTTCACTCCAGCACAGAGATCCTTAGTCTTGGCTACTCCTAGGTGTGATGAGTCACAGGCTTGGGCACTGTCCCTGCTCCCTGACATGGCACCAGTATCTCATTGACTAACCTCAATTTACATCTATTATGGTACCAAGCAACTTCACGATGCCCATGAAACTGAAAACCCTGGCTCCCATCCACATTTCACCTCCAAAAGGATTTGAAAATTCTTAGCCAGCCACCTGAGCCTTCTCTGGTAATGAAGGAATTTCAGTGTCCTAGTACAACAATCTAAAATAGGCCAGCTCTCAGAATCATTTTGCATACAAACTAATATTAAAGACAATATATCTGACAGAATATATTCATGCCAGATGGATCATGGTCTCCAGGAGGCTCACTGGTAAGAGCTAGAGCAACAAAGTCAGTGGCCAAGAGCTAATGCAGTACCAGTCAGCAGTTGTCAAAGCTAAACTTACAAGTCTCAAACTTACCAGGAAAGGATTTCATCTTCACAATAGGAAGTTATACAACAGAGAAGCCAAGGTATTTGCTTCTTCCTCCAATAATGTGCAAAGAAGCTGTGACGAGACAAAAGTTCCTTTCATTCTGAACTACTGGAGAGACAACGGAAGAAAGTTTCACAAACTCCAGGGCAAGATAGGAAACAGAGCATCAGAAAGGAGGTCACATTTGGGCCTTACCTGTTCTTCCAGTCCACATACAGAGTTGTTACCTTTCCTGGAGCCCACCTGAGAAGTTTTCTTGGCAACATTTTGTATGTTCAACAGTTTTGTATGTTCTTTTTAAAATGCATTCAGCCTACTAGAAGGAAATATGTGTTTCCCTCATTTATATCATTATTTATCTGTTTGCACATAAGAAGGACAAATTAAACTTCTTTATTGTGTTTTGTGCTTCAATAAGCTGCAGTCTCCTACTCTATTTGAGGTGAAATCTGTGCCTCATTTTTAGAGCACTGTGATAAGTTTAAAAATTTTTTTTGCCAAATTGCGAACTTTATTTTTCTGCATGACTTATAATTCTTAGGATCAATGTCAGTAAATCCCTGAGACAGCTATTTCTCACTCAGAACACTTCAAATAAAGACTGCTATAGGTATTCTCCTTTTAACTAAGTCTGGCAATGGGCCAAAATTGGGGCAAAAACCTCAGTCAGGATTGGATAGGGTAGATTGGATTTTTTATCTGAAAAAAAAGCCTAGCTTTGGTTTGGAAGAGTGAAAACCTTGCTTTTGTACCTCTCTACAAGGTACCATGATACCTCTAAAAGGAGGAAGGGCTACAAAAGAACAACAAGATGACATGATACATGTAATACATCCATATGATAGCAATCCATTATATGAGGATCTCAAAATCAACACAACAGATAACTATGGCTGTTGACAGATGAATGGGGGGAAAAAACCCCATGCTTTACCAAAAGAAGCAGCACATTCATTTGACCCAGCTCTGCAGCATCTGTATAGATGGGGCACTTCAGCAGGGCTTTTGGCACTTACAGCTAAAGCTGATTCAATTAGCTATTAGATAAAAGTGCCAAAAAAGCCCTGCTAAAGCACTTGATCCATACAGATGTTGGGCAAGCGAGGTCCAACTAACGTGATGCCTCTTTTGGGCATGTGCTGAGCTTGGTGTGGGAGTGAGTGGTATTTAAAGTAAAGCACTGGGTTTTTGGTTTTTTTACATTTGTAAGAAGCTTGTCTTGTGGTTTCAGTAGCTAAAAACTAATGCCTAACATCATTTGTACACTATCTAAGGATGTTGTTCAATGAGGTACAGTGGTTTTGTGGGGAGGCCACTTGTACTTGAAAAGTACTAATGTGGTAACAGGAAAAAGCTTTCCAGTAAGTAATATTTGTTATAAAATACTTGCGTTTGTCTTTAACATCTGCCTTCTTTTACTCGTTCAAAGCAAAGAGGTTGGTTTATAATAGTTTGATAAGGCAAGGACAAAAAAATACTGGAAAGAAAATGTGAAAAGAAATAAAAACACTATGTTAAAGCTGTTGAAATAATATGCAAAATTAGTTCTTTGGATTGATTTTTTGCAGAACTTTGGTTTCTACTAATGAACATCTCCTACAAGAATTGGCAGAGATACGTATACAACACAAGTCTGAAGTCGAACAGCTACACTGGAGCTACAATCAGCTAAAAAAAACAATGGATAAATTTCCTCATAGCAACACAGACAACAACAGGTGCTAGTGACAATACAAGGAAGTTTGTTGTAAATGATTTATAAGAGGTGACACCCATGAGTGCATTTAATTGTGTAAAGCAAACATTTGCAACTACCATTACAGACTGTGGTACCTTCCCTTTTCATTTTTTCCCCCAATTTATGTATTGGTTTTAAAAACATTCTTCAGTAGAGGCTTCCCCAGAACATTTTGTTTTGACTGGTTTGGTTTACAGAAGCATGGTTGTGCATAATGACACGTTGCAGGTTGAAACCAGTTCTGGTTGAGCCCTTTCAGTCCAGTAACCAGGCTACCAAAAGCAAAGAGTGCTTGCAAAATTAGCATTTCTCCTTTGAAATACGGACCCAAAATGCCAGTGGCCAAGTTAATTTAGGAGTATGCATCTAAGGGATTTTATAAAAATAATTGTAATATAAGTTGGAAGATAGCATTAATATGTACTTCGGCACTAGGTACAGTTGCACAGATTGTCAGCTGTGACATCAAACATGGTTTAAAGGGAAGAGAAACTTCTGAGCTGCTAAGGAAGCAACAACTGCTTGCAGCATGCTCTTTCAGTTCTGCTGCTTGGGATGAGCACTTGTAACAAGAAGTGAAAATTTACAAAGAGTTATCTGTAGTGGTCCTTAGCCTAGGTATGATAGGTCAGTAACTTTGCTATTTATTCTGTTTTAAACAGCATGGTCAAACCTTTTCCCTATAACTTTTTTGTGTCGGCCTCAAAAGTCAGTATTGTCCATGATTTGCATTTTACTTTATGCTGCATAAAAGCTGGATAAGGGAGTTACAGCGGGCAAGGACAGACAGCATGGTGGAAGACAGTTTTCCATTGTTGTGGCATTTATTAGACATCGTAATAAGCCTGGCTTCTGTAGCTATCATTGATGAAGGCACTGACCAGCTCTCAGCATCAGTAATCCGCATCCATCTCCCTGATACAGCTGCAGGAGAAAATCTATCCCCGTGTCAGGATGCTGTTCTGTCATGTTGGTATGTATCCCAAAACATCTCTCGATGATTGCACGGTGAACCTTTATTGCAACACCCTAAAATAGAGAAAACCTAAAAATAAAGTGGTACTTCATGAGCTCCTGCATATAACTACATATCTATGCCCAGGATGCGTACATTTTAGACCACCTCATCTTCATGGGCTTCTAATCAGTTGAAAAGTTTGAGGTTGCATGTGTGTGCGTGTGTGTGTGCGCAATGGGGTGTTTTGTTTTCTTTGTATTTTTCAATCCAAAATTTTGTAAGAGGGTTCACTCACTTTCACCTTTCATGGGTTTGACTGAAGGAGGAAAGATGTATCATGAAATGATGTTGGAAATTAAAATAAAAACAGACTTCTGTCAGAATACATGTTGGCAAAAATTAACCCTGGATGTGACTATTATTGAGTGGAATTGTCTCCATTGCACTGTACTTTATTTGTAAAAGGAAGAAGGAGGGAGATCTAAAAAGAAAAACAATCAGTAACTGCTTTAAAAACTGTTTTATATTAGTCAAGATATTTTTCCATCAGTAAATCTAGTGGCAGCTCAACTTGTCATACCAAGGCTAAACAGTCTTGTCTGATTTTTGATTTTATGTAGCAGCTGTTTTCAGAAATATAAATGAATCAGGCCTAATCTGTTTTTGTGAATCTAATCTAATTCAGTTTTTCTGAAGTTTTTTTTCTTGTTTTTTTCCTAATAAATTCAGATTATTTGATCTTACTTGCTAATTGCTGAATTCGAAATCAGAAAGCAAATGTCACTTTTCCTGACAGCCATTTTTCAAGTAAAAAGCATTACAATTTCATATTTAACTTTAAACAGTGAAGGGTTATTTTAGTTAGAGCATTCAAAAAACAATGTCAGACTTACCCAAGACATTGTTTTCAATGTGGGCACGAGCTTTTGACACCTTTGAAGAATACTTGTTTGTGTACTGTTTGTATATTATAGAGTAATAAGGCATAATCATTTTGAATAATGTACAGCTATCTCCATGTACAGATGCCCCGAATGCAGCCATATAGGTCTCTTTGGAATCTTACAAATAAACTTTTAGTTTTGTTTACTAAAATATATATTTACTCTTTTCTACTGATGGCAGTCCATTAGCAAGCAAAGCCTCACAAATCACATGCATCATGTGGGCTGTCACTGATTCATGACTGGAAAAATTAAGTTTGAATGGGACAGTTTGAATGGGACAGGTTAGATTGTATTGGGCAACTTTTTAAACTACAGTGACAGAAGGAAAACAGGTTGATACAAGGAAGACTCTGTAATTTGGGAAGAGGTTCTTTCCCCTCTCAATTGATCCAAGGAGTACTTCTGAAAGCAAACATATATTTCTAAACCAAAGTCCTGCCACTTTACTGTCACCATATATCATCATAGATGCTTTAGTTGTTTGCCCCAGCATTCTGGCTACGCATCCATTTGAGTAACTGTCCGTTCTGTCTTCCAGGACTGTTGATTACAATAATCTGCACTTACCCTCCTAAACTGAGATGGAGTTTTGCTGTGCACTGCTTTATCCTGCCACAGACCCATTTCAATTCTGATTTATCAAAATGCATGGTGCTGTACAAATGTTAAGACCCTGTGTACAGAAAATGAAAGCAGATCATCACCTTTTCTTCTTCGTACAAATTTGTACCTTCCGGGACATGTATACCTTGAATTTAAAATAAAGGAATTCCCTTTTACAATGAAGACAGCATGGAGAACAGGGTTCTAAGAAAAAAATGTATGCACATTGGTAAGAAATGACCAAAATCCCAATTTTCAAAGTTCCTGATGATCTTTACTCTTAAAAAGAGCAAAGTGCTTGTTTTATTAAACTTGGTTTTCTCGTTAGGGGCAGAGGATGGTAAATACATAAGACTGTGGGAAACAAAGGTCACTTTTCTTCCCATAGTGAAAAGCAGGCAATGCAGAATCTTAAACTGGGAGCAAAAAGGATAAGCTAGGAGAGAAAAATCAAGAAGTGCCAGAGCCTAGAAAATACTCGCAGCCAAGAGGCAGCGTCTTCACTGCAGATTTAGTTCCAGTTGTTATCTGGGTGTAATCCCTAATCCCTCCCTGTCTCCACACTGCCTGCTCACCTGGATGGTTGCAACAACAGCCCAACTGAAGTAATGGTTTCATTGCCCAGTTCTACTTTCATGAAGAATAGTAATCTACCTATTTTGCCAGGAACATGGAGGGTATATCAACTGAATACTGTTAGTTCTACAGGACCCTCCATGTGCCCAGAAGGACAGAAATGTTCACCCATAATTCACAGAAAAAGAATTCTAGAGTTCATTGCAGCACATATAGCTATAGCCTATTCCAGAAAACCAACACTAGTTCACATAGGAGAGAGAGAACCACCACGAGACAGACATGTGTGATACTTTACAGTGTGATAGTTAACACCCAGAACTGGACCAGAGCACCTGTCATCAGGATGAAATGCATTAAAGATATATCCTGAAAGCATGAAAAGAAATAGAACAATCAGGATTAGAGTGATAGCATAATCCTTATTTTCATCCATTCATTTCATTATATAAATTCACTGCCTGAGTAGGAGCAAAGGAAGAAGTCAATAGACAAAAAAAAAAAAAAAAAA
>NW_017729006.1:43241129-43241600 GCF_001723915.1 Gavialis gangeticus | reverse complement strand
AAAAGGCTGTTGTGATAAAGAGGCAGATGGGACTAGTGATTTTGGTATAACTGACCAAAACATTCAGGTCACTTTAATGCTAAGAACCACTAAATCAGGCTTGTCCAACACGCGGCCCGCCAAGCCATTTTATCTGGCCCACTGTGGCACCGCCGCCACAGAGCCGCTGCTGAGCGTGGAGCCGTGGTGGGCAGGGCCGGCCTGCAGGCCCCAGCCAGCAGCGAGGGGAGGGGAGCTGCTTACCTGCGGGGCCAGGCTCAGCAGTGAGTTGGGTCCTGCCACCACTGCCCTGAAGATCCTTGAGATCTCTTCCACGTCTCTGCAGTATACGCCTACAATTTCTATTTAATTCACCACAATGACCATGATCAAGTTAGTAAAGGATCTCAAGGATAAGCTAGTCCAGGGCTGTTCAGATCTGGTGAGGCTGTGGGCCCCAGATGACACCAGCATGTGTTGCACAGGCTGCAC
>NW_017729006.1:43239491-43240729 GCF_001723915.1 Gavialis gangeticus | reverse complement strand
CCTTTTCCCCTTGCACAGCAGTGGCAGAGGTGGCTGCCCAGGCCCATGCCCCTATATATTAACTGTTTGCAGACCCCATGTAGACTGTGGGCAAGATCCTGGCCCTTTGTGGGCCACGTGTGGCCTGCAGGTAGTCAGCTGGGCAGCCCTAATCTAGTCCAACCCCCTGCACAGAAAAACGATGTCCTGTTCCTAAGCCATACCAAACATACATACTTTCTGAAAACCACAACTTCCCTAGGCACATTTCCAGACCCATTTCATTGTCACTTCCTGCAACTTCACTGGTGTCAAAAGTCACGTGACATCACTTCCTGATGTGATACCGCTTCCTGTGAGGCCTTTAAATATGGCTCGCCAGCCCACTGGATGATCAAAAGTTCGTGATCCAGCCCCACATTCAAAAAGGTTTTGTGCCAGTATACTTTTGGCAGTCTTTTGATGGCAAATCAGTTTGTGTTTGCAACTCTTGCAAAAACCTTTAACTCAGCTATATTATCCTAAGATTCAGGCTGTGTTTTATTTTCAGAACATGGAAAATTAAGTTTATGCACACGTTCTAAGCATGCAATTTGGTTTTTAAATATTCGTTTAATATTACGCAGGCACATGCCATGCACTTATACTTTACCCCACAAGGGTAAAGTATAAGTGCATGGCACACGCCTGCAGTGAATGTTGTTATGTGCATTCCAGACCTAGGTAATTTATAATGATTCCTTACAAATACTCTCACAGTGTAAACTTTATATGTTTTACATATGCTGAACTGACTATAAATAAAGGTACAGATGAAATCTAATAGGAGCTAGCAAAGGAGCTAAATCAGCTTTCAGATAATACACATGGTATTCTTTTATTATCAGAGCATACAATACTTTAATGCCAAATTGCCCTTTGCCTGTGTAAATATTGTTTCAAATATTGCTTTGCTTTTTGCTATATAAAAATTCACTACTGTCAATAGATACGTAGTGCTGAAACTTTGACATCTCTCTTAATGATCCTGTTTGCAATTCTTTGTTGATTCCAAAATGGATTGCCTTGGATGGATAAAGAGTATGCTCAGTCCACCATTACCCAAGTCGGTGGTTCTCAAATTTTTTTGGACCAGGACCCATTTATAAACATTGGCCAGTCCCAAACCAGTGCCTCTCACTCCTGACTCACTGCCCCTCACCCCCAGGTCCCAACCCCTCCAGTGTTTCATAGTTTCATAGTTTCTAGGGTCGGAAGGG
>NW_017729006.1:43238889-43239480 GCF_001723915.1 Gavialis gangeticus | reverse complement strand
CCTTGCACTTGTCTGTGTTGAAGCCCATCCTATTCTTATTCGCCCACCCTGTGTGCGGGGCAGGGGGTAGGTGTGTGGGGTAGGGGAGGGGTATGGAGCATGGGGAGGCCCCAAGCAGCCCCTTGCAAGCTGGAACTCTAACCACCTGCAAGGGAAAAGCCAGTTTCCCACATCTTTCACCTTTAAAGGAAAATCCATTTTTGAAGTTTGTTGATCCATTTTTAAAGGTTGTTCACAACCTTTTCATATATTCTTGCGACTCACTTTTCGGCTGCGAGCCACAGGTTGAGAAACACTGACCTAGGTGACATTTAATTAGAGGATTCCAACTACAGAGGGCACGTATACATGAGATGATACTGTGCAGTGGTTACTGTGCATTTATTTAGTACTTTTTTAAAGCGAATACTAAATAAATGCACAACAACTGGAGTTACTGTGCAGTAGCCTCTTAAGTGATGCTACTACACAGTATCCTAATACTACTGCACAGTAGCATCTTGACAGTTTTTGCCACATGACACAACCACACAGTAATATCAGGCTACCTCGCAGTCAGCGTCTTTTATAGACATGCCCAGAACATACTTT
>NW_017729006.1:43217436-43233889 GCF_001723915.1 Gavialis gangeticus | reverse complement strand
CGAATACTAAATAAATGCACAACAACTGGAGTTACTGTGCAGTAGCCTCTTAAGTGATGCTACTACACAGTATCCTAATACTACTGCACAGTAGCATCTTGACAGTTTTTGCCACATGACACAACCACACAGTAATATCAGGCTACCTCGCAGTCAGCGTCTTTTATAGACATGCCCAGAACATACTTTATAGATTCATAGAAGCTAGGGTCAGAAGGGACCTCAACAGATCATTGAATTGGACCCCCTGGATGGGCAGGAAAGAGCGCTGGGGTCAGATGACCCCAGCCAGATGTCTATCCAGCCTTCTCTTAAAGACCCCCAAGGTTGGGGAGAGCTAGAGCTTTAGTTAGATCTAGGGGGGAAAGTCTGGGCTAGTCAAATCCTATTATTGTCGTCATGGTCACAAGACTTAGGAGAGAGAAACACATCACCATATGTTATGAATTCTGCAGTATATAAGAGAATTTCCAGGGTTATAAGTTAGTGTGTTGGTCTTTCTCCATGTTACATACACAGTAAGGGACTATTGGCATTATTGCCCCAGGTGCTAGATAGCAATGGCACTAAAAAACTGCTGCTCAAATGTAACCATCTCCTTTCCCCCCATTTCTAACGGGAAGTAAGGAGTATACAACTCCTTTTTTCTGTGCAACTCTTCATCCTCCTCTTATGCTCTAATTCCTCCTTTCCTTCCAAGTCCTACAGGGTGGAAAAGAAAAGTAAACAGATTTCTTCTACCTACCTCTTCCTTCCCATAATAATTCCCTGTCATCCTCATGTTCCCTAAGCTGTCTGTTGCCTGGGAAGCTTTCCTTCTAAAGGTTACTTAAAAGCACAGCTTGGAAAGAAGGTAGTCAGGATTGAAAGATTGCCCTGCCCTCAGGAATGCAGAGAAGAACCCAGCCCAGCCCTCCATTCCCTCTCCTGGCTTCGACCTTCCAGCTGCCTAAGTTCAGGTGTTCATTCTGGAGCCGGGTCCCCACTTATCATTGAGTCCTTAAGTTTCCAGTGTGTGACCAGCTTTGTTAGCATCTAATGAAATAAGTCATTGCCCACAAAAGTTTGTGAACTAGTTAGTCTCCAAAGTGCCACCCTGCCCTACCTTCTGCCTAATTCTGCTTGGCATAGTCTGCTTTTCTCCTTTGGCTATATTCTATTCTCCTGCCCTTTTAGACAGATGATTCTGGTCTTCCTTTTTTTCTCTTTTCCATATGTATATTTAACTCCCGGAGATTTTTAACTACAAGAAAGTGTGTGTGTGGGGGGAAGGGAGTGGATTCATACCTCAGCCTCAAGAATCAAGACTTGAGTTCCTCAAAGGTGGAGCCACTTACCCAGTAGCTCTCCAGCAGGCTGGAAGACAATAAAGTCGTGACAAAACAAAATTGGAGCAAGATACTTGTTTCTATGCAGGCTTATTCAACTCTACATAATGGCACTTTCGATGTGGGTTTTACATTGGAATTTCCAATGGGTATAAAGGACTTGGTTCCTAAGTCTCAGTGGAAATTGCCTGGGTTTTGGGCCCTTCTACTCCGACATACGACTTGGAAGATCTCAGCCTTTTAGTTCTTTAGTATGCAGCCTGATAAATTATCTTTGATTGTTCCCCACACATACACACAGTGTGAGGTAATCTAAAGACTGTACAACGAGCAAAGTTCAGGCCCAAGGCAAAGGGCCTGCTTTTCTCAGGGGAGTCAGTCCAGCCTCCACGTATGTGTTCATGATTTTGAAACCATGGACACCAATGTGGTTTGTGGAACAACAGCTGCAGTGGCAGGCTGCACTGATTAATGCATGCAGGATAATAAAGACTGGGGAATGATACTTGTGGGAATGAATATTTTTGGGGAATGCATATTTTTGCATTCATTTAACTCTGTTTAAACAACATTGTAGCCTCTGGAGTTTTAGGGAGATGGGAGGTTGGCAAAGTTTATAAATCCGAATTTTGCACAAGATAAGTAAAAACAAATGAGCAGACAGGAAGGTGGAGAGTTTTGTGAGATTTTAATAAATCTTGTTTTTCTGTCTTGTGATACGCTTTAAATATGGGGTGAGGGGGAGGAATACAGGAATGAAAGGGAATTCAGTTCTGCATCTATCACACATTTTGGGGGGACTGCCATCAAACGTACTTTAACCTCACAGGCAGGTCATGATCTAACAAAAGCGCTTACACACGTAGTCAAGCTCAATGGGTCTTAAACTCACGTGTTAAATTAAAGTGCTTTGGTGAGTTTGAGACATTGATATAGTGCAGCTATAACAACCACTTAAAATATTGCACATCCTCAATTATCCAAATGGCAATATTGTTTCATTAGCTTGGAAGTGTTGGTACTGCATAACAAGCTGCTCTTTTTTAAGCTTTACTATACCTAATACCTGTATTGTTAAGTTTGGCATGGCTTTCCATTGTGCATCATATATACCATATTTTCTTGCATACAACACACCTTTCCCCCAGAAACCAGCTGCTGGAAACTGGAACCTGCAGTACATGGTAAGAGCAGGTTCTGCCACATATGGGTGAAACCAAAAGTAAAATCTGCAGTGATCCACAAGGACCAAAACAAAGAGCATGTTTTGATCCCTAGCTGAGGAAAGATCTTGCTTTTTTCATCCTGTCTTTCAAAAACAAGATGTGTATTACATTTTAACACATGCTGTATGTGAGAAACTATGGTTAATTCTCACAAGATCCTGCAGTTTCACTTAGCCAAACGGCTTTGGTTTCCAAAGGGACTTTGGTTTTTGGGGACTTCAGACTTCAGCAAATCATATTCTGATGAACATGTTTCAGGACAGGACTAAGCAGTCTTTTGCTATGCCCCAGTGGCCTAGTGGAGATCTTGCAAGGTTTGCAAAGGCAAAAATCCACTTGAACTAAATGGGAATCTGGTTAAGTGACAAATTGAAGGCTAGATAGGGAGCTGGGTTCTCAACCTTATACCAATTTAGGTCTGTTGCTGGGGAGTTTGAGTTGAGAGCTAGCTCCTGCACACTTGAAGCTAGCTCTGCTCCCTCATTCTCTCTCTGTCCTTCCATCCAACCACAGAGTAGCAAGGATATTGTGTGGCCAGCCTGGGAGCGACCAATGCCCAATGCAACTAGAAACTGGAATTTGGCATACAGACCCAGAGCACTAGGATCCAGCCACCACTACAATTTCCTCCACTTCTTCTTTCCACTGTGACACAAAGAAAGCTCTCTGTCCCCTGGCCATGGCTCAGGCAAACCCCCGTCTCCAGACCACCACAGAAACCTGCCAGCTCCACGGGCCGGATCCAGTGGCTGTGTAGGTTGCCATCCCTAGCCTAAGACATTTCCAACAGTGGGTTTATGAAGCAGATTGCTTCAAAAACTGCACTAATTGCTTTTTTGGCATATCCAATCACCATTTGATGCTAGCATTTATGGTGAAAGACAGCTCATGTACAGCTTCCAGTAAAGCACATCCACAACTCTAAAACAGGCACAACATTATGCTATTGTGATGGTATTAATATTAGCATATAATACAAATGTTGTAAGTTCTGAGGAAATAATTTCATTCTATCACTACTTACCATACACTGAAAAAATGTTAGCAGGAAGCTGAGAAATATGGATATTTGTAAATAAGGAGACTAGCTGTGTCTACATGTGCATTAATGCAGTTTTACTAATGCATATTAAAAGTTAGTACCTCCATGTTGAGGTACTAAATAAATACACATTAGGCTGCACTGATACGCAGTAGCACAAGCACATGCTTTTTTAGTGACGATTAATGCACAGTAGCCTAATTCTACTGTGCATTAATGTGTTAGAATGATTTTTTACATGCTGCTTTAATGCGCAGTAGAATAGGCTACTGTGCATTAAAACGCATGTGTAGATGTGCCCTCTGAGTAGGTTATTGAGTGCAGTCTGCTCCCTTTGTTTAAATTAACTCACCAAACGCTGTTGCAACATTAAGCGATCAGAATTCTTCAAGGGCAAGGCCCCATCGGAAATGTACCATTCAGCACAGGCAGGATCAGCAGTTTCCCCAAAGCCTATGCCCTCCATCAGGCAAAAGCATGTTTGCTTCTTCAAAATGGATTACATTTACTATTATAAAACCCTCTTCTAGTAAATACTCTTCCTGTGATCAAAGCATTTATTTTGATCCCACTTCCAGTCAATAAGAGGGCAACAGCTCATGCTTCAGATATCAAGGAGCAGCGTATGTAATGCCAGTATCCGAATGGAAACTTGTATTTTCTCTGAGGTTCATTTTCCTGTTCCCACAATTCTGAAATGTTCATGAAGAAGTCCTGGTGTCATAAGACAGTTTAGCTCTTAATCCTGGCATCACTTCTGTTAGGTAAACAGAATTACCTCATTGTTTAAATAGGGAAACTGCCTGAAAGGAAATGTCTTGATTGACATTATTATTAACATCTAAACTGCAAAATAATTCCTAGCAACAGAAAGTTTAACTCAAGGGCAAGTATAATATAGTTTAAGAAACCAGGAGATTTAGGTATTAACATGTTTATTGATCACTTTACCAACTTAAGATACAATTTGATACAATCAACAGCAGTAACAAACATTATGAGAAGCTATGCTCTTAAGAAACAATGGTGTTTGCAATATGGATTTGACTAAGAGTTTTCAAGCCAAGCTTTAACAGCGCTAATCAGACAACTGCCATACTTGAGCTTTTCTTCCTAAATATCAAGAATAACTTTGTTTACCGGAGAAAAGTAGCTTGCCCACGGTTAATGTAACTTTAGAAATTATCAAGACAATTTAAAAAGGTTTAAACATCCATAACATTGTCATTACTTTAACATTCACACTGATAAAGTGATACATTTAATACTTCCTAGCATTAATAAACAGTGTAAAAATATATTGCGTGTGTCTATATGTATTATATATATATATATAGTGTGTGTGCATGTCTATATATATATATAGACACACAACACAGACACATATACATACACACACACACACATATATACATACATACAGTAAAAGCTGTGTTAATCGGCATTTTACTAACTGGAATACTCTACTATCCAGCATGCGCATGAA
The DNA here is from genome assembly GCF_001723915.1 of Gavialis gangeticus. Lineage (NCBI taxonomy): Eukaryota > Metazoa > Chordata > Crocodylia > Gavialidae > Gavialis > Gavialis gangeticus. The sequence continues at coordinate 43,228,807 of NW_017729006.1, read as the reverse complement.
GTATTTCTTTAGCAGGGCCGGAGGGCTGCCCTCCGCGAGCCGCACAGGTGCAGGGGGAGAAGGGGGAGGAGTTTGCACATGGCCGCTGCCATCCACCACCCCGTGCTGCCACCACATTAATTCCAATAACCCACATTTTTAGATAACCAGCACCCTCCTTACCCCACTCATGCTGGATAGCAAAGCTTTTACTGTATGTGTGTGTCTGTATATGTTTGCGCGCGCGTGTATATATTTCCTTTTCCTGAAAAGACCTAGTACAAACTAGTCGTATACAATTCCCTTTCAAGTTTCTTTTATTTATTTAAAAGAGTGAATAGTAGTAAATTAAAAGAAATTAAGATCTGGGAACAGAATCACTGTTGTGCTCCCCCATCACCTTTCTTACAGTTATTAAGTGGATTAACCTCTCTTAGCCCTGGTGGGTTGTTCTTGAAGCCATCCTCATGCTACTGAAGCAAATGAGAACTTTTCCACTGATTTTCATTTGGGCCAGGATGTCAGTCAGTGCATTTTCCAATGAATAATGCCTGATTCCCTTCCTCAAGAGGTTAAACAACTCTGCTACTGCTGTGTCTGGTCACTACAGTCAAAATTAAGAAACACCATGCTCAAGTTGTTCATTTGCAATAATGCAGAAATATACATATATATATATAAATGTGATAAATTAGTAAGAAAGAAGTAAACTTGTAAGGTTAAATGATCTTTTAGGGTTGTTTTTTTTTACCACATTGAAAATTTCACAGTGAATGCAGTATGCTAATACAGATGAATGTTAACGTTTGCAATGTTTCCAATACTAAACAAACACTAAGTATAAAAGAATTATATGCTCACAGCAGCTTCCTGGTTTTCTGGACCAAGATGAAGGACATAACCGAGCAGGATCAAGAAATGGTAAGATTTATTTAAACCATTTATCATGCTACACAGTGCCCCAGGGAAGACTAGAACGAGACCCATCTCCACATCACAAACATGGCTCTGACATTGAGTACCTACAGCAGTAATCACAAAGTCAAGCAGTTCTTCTACACTTGCTACGTTAAGTGGGCACGTCCTGACAGCAAGCACTTCTCCACATGTGTAAATATGAGACAAAATATAAGCCAAATCAACTGTATATTCGGGAACAAGATGATACGAATAAAAAGTGTAGTGAAAGAGCAAAGCATAATATGGATAAATAAATGTTCACAGCTGAAAAAACCCTGAAACTGAATTCAAAAAATATTCTTCTGTATAAATATATATCATTTTTGCTTTGATACTTAATTTTTTGACACTATTAAAATTTAAAACTTGGCAAAGATACACCTCGACCCATTTACCCAACATTAACTATATCCCTCTAATATGCAGCATTAAAAGACAAACCAACTAATTTATACAATCAACATTATGGGGAAAATACGGTCTGCTGTAGCTGTCTACTGAAGCTAAGTTATTCTGAGCCCACCAAAGATAAAACACGTGTTCTCATGTTACATATTGTAATTTTTGCAGTTGTCTTTTACTTTGTCATCTCATGTAATACATTGCTAGCAGAAATAGTTTTGTCAACAAGTTCAGGTTCTTTTACAGGAGCTCTAATTTTGTAATTTAACCACTTTAAAAATGTGTATATATCTAGCAAGAATAATTTACCACAGAAAAATAAAAAGCTGTAATTAACATCTGAATTAACACCAGCTATATTTAGCAGAGCCCAAGCTGAACTATTTCACATTTTTTAACTTGCTTTATTTAAAATAGCACTTGAGCAAGTTCAAACACAAACTCAACTAATGTAAACTGGAACCTAAAATAATGCACCATCATGTAGGGAGAGATTCTTCCTTTATTCTTTTTTCTTTTGTACCCTCCATAGAGCCACTCCTAATTAAAATGGAGAGTTATGGGAGGCCCATAAATATATTTTTTCAAAGCTGAATTTTTAATTAACATGAATGAAACTTTATTCAAGTTCTGTGGCATTTGCTAAATACTGTAAAAGGCAACTAAATCTTGAATATACATCATAACTGAAGACCACTGGCTCAGTTCACCATTGGTGAGTAGCCACTGGTGAACAGCTTTAAAACTTTTCACTATACATTTTTTAGAAGATTAAAAGTACAATGAAAACTGCTTCCTTCAAATGCCATATACTTTACAGTAACTAAAGAGCTTAAGAGATGCTTGTATACAAACATATAAAAAAAAATCATCAGCTGACTGCTTTTAGTTGAATAAGCCAGCTGCTTAATACATTTCAAAATCAGGACAATAATTTGAGTACTTAAATAGGAATTTATAAGCCTAACATTAAGATACTTTCTTTTGATAATCATAGAATCCTGGATACAATTACCCAAATATATTCACAAGATGTTACAGTCTATTAGCCATTTCAGAATGGCTTTAGAATATTTCGAACTGGCTTTTAGTAATACCCAGTAAATGCACCGGTACAATTATTCTACTTATTTTTAACCAAACTGCTTTGTTATAGCAAGACTCCACTTAAATCACATAACCAGGAAAATAGAAACTGGTTTGAACAAAAGAACCAATCCAAAATCCAAGACCATTCCAAATCTTTTATGAGATTATATAGGTTCTTTCATTTTTAGCTGGCTTTGAAATTCCCCTTTGGTTTCAGGGCAATATATTTGGAGCAATACTGAAAAATGGCTGTTTTTGCAAACACAAGCATTTCTAATAGGCAGAATTTCCATGGCCCCTTATTTTAAGTGTTTGGAGGTTCTGTCCAGTTTACCCAAACTCCCAGAGGCTGCTGCAACACCAGTTTGTAGGTCTTTCAAAATTGCCAGAACTACCTTCTTACACTGGCATTTAGGTGTGGCCCTTTACTAGTTTTACAGTCAGAAAGGTTTCACAAAGAATGCAGAAAATAACCTCTCAATGTTTTCAAGTGCTGACGCTTATCAGAATACATCTGCATGCCCAAGTGGGCACTTGGGGGGCATAAAATGAAAAACTGGGTATCTAAGTAGTAACATGACTAGCCACTCCAGCTACAGGATTTATTGGTGTGTCCAGTTGAGACATTCCCATTCAAAAATGTGGACAGTAGTACGAGTAAGAATTTGGCGCAAGTTCATCATTTCTGCCATTATGTTTCATATACTGGATTCTACCATTGTGCTTTGGTAAGAATTATAGGCCATCTCCTTGGGCCCTAGGTGTAAAAGGACACATAAAGCCTTTGCCCTCCACATACACTGGCTCTACATTGATCTAACTGATGCTGAGATGGCTAGCCTTCTGTAGAGAAAAGTATGTGTACTGGCCTTGTGCCATTAAAAATTAGAGATACAAAAGCACATAGGCTCAATAAGCCCCAAATATGAACAAGGGCCTATACACCAAATAGCTTTAAGAAGTTACCTCGGGCACATCCATGCCAATAAGCTATTGCCAACTCCCTCACTACAGACTCTATTCCTCTTGTAGTGGAACACCAGGCAGGAAATCCTCTGGGGCATCATCCCTGAATTACAGTCAGTTGAGGGTCAGAGATAAAGATGCTTTCCTCTAGAGCCAGGATGAGGTTACACACCTGTGCAGGAGCTCAGCACCTGCTCAGAGGAATTTCTGTTCTCACACAATGGAGAGCGCCAAGCCACAGCTCTATGCCAAGGTCATGATTTGCCCCTGTAAGCTTTAAATGTTGAATCAGCTCTCTTACAGGTAAATATTAGGTCTATCAATAGCATGTACACACACGCAAACACACAGAGTATTATTTACTATTGAGCAATTGACAGGGCAAGTAAAGCACATATTTGCACTACAAATAAAACGTAACAAAAAGATATTATTTTGGCACGTGCTCAAAGAATACGCTAGTGTGAAAAAGAACCTACATGTTACATGCTCTTATTGCAGGCAGAATTGTTTCTTGGCTAGTGGAGGCAGAGCACACTTCTTTGTGCTTATAGGTAAAAGATAGACAAATGCCCCCTATACACAAACATATGCATCACTGTATGCTATGTATGCAGGGTTATGCTTAACAACAATGACACTGTGGTACAGCCAGGCACAAAGAATCACACTTTATTTCATAACAGTTAAGAGCTTCAAAATAGTACCTGATTTCTAAATAACAAGTTTAAGTTCTGGTGGGGGGTTAATACATTTCTTTGCAAGCCTATATGGGACAGTATGATACACCTACCACTGCAAACCAACCCAGTAGGAATTATTCCTTTTTACTCCCTTAAACCTGATTTGTGAAATGCCATATGTTATTAACAAAATTAAAAAGGATATATATTAGATTATGTCTTCTATAACTTGAGAAAGCTGTGGGGGTGGGTTTTCCCTTTTCACATAGGGTCAGCAAAACACACTTATATTTTCATGCTTTAATCAAAAATATCTTTGGAGGGGGAGTCCTTAAACTACTGAAAAATATACATTCTGATATTTGAATAGTCTTTTGAGTTAGGTATACATGCACACACACACACACACATACGCACACACGCATCCAGAAATAAATCATACATCTTTGACTGAAACTGAAGGGTTGCTAGGAAATCAACGTGCAAATGTTAAAACCAGTGGCTTATCCTGCCCAGTGTAAAATATTTACTTTGTCTGGATTCTTAAATATCTGAGTAAAAGTTATCTTACAGAAATTGTTCATACAGAAAAACTCCTGAAACAAAATTGGCCTTTTAAATGGCCAATATGTAAGGCTGTCACAATAGTTTATGTGGCATGAAAAAAAAAAAAAAAAGAAAGAAAACTTTACTGAGAATTCTATGTAAGTGGGATTTCTGGAAAGAAGTCCTAAGTAGTGAGGCACCCACACTGCATATACATTACAGCACATTGTACGTTTTAAGTGATTTACCAGCAGTAATGACAGAATCAAAACAGAATTTTAGGCCAATTCATGATTTAAGAAAATTAATTATATTATTTTGTCTCAATCAGCATCTTATCTTGGGCCTTTGTCCTGCAAGTATTTACGCATACGCTTCAATTTACACACTGTGCCTGAAGTCCAGTCCCTATGGCTGGACATCCTACAGAACATACTCAATCCGATTTTTTAAGGCAGAGACGTTACTCATCCAGGCCTACAGGCCAGATAAGTAGCACAGGGATCCCCATGGGCTGGATCTGGAGTATGGAGCTGATCCACAGGCTGGCTACAAGGCCAGAAATCTGGGGATAGAATAAGTAGCAGCAGCATTAATTGCTGTGGTGCCCAGAGCCATAGCAGCCACCACTTGTCCCACCACCAAATTTCTAGCTCCACAGGCCAAATAACACAATCCATGGACTCGATCTGGTCCATGGTCCATTTTTTGACACCCGTAGTTTAAGGAATTTATTTTTAAATAAACTGTTCATTTTGTTTAAAAAAAAAAAAAGCGGGGGGGGCGATGTGGGTTGGATGACTGCCCTGATGCATTTAACTGAGTTTTTGGTTGTAGCTGTGTTGGTCTAAGGACATAGGCAGGCAAGGTTCTTTGAGAAGATGGGATATCTTTTATTAGACCAACTGAGTACTCACAAGTTTTGTGCTTGGGGGGCACTCAGTTGGTCTAATAAAAGATATCGCATCTACTTAACGAACCTTGCCTGCCCAATGCATTTGATGCATCTCATCACATTTTCCTCAGTGTTAGGAACTTCAAAAGATGCAAGATTGAATTATACTTGAGAGCAATGCAATAAAGAAGACAGGATCTTGATGAGGACAATGGGGGGGAAGGTTCGCATGCGTGCATGAGAGAGTGAAAGAAAGCGTGAGAGGGGGACGCTGGCAAGATTATGTGTGTCAAATCAGACTGATAGAGCAATGGAATGGGCTCAGGCACAAGGAAAAGAATGGCAAGCACAAAACTTGTAATGGGTTAGGTCCCTACCATTCTGGTGCAACTTAGAGGGATTGGTGGACAGTGAGAGCACCTATCGCTACACATCTCTTGATGAGTGCATCTTACTGCCTCCTGTTCATTGACCCTCCCCTCTGCCCATCTTCTGAGATGCCAAAAGGAAAAAGCCTGTATCACAGGCAAGATGTGCAACTATACAGGGGCCAGGAGATATTCTTCACCTCCTTTCCACAAAGACTATGTCTGTGAGAGCCAGGCTGAATCCACTCCTAAGAAATAGGTGCTTTCGAGCTGTTGCTCCCCTGTGTTCTCAAATCTCAAACAAACAAAAAAGAGTCAGAATGGACTATTTTTCCAGCTTTTATCTTCCCTCCTCACTCTCATTTCAGAGTAACTTTCTACACACCCAATAAAGAAAACCAAAACAAAAAAAATGAAAGCAGAATGGATTCATGCTTTTTAAGAAGAAAATTCCTCAAGGTACAATGTTGTCATCTCTGGATCCAAAGCCCACTGAAGTCAGAGGAAAGATTCCCATTGATTTCTCAGAGCTATAATTCAGACACTCAGGGAACATTTTTGTTTTTAGAGGACCTCTAAAAACAGAAGTAACAGGCAATATCTCTGGCTACACCTGGGCTGATACCATCAAACCCACATCTGGGAGACAAGCAGTCATTAAGCATCTCTTCTCAACATCAGCGCATGGAAGTAAGACTAGCACCCACTCTAAACACAGAGCCTCCTCTGTACTCAGGCCCTTCTCTGTCTGTGGCCTTTCACTTGCCCACAGCAGTGAGTTTCAATCTCTTCCCTGAAAGCTTTGCCACATCATCTGTATGGCCACAGAGCAGGGCAACAACTTTTGGAGCACTGACCCACCTCAGGGATCATTAGTATTTCATCACCATCAAAACACTCTCAACGCTTCAGCCCATGGGAGCTGGGATTGCCTGGTGTACTGAATAAGGTACCGGTAGTTTGCTAGTAATGCTCCAAGGATTCAATGACATGCAGGATGCTGTCTCTGCTTTGGATCTGACCCAAACCTGCTTAACTGCATCAGGCTCCAAGTGCTCATGTCAATGGTAAGAAGATTCAGCTTCTGTACTATGGTACCCGTAATCCAATTCAAGGTTCATTAGCCTTCTGCTCGTGGTAATAAAAACAGATGTCCTCAAAGACTGCCCAGATGTATAGTTTCAATGCTGTATTTTGAGAAGGAATGAACTTCCTACATTTTTCTGCCCTCCACTGCTCTTTGGTATAATTTAGCAATCCCATGTACCAGAACATGGCTGAAAGTTATTATCCAGCTTTGAAAGGGATGGCAGGTAGCCAGTACGAGATATCAAGTGGATAATTCTTCCTTTTTCAGGAATTGGATTATTTGGCAAACGTGGGTAAAGCTCTGAAGCACTTGGAAATCTCTTCACAAACATAAATCTTTCCAGGCTGACAGCCTGGTGTGTGTGTAAAATTGTATCAGGTAACCAGAGCCACCAGAGGAAAAAACCCAATGGTGAAAAACCACGTGTTAGTTTTGGCAAACTCCCTCCTCTCCTCCAAACTAAAAATCAAAACAAACCACAAACAAAAAGCAAAACACAGAATCTCCAAGCCCATGAGGAAGTTCTTTCCCTGTGTTTATTATTGTTGTTTTGGTTTCCCGTCAATGCATTGGCTGAAAGGGTCATGGGAGGCAAAGTTACAAGAAAAGCTTCCATTGAATGTCAGCAGAAAACAAAAAACAGGCTGTTGAAGGGTTGAAAACTAGTGTTCAGTTTCTGGACATATGCCAAGTACAGAGTGTTGCCCTGCATGAGGAGTTAGATGAGGTTAGTGCATATAACTCACTAAAGAAAGCTATTTATTTAGGGCACAGTAGAACCCTGCATGGGATCGTGATAAAAAAGAGGCAGTATAGTAGATTAACCTTTATTCTACATTAAAGCCGATGTCTGAACTCTGTTTCATAGAAAGCAAAGCAGAACTTTAACCTGGCATTTCTAAATAGCCAACCTAACTGGATTTTTTTATCATTTTGTATCAGCAGTCTGAGAAAATCTAGCGCTTGTTCTGTTCTATGGAAATTTCAAGAGCCAATATGGCTTAGAATACAAAGAACAGCAAACTAAGTGACATAGAAGGAGCCACTTTTAATCAAAGGACCACCACTTATTACACTGGGCCTAGATGGGTTGGTACTCAGCAGCCTGTTTATAAAATTTTTCAGACAGAGAACTGCACTCTCCTCTCATAGCCGTGGAAATCCATTGCCTTTGGTGGAATTAGTCCTGCTTGGCACTGGCAGGGTCAGTGGGGGGAGAATCAAGCCTCTTTGCTTCAAACACGGATACTAGCAAATCACATAACTAGCCTTAGTGGTGGGTTACACTTATACGACTATGTGATAAGCATCTTTGGGGTATTTCAGAGTGACCACGGACTTTCTTAAATCTGGTCCGACTTAAAGAGAGTGTGTGTCCCTGGGCATGTCTACCTGTTCATGAGAATATGCATCAAACTTAATGAAAATCTCCTCAGTGGTATTTAGTTCATATTTCTCATTTACAAAGTATCTCAACTTAATGCCCCCTGCGCTTCACTCAAGAGGCAGTGCAAAACTAAAAACAGATTGCAAACAATATTAATATATCCATCAAGACTTCCTTAGTAATGCCTAGTCTTTTTACATCTCATATTAGTATGTTAGCTCCATCCAGGTCCTGTATGTCAGTCAGAACCATGCTACCGGTATGCGTGGTAATTTGCAAGAAGTACAGTATTGGCTCTGAGAAGTCTGTTTGTCTATGGGTATTTTTTGAGGGGTGGGGAAATGAGGGCTGGTATCTTCCACATCTTTCTGCTGACACAAATAAATTGGAGCCTAAATTGTCTCAGTCAGAAGTAAAGAAGTCCTTTTTTTGCTGTTCACAAATGGTGTAGGAATTTGATTTTCATGATAGCACCTTGTATATTCCAGCCATTTATTTCCCATTAGTACAATGCTGAATTTGTGTCTTTGAGGGCAGTGCAAGGTCCCTTTTAAGACACCTTTACAAATAAATAAGTAGTCAAATCAAAAAGCATAAATATCTGGATATTCTCTTCAGAAAGGCTGCTATCACAAGACTCTCCTTCCCACTTACCTGGAAAGAGGTTGTCTTCTACACCCAAGAACAAACTGGACATTTAGGAATGTTTGCAGATCTTTTGCTAGTATTGACAAGGTGTGGAATAACAGCCCTTGCTTTTGGTTTCTTGTCTAAAGCTCAACAACTTTTGTGTTACCTTTTATTTACGGGGTTTGTTTTGGGGTTTTTTTGGCCAATGTAAGCATGAGGAATGTAATGAAGTGGTGCTGTGCTGCAAATATCTCAGCAGATGTTGAAATCAGTTCCAGTTCCTGAAAACACGTCTTGACAACATAGTCTTAGCATTCACGATAACTGAATCATGTGGGATTCATCTACATCATTCTTACAGGTATATTCTCTCTCAGGTTTTTAACCCAGGCTTACTTGCTTCCTTGTACTTTATGATCATATGTGCCTGCATGCTTATACCCAGATACATATCCCGAAGAGTCGACGAGGTCTTCTCGTCCTGCTTTGCCTTTTCCTTTCCCGCTGGGATCAAACCTCTCTTTGTGGGAACCCGTGAATTTTGTTGTGTCTGTAAGGCGCGATACAGTTGGAGATGAAATAGCTTTCTATTGGGAGAAAAGACATAAGAAAATACTTTTCACTGAACAGGAAACAACTTTTAGCATTTATAAAGACATTTGTAATAATGACAAATATCTTTAGGTTAAGAATACCTTTTAGAAGTGGACAAGGGAATGAGAAGTACAAATTTTGTGGCACTGGATGTAATGGCATTGTTGGCTATGTATAAAATGATCCACGCCATTAAGGCAGAAATTGGGGGGGATTTATGTTAAATGTTTGTATTCTGATTTTCAAAGGTGCTTGACAGCTGTGATCCTACATCAGCATCAATGGACATCAAGCACCCCACTCAAATATTACTGGTTGCAAAATGCCCGTTGAAGCCAATGAGGCCAGCATTTCACCCCAAATTCTTCAGTTTGCTTCTGCTAGCATTAGGTCACAACTCTGAATCAACCTGTATCATTCAGGAAACTAGGATGAAGGTATTGCATCTCATTTCCAGACCTGTAACATAAGCTATCTTATAGCTGGTAGCACGTGAAACCTATCTTGGTGCGACACAGAGTGATGGCCTGCAGCAAACAGAGTTAGGTCAGGTCTTCTTCCAAAAGCTGTAAACTGCCCCCCCTTACATCATGTTGCACTTTCCTGTCAGCTGAATTATAAATAAAATTTTACTTCCATTGGGGCAGTAGGAAAATTTTAGTCAGAAGCTAGGGGGAAGGGAGAGAAATAGTTTTACAAAGTTATCTGGGATCTTGACCTTTCTGTTATGACTGGAAGCAATGGTGAGATAGCATCTTTTCTGACAACTGTTTTTCACTTATAGCTGAAATCAGAAAAGAGGGCACTGTAATGAGAGAGAAAGAAAAGCTCTACACACACACTCTTATTCACGTGCTTTTTCTGCTGTATTGGTGGATAGAGGCAATGTGATCTCGTTGGTAATGCTGGTCACTGTACATGATCCTCTGTGATCAGTAATACTTGCTCATCTGTCTCCCATGGATATTGAAGGATTGTTAATGAGAGTTTAGGCTGTAATTTTAGAGACCACCTGGGCTGTGGATTCTAGTCATCTGCATTTGCAGGCAACTATATAATAAACATTTGTCTTTTGTGCCACAGTTTACAGTAAGGGAAAGATCTTTGTCACGCATTTTGTACTTATGGGGAGAGGCAGTTTTTTCAACAAAAACATTTCAGAAGAAAACATCTGATCTATCCAGTCTGCCATGGTGCATAAACAGCTTTTAAAAGGAAAACACTAGAGAAACAACTGACAAGCGACCCATCCATAAAAGATGACACAACTCAAATACCTATTATTTCCCTTAAAAGTTTAATAGACCTGAGAGTAAAGAAGGGTTACTTACACTTTGCCCCAAAAGATCACTTCACTCAAGTTTAAATAGACAGAAGTAAACTCCCTGTCAAAGTCCGCCCCCCTACTGAAAGCAACCTGCTCCCAACATCAGTTATACAGCATACATAAAACATTTCCAAATGTTGGGCTGCTTTGTACTAAGGACATTTGATATACAATATAATTGTAACTGAAGAGTGGGGGTCTCACCCCCCTCCCACACACACATTTTTTTTAGATAGCAAGTAAACCAACTTGTAAGCATTCCCATCTCCCCTTTCCTTCTAAACAAACCAAACCCATGATATACAGAGAAAGACTTTCTGCACTAACAATTTTGGGCTTGATTTTGGGGTGGATTGGTTAGGTCTGTGATGCTTGCGTTTTGGTCCCATAAGCCAGATGCATGGTGCAGGGCCAGTCAACAGGCTAGAGAGAACCCTGCATGCCAGGATCAGGTC
>NW_017729006.1:43204864-43212436 GCF_001723915.1 Gavialis gangeticus | reverse complement strand
GGCCAGTCAACAGGCTAGAGAGAACCCTGCATGCCAGGATCAGGTCCTGCGCTGCCACCATGCGCCAGGGTTAAGTCCCAAGGCCCCGCACCATCCCCACCCAGCTCGGTGTGCTGGAATTGAGCCATAGGGCTCCATGCCACCTCGACTCAGATCTGTATGCCAGGATCAGGCCCAATATCACCCCACTGCTTCTACTCAGCGCTGCATGCTAGAATTGGGCCTTGAGGCCCTATATGCTAGGATTGGGCTCTGGGGCCCTACACCACCCCTGTCCATTCTCACATGCTAAGATTGAGGGTCCCTGCACTGCCTCTAACCAGCCTCATGTGTCAGGATTGGGCCCTGCACTACCCTGCATGCCTGATCTAGTGTGCAGGGCCATGCTCCACAGGGCTTCCCCTGGGAAGCCTTGCAGAGTGAACGACATGATGCTGAGGCCCAGAACCAGCCCACAGACCCGTGGTTGACCACCCCTGGGCTAGGCCACTTGGAGACAGGCCAACTGCTACACGGAACTGTGGTGCTTGATGGAAGTCTGTGACTACTGGAGCATTTAATTCTCAAACTAGTGTGTTGAAAGATATTTTTGGTATTTTTCCCCTGTTAAGTGAAATTTCCATAAATGGTTATTTTTCTAGATTTAAAAACCAAACCAAAGAGGACGATGGTTGGGAAGAAGTGCCACTCTTGCAAACAGGCATGCTTTTGTTTGTTTTGGCACAATAGTACTTAATAGGCTGCTTTAGTCTGTTCTCAGCTTAATCAGAGGTAACCAGTATACTGAAGCCACAACAAAGAAATACGCCCCTGTCAGCACTTGTGTAAGCAGTAGAACTAACAAAACCAAGGTCTTATAACAATTCATAAGCCCAAACATCAGGTGCAGCCGATGAAGACTCCTGGCCTGACGCCCAACTATCTTACTTTAGTCAACGCATACCCAAAGTGTTAATCAATCTGACATGTACGGGCAACCCCCGCTTAGTGCTCTTAATTCGTTCCTGAAAAAAAAAAAAAAAAGATTGTTAAGCGAAACGAGTGTTAACCAAAACTGGAAGTATTTGATGACCCAAGATGGCGACTGCAATTGTTTTTAATCACCCAACATGTCGACCGCGAGCGTTATAACAAAACTCACTAAGTGAAATCAGGTATCAATTTAAAATGAGTGTTATAGCAAAATAATGTTAAGCAAAACAGCATTAAGCAGGGGTTGCCTGTACATTTTTCCCTGCAGAGATGCATGCTGTACTAAGCACAAGCACTAAACAGTGACTTGTATTAACACTGACCACCACGATACATCGTGACAGTTGCCCAGGAGGGACCTATTAGACCTTACAGAAAGAGTTAGCTCATTACCCATCTCCTCTTTCCCTCAGACAGAAGGCACCCATGGTACTTCTAAAACTGAACTGTAAGAGCAATGTCACTGGACAGAGTATGGGGCCGGCATAGTGCCCACGTCCACCTGGCACTGTGCATGGGATTCTTGGATCACCAGACTCTTCATAGTTGTTTCAGTATATGCACAATGAAGTATCTCCCACTGCAAATGAAGCACTTTCCACATGTGGCATGTCATTCACAAATGGCAGGTCTAAGGGATCTCAGACCCATTTGCAGGCAAGTCCCTCCAACACCCACATCACCATTAGCAGTGACAGATTCAGCAGAACAAAAAACACACTGAAAACTGATTTTTTTTTTAATGCTTATATTGTTACACACTCTGTGGAGTTACCAATAGTGGGAGAAAAGAGCTAGTAAGGGCAGTGGTACAAGATGTGCATGCTTACCTTTCCTGTCCTCAGAATCTCAGGCCCAATATGCAGGAAACATTTACTCATTTTTAAACTGGTCACAGGTTCACAAAACCAAGGGCCTTGTTACATGTTACACATTTGATATAAATCATAGTAAGCATTCATATAACTTAGAAAGTTTTCTGAGCAGTTTCATGGTAATACTTACTATGATTTAAATATAGATTATGGTGCTGCACCAAAGTCTTGAACCAGCTCCCCTGAGATCCTAGTGGAGTCTCCAATCAGCAACCATGGGTCCCCAGGCTGAGACTGAAAATCAGCTGATTTTGGGGTCTCCGTTCTGGGACTGTACCAGAGCCTTGAATTGGCTCCTGTGCAGTCCCAGGGCTGACACCTGAAAATCAGCTGATTCTAGGTCTCAGTCCTAGGATCACACCACAGCTAGTTCATGACTCCACTACAGTACTGCGATGATCCCTGGGATGACACTGCAATGACCCAAAGACAGTCCCTGGGACCACAATGGACTCTTGACCATCAGTGGTATAATTCCAGGACACAAACTTAAAAATCTGATGATTTTCAGTCTCAGCCTGGGACCCACTCCATGGAGCTCGCTTGAGACTCCCTTACAGTCCTGGGGCTGGGGCCCACAGTGGATTATGGCTCCCAGCCCTAGGACAGCAACTGATCATATTATCTCCATGGAGTAATCCCACATTATGGCAACTTAATATGTTGGGAGATATTCCTCACTCAAAAAGCCATGACTTTACAAAAATACAAAAGCAGTTAGCACATTATCCTACTTGAATACTCGGACACCAGCGTTTTAAGTGTGGTTAACATGTGCTAAGTGTAACAATGCCCAACATGGTACCAGAAACAGTGCTACCAACACTGTAGGAAAAGTCACCTGTAAGCAGGTCACTCACTCAGCTTTCTTATCTATGCCTGCCAACTCTGAGGTCAAGCTTTCCCAGTTGTTTTATTCCTGTAGGGGATACTTCACAGTCACAATAACCAAGTCATCCCAAACCAGGGTAAGCAAACAAGCAAGCATTGGTGACATGTAGGGGGTGCATGCGAGTGCACATGCACCCCCTAAGATCGGTCATGCACCCCCTGGAAGCATCAGCCACAAAATTGGAAGTGCACTTCCGGTTTCACCACTGGCTCACCAATCGACCACTGGGAACCTGCCAATTGCTGACTGGGGGACCCCCAGAGGTGATCCAGTGTCTCCCCCAGACTCAGGAGGCACCAGTCACTCATGCAAGCAAGCAAGCATTCAAACCAAAACCCGTTGCCTTTTCCCAGGCCATAGGAGAGCAGTCTCTCTGACTCCAAGCTTCTCCCTCAGCATCCTAGCCTCCTCTCCCCTACACTCTGCTCTTGAAACTTTTTAACCCTCTTTGTGGCTCCACCCTCACTTACTACTCCTCTGTTGCAACAGGCTCCCAGCCTGCTAGCCAGGCAGACTATTAACTGCTGACCACCTGCAGCTGGGTTTCAGCTCCTGATTGAGCATGAACACCTCATTACACTGCTTTTAGTATGTCCACAGATAACACGCTGGGCTCACACTAGTGAGTTCTTATTTACATTAAGGGAGGACAGAACTAAGTGGGTGGGTAAATAACTGATTGAAATGGCTGATTGAAGATGATAGTTTGTAACTGCACTGGGAGAAAAATGTAACTACAAATGGAATTTTTTAAAACGCACCTAGCCCATGGTCTCCTCAAGGGGTTGATGGAGAGGGCAGGAGACCAGAACAATTGAGCATGAATATTAGGACATCTCCCAGAGAATGAGAGAGGTCTCTGGGTATGGAATAGAGCTGAAAGAGTCCAGCTGCTCCCCATTTCCTGGCCCTCGGAAAGTTCCCCTTGCCAATGAAAACTTCGTAATTTTACAAGGAGGAAGCAAAATTCAACACCTTGAAACCTGAAAGCTGACACCTCTGCACCACCCTTTTGTTTCAGGCCATTTTTGCACGCTCACAGAGCAGCCTCAACAGAAAAGAAATTCCTTGCCCAGGAGAGCCTTCCATCACCAATCCTCCTGTGAAATATAAAACATCTTAACACGAAAGAAGCATAATTCTAACTTGCCATCAGACAACTTTGAGGTAAATAGGCTGCTCCAATTTTTATCTGAGCCTAATTTGCATAAAATGAGCTTCCCAACCAGGAGATCTTACACCACCTTTTAGCTTTCCTGTAAAATATGAATTTTCATTTCCACCTGGGAGAAATTTTACAATTTTTGCACTCTCCTATGCCCGAGCAATGTGCGTATGCCCAAAAGCTTGCAAATAAGGAATTTTTTTGCAAATATCTAGTTGGTCTAATAAAAGATATCACCTCTACCAAGAGTTCTGATTGCTTTCCCCTTACCTTAATACAGAGGCTAATAGAAAAACTAATGGGCTCACTGCTCTGGGCATCACAGAGCAACTAGAAAAATTAAGAGTAGATCCACTTGCTAGTCATTATAGAAAACAAGATGACAGAACTCCTTTGCTTATGTACAGGTCCCAAAAATTCAATAGGTGTGTTAAATAGGAACAGTTTCTGCTACCTACAAGGACAGAAATTCTGGGAGCAATGACCAACGCCTGACACAGGAGCAAGTTTCCAGTGAGTACCCTTCAAAAAATAGCACCTGGGTTGGTGAATATTCAATGCTCCCCCCTTTGGGAGACTGTTTCCCCAGACCAACTTCTGGGCTGTATTCAGTACAAAGATGTTTAACAGGAAAGTGGAAAAAATTGTTGATAGTACAGAGGGTACCAAGGTTTCCACAGATATTTTAATCATGAGAAAAAACAAAAGAATATGAGCAAGGTTTCAAGCAATATAAACTACGAATTTTAGATAAGAGAAATAATATTCCTGGGACAGTTAACACAGCCAGGTAGATCATGGTTAGCACAGTGCAGGTAGGTCACAGTTAAATTAAGGTCATCACCAACATTAGCTGCATTAACAGACTAGGAAGGGATACCAAGATCCCTTGGAACAGTGAACTATATAAAGAAATGTGTATTTGTGCCTGCTATTGAGAATGGCAACCTAAGAGTGCTACTTTGCTAAGAAACCCAATGGATACTGGCTACAAATCCTAGCAATGAGCTTGAGAACCTGATGCAGCAAGACAGACCCAAAATCCAGGGTACTTAGTTAAGAAGTGTAAAATTAAGTTGCTAGCTGATGCTTCCAGGCAGGTTATCAGCAAGTTCCTCTTACAACAATGTGGTCAGAATTAGAAATTTTGGATGCTAACAAAACATGAGTGTCAGTTCTTTCAAGCTGTTTTGTTCTTAGTCCACAGCTGCAAAAAAAAAAGAGTCAGGTCTTATTTATGGGAGGCCCAGATTAGCTAAAATGGACCATCAGCTACATACAGCTGTTGCCAAAAGGGCTCTGCAAACACCCTCATCCCCAAAAGAGAACATTATCTGGGGATTGCAGACAGTTTTTCTATGGCAGTGGCACTCAACCTCCAGCCTGCAGGCTAGATCTAGCCCACAAAGCCATGTCAGCCGACCTGCAGGGCTTTCCACAGGCCCAGAAACTTGGTACTGGGGGAGTACTTCTCTCCTGCTGCCAAATTTCCAGACCCATGAAAAGCCCCTGCCCTTGCATGCTGGATCCAGCACCTGATCCCAGCACACAGGGCTGGGCAGGCCCCAATCCTAGTGTGGGGGGCCAGAGGGACAGTACCAGGCCCCCAAGACCCAATCCCAGTGTAGAGGGGGCAGCAGTGCCAGGCCCGAGACCCAGTCCCGGTGTGCAGGGGGTGGGAGGAGGTGGTGGCTGGACCCCCAGATGGCTCCGCACCACTCATCTCTTCCACAGGACAAAAAGGTTGAGCACCCCTGCTCTATGGCATTTGACATAAGTGTAATGGAACTAATTCTAGAGGTAGACTATTCAATTAGTCACTGTTTCCTGTCTAGTCTGGGATGAAGATGGATTATCGCACAGTTTCTTCTCAGGATGACACCTATAGAAAGGAAGACAGACTATTCATAAAAGGTTACCAGGCTAGTCTACTCCTGCAAGGGTTCATCGAGGACATAGGTGGCTGGGCCTGTGAATAGGCCTTGGGGAGTAACAAGGAGGTTAGTAGGGTGACGGTACAGGTTATCTGAATGAAGATCTGAGAGCGAGCCTGAGATACTGTCATCCCAAAAACAAAGAGAACATTATCTGGGGATTGCAGACAGTCTTTCTATGGCAGTGGTGCTAAATCTCCAGCCTGCAGGCCAGATCTGGACTTTCCTAGGCCTATGACTGCTGGTGTGATAGGATGGGTCACTCTATGCAAACCCTGTTTCTCATACTCTTCTAAGCATCCACTACTTGCCACTGTCAAAACAGGATACTGGGCTAGATGGACCTCAGATGGCCTCAAAAGAGAAAGCTGATAAAGACCTGCTGCATATGCTATAGATTATAGACCAAGTCAAGCAAGAGACCAAGATGATAGCACAGGAAATATTAGCCTGTAGAGCAAAGTAGGCATAGACTATTTATGCTGGATGGAAATCTATGCACTAGAACACTTTCGGCCCCATGGGCCAGATGAGCGACTGGTCTGTGGGCCAGAATCCTCATGGGGCTGGTGCATGGCGTTTGTCTCCATATGCCTGGGCCTCCAAAGCCCCCATGCCACCTCGGCACAGCCCTACACTCTCAGATCAGAGCCCACGCCAACTTGGCCCAGTCCCGCATGTTTTACCTAGCACAAATGGCCACACCATCCAGCCTGTGGAGTTCCCCATGGGTCTAGAAATTTGGTATCAGGGAGTGACAATTAACATCGTCACTACTCCTGTGATGCCAGATTTTCAGAACTGTGGGGAGTCCAGCGGGCCAGATCACACAGCTCCATGGGACATATCTGGCCCACAGGTCAAGGGTTGAGCAGCCCTGTTCTAGACTATTATTCCCACTTCTCTCAAGTAACCATAACAGTATATACTGTAGCTTGTAAGCAAGTTATCATGCACATAAAATCATTTTTATTAGATAAGGTAGCAACATGGTGATAGCTGACAATTGATCATTGTTTTATTGGACATCAGGTTACACAGTGTACAGTAAAACTCCTGTTCAGACAACCCCATTGCTAGTTCCCATTATCCTGTTGGTTGATGGAAAGCAGTGTCAAAATACTGCACCTACTAAAATAATTGTGGAGTCAGACTCTGATCCATATTTAGCACTGGTGAATTACAGAATACACCTATGAAGCAGGGGTTGTCACCACCAGCTAAATAGTTTTTTTCAGTGAAAACTGAAAACAAGCATGCCTGAGATTGATGTCAGGAATCACTGAGGACTACACTTCCCAACATAACAAGAGACAGATAAGGCAAAACCAAACACCTCTCCATAATTTGGTGCCATCACTTCATGAAAATAATGCTACATGAATCTCCAGTGTGAAACAATGCTGACAAATGCAAGTGTTGTCACAAGTGGTAACCCTGTAGCATATGAGCCAACCCCCCCAGATGGACACATATGTAAAAGGTGACACCTCCAAATCTCACACAGGAGGAAATAAGGTTTGTTTACACAGCTTCTTTGCCTAGAAAGGTCCCAAATGAACAACCACCACAACCACCTGGGCCAAGGGTTAGCGAGGACTTAGTAAGGGAGCTTCTGGAGGGGCTGGACGTATTCAAGTCAGCCGGTCTGGATGATCTCCACCCTAGAGTTCTAAAGGAACTGGCCGAGGTCATTGCAGGTCCCCTGGCACGGCTTTACGAGCACTCGTGGTG
>NW_017729006.1:43202273-43204332 GCF_001723915.1 Gavialis gangeticus | reverse complement strand
GGGGGTCGGACTAGATGATCTTCTCAGGTCCCTTCCGACCCTAGAAACTATGAAACCAGCTGAGACAGCTGCACCCCAGAACTAACAGACTTACTGGCATCTGACAGCAGTGGTCCCAATGACTCAGGGGAGATCCACACATCTATGTAGCAGCCAAGGACACCCCAGAGTAAAAACCGAAGGGTTAGTTAATACACTGTGCATGTCAGTATTTGAAAGTCTGCATGATGTTAATTATTAGTAGTATCATATTGGCTAGGGAAGGACAATGTAGGGAGCTGTACTTTTAAGTAGGTCTGGCATGAAGCAGCAGAAACTGGCTGTTAGATCATGCAAAATCTCATTTTACACAATGTTAGTCGATAAGAATCCAAATAGTGAATGAAACAGGCTTCTGTCAGACTGCTTGGCTCCAAGATATTTGAATGTTTCATCCCCTACCACCTGTAGATACAACTCAGAATATATGTGCTCAACAGCACATGTCCCTATTATACCCCACTCCTCAGAACGATTAGGAGAAGAGGAAGCCGTTTCAGAACAATAGTTGCAGCTGCATATCAACAAAGTGCAGTCTACATGACAAAATGTATTTGGGGTGGGTTTGTATGTTTGCATGTGTATCAAATGCTCCATCCCCATCTAAGGGAAAATTGGAAGTTTCCAACTAAAAGGCATATCTCTTGATCATTTGAAGACTTCTAACCCAACCTCATTTAAATAAAAAATAAAGGAAGATGCCAGAGCAGACTATGCTGTGGTTTCTGGTGTTGGTTTTCAACATTCTTAGATGCAAGGCACCCCTTGGAAAATGCCATATCTTACCTTTCACTTCTTTTTTTGACTAGGGAAAAATAATAGAGCAATTCTTCTGTTGCAAAGAACTCAGAAGGACCACAACAGGTCAGAATATTTTTGACAGCAAAGATTCCTACTTGAAATCTCTTGCTTTGTCTTGCAAATGGTTCAGGTATTTTTAAATCCCTCATGCAGCATATTTGTTCTGCATATTACACTTAACAATGAGGTACTGTTTGGGGAAGACTAGCTGTTCTATGTTGATATTCTATTTCCCCGTTATTCTGTTCTATTGTCATTCTTCTGTTTTATCAGCTATTCTGTTCTCTTGCTGTAAGTTGCCTTCCCTAAGCCTTTCTTGGGAAGGGTGACATATAACCCAAATACATAAATAATACTGTGTGCCACCCCATGACACTCTTAAAAGCATCTTATAGCACTCCATTTACCCTGTTTGAGAATTACTGGTCTACAGTAGGAGTGAACTTCTCAGGCAAGCATCAAAATAAATAAACAAAGCTGAGATGCTTACCATAATATCCTTCAGTCTCCCAACTCCTGGAGGGAAGGGCTACAAGATCTGGCAACTTACAATTAGCAAAGTTTATTAGTGAATAGTTAAAGGGTAAACTTAGTTTTTCCATGTATGGTTACATAACACTAATGCTAAAATAACTCTTTACTCACAAATCACAGGATGCTATCAGTGATTAAAGCTGCTAGTTTTGTAAGTGGGGAAATAATCCAAAGACGAGACAAATTTTTCAGTGCAAAGTTCTTTAAAATCACCACTGTCCCTATTTTAACTTACATTTACTTAAGCAGTAACCCCACACACATATTTCCTTTCTTGCTTGCTTTGCTGAGCATCAGCTTTCCATAAGTGTTCATATGTTAAGCACTCTCACATATCAAGAGAAGCTTCAGACATTTTAGTTGACTTCCTTACACTTCCTTTTTGTTTTACAAAAGACTTTACAGGGCAGAATTCTGGACTGAAGGTTTTTCACAGTAGGACTCCATATACCATATTTACTCGAATCTAAGTCAACCCCCCCACCAATAATTAGATTCTATATATGGAAAATTTATAAATTTGTTAAAATTTTCAGATACAGAATCTAATGATCAGAGGGTTGTCTTAAATCACCCCCTTCCCACTGCTAAAGCAGGAAAAGCAGTGGCTGGGGGTCAGGTAGCCTTCCTGCCTTCTGTCCCTCCCCCTCCACACCCCACACACTTCTTCCCTCTGTAGCATCCC
>NW_017729006.1:43190497-43197273 GCF_001723915.1 Gavialis gangeticus | reverse complement strand
ATTGCTACCTGCTACACTGAATATTTCATCAGAAATGACAAGACTTTCTTCTCCCTCGCCTCCCCCCACCCCTTCCCACAGTCTGTGTCTCTTCCCCTGTCCCCACCTCCCACCTTACTATCAGATGCTGCTTGGGCTCTGTTCTCTCCGGGAGCATAGCATATGGAAGTGCAGCCCTTGCTGGGCCATGCTGCAGCATGGGCGCTGCTGACACGCCAGGCAGGGGACAGAGTTTCCCTGTGCTCTGTGCCTGGGAGGGAATCCAGCCCAAGATGAGCTGAGCCACACCTGACAGTAAGGGCGGGGAAGGGGACAGAAGCTGAAAAGGGCAACTGGCCGGGGGGGGGGTTGCGGGGAGGACAGAAGGCTGAGCTGCAGCATGCACCTGCCCCCACTTCTGCTTCGTACATGAATCTAGGGGTGCCTGTATGCTGCAAGACTGCTCTGACATGCTGTAATTACAGTGCATCAGGTCAGACTCATTTAATCAAGTCTGCTGGAGCATGGTAATTACCATACTCCAGCCAGCCTCTGCATCTTGTGTACCAGTGCCCCCATGCTTCAAACTAAAGTTTATGCTTCAGACTAAAGTTAAGTGCTTTAACTAAAGTTCATCGAATGAGCTTTAGTTCAAGTGTCCCCGCCACCATTTTGAAGCATGGGGATGCTGATATGTGAGATGCTGCGGTGCTTTGAGTGACTCTTGAAGCCACTAATTAAAAAGCGCCCCATCCACCCCCAACCATGTGTAAAAGTGCCCTAAGATGAGGGGCTTTTTTCCCCATGCTGAGTGGGCAAAAACCCTCATCTGATTTCAATAAATATGGTACATTGGTTGCTATGTTCCAATTTTCTCAGTGCTCCAACAGACTTTGCCCTAATGTCAACCTTATGAAGCATAGTGTGTATGTACATTACACACACGCGTGCGCGCACACACACACACACACACACACTGTTAGAATCATAGGACTGGAAGGGGCCTCCTGCACCACTGAGTCCAATTCCTTGTCTTCGCAAGTACTCATTAACAGATGTAATCCTCAAAATCATCATTTCAAACCCTTGCTGACAACTACAAGGAATAAAACCCCAAATATCAAAATGACTCTATGAAAGAGACCACTGGTATTCACAAGTCATCAGCCACTTCTCTGGGAACTGCCATCAAGTTGTAGGTTATTTTTCCCTGGGTGTTTATATAGCTTTCCAAGTACAATATAGCCTAGAATTCCTATGCTTGGTGTAACACACATGAAAAGCAAGACCCATTCTTCTTCATATCAAGTTTCAGATCTTTTATAGTGCTGTAACAATACAGTCTATGTAGCAAGGTAGATGAGAGTACGTGTAATAAAATAGCTCCAACCTACAATTCAGCAACCCTTTTTTCATTTCTCTTGTTTCCTAATTTCATGCCCAATAAATGCAAGTCCAACCTTTGCTAGTGGCTTTCACATCAATTTGTTAGTGATTTTAAACTCTAGTGTTGCAAAGTCACTGAGCAACCCCAGTTCCAAATGAAGCCAGTAGAAACTACAGGTGCTAATGGCCTCTGAAAACCAGGCCATAGGCTTCCAAAACAGTATATCAGTTTCAGAATCTCAGAACTAGGATAAGAGCCACCCTACTAGGTGCATTTCCAGCCCAAGCTGGTGCCATCTATTCAAAACGTTGCTAGTACTGGCAGAGTTTTAAACTATTATCAAAGAAACACAGAAGTAGCATCCTTGGATGCTGACAGAGTATCTCTTCAAATTGTTTCAAATTGTTTCTGAGTAATGGCTAAGTCTTGTCCCGAGTTGTACCATACTGAGAGTTACATTCCTCTTCCTTGACAAACCCCTCTGGGTTTTTATTAACACAGTTTCCTGAGACACAGATCAATCAGCCCTATGCTTTCAAAACTATGAGCTTCAAACACAAGTATAATTCTACCCTGGCAATTTCATATTTATGTTTGTATCCTTTCAAAAGACATCATAGATAATGGCATGATAGCATTCCTTTGTCTCCCAAGTCCTTCCCGTCTAGGTATGCTGAGAAATCATGAAATTGGCCCATTATCATAGAAATAGGTATTAAGATACCGATCCCACTATATGTGGTAGTTTTCCAAATATCTTAATTGTATCAGCAGAGCACTGAAGAAACTGAGCACTGAACAAATTTCACAGTAAAAGGAAGTGTCTTTGAAAAACACGGCACAGGCTGACTTAGTTCCTTACGTGACCTAACTTGCTTTCGCAATCTAAAAACATCAGCATGTGAGTATTTCATCCTTCCAAAAAGTTCAACCTAGAGAATTTCATAGAGGTTATGGACAGAGTTGCCAATTTCTATAAATTAAAGGACTGTACATAGAAATCCAGACTAAAAACAGCTCTCTATAAAGTCCACAAAATTAAGCTGTCTGTAAAAGCACTAAGACACTTTGAGCTGACTGAAGATTCCCCCCTCAGAAATTAAGCTGGAGTTAAACACTGAAGGAAAGACAAAGCAGAGCAGCACCACCTGATGTCCAGTTTTGTCAGGGCTTTGTAGTCCACAGGAGCTTTCAAAACCTCCTTGCCTCAGCCATGTGTTGCTGCTGCCACTGCTGCTGTTTCTGGGTCCTATCACCTACCTGTAACATT
This sequence comes from Gavialis gangeticus, assembly GCF_001723915.1. Taxonomy (NCBI): domain Eukaryota; kingdom Metazoa; phylum Chordata; order Crocodylia; family Gavialidae; genus Gavialis; species Gavialis gangeticus. The sequence goes on along the minus strand of NW_017729006.1, from coordinate 43,194,637 downwards.
GCTTCTGGGTCTCTGTCAGGGCAGGGGGATGGAGCTGGCAGGGATAAGGTTGGGAGTGGGCTGCTTTAAAATGGAAGAGGAAGTTGCCACTTGGAAGTACCTGTCAGCTGTTATAACTAGTTTAGGGTTGTCCAATGGGCAGCTCACAGGCCAGCTGCAGTCCAGTAGGGGTTAATGTGTGGCCACCAAACTCCTACCCAGCTCTCCTATTATTTTGGCTGCTGTTGCAGCCAGGGTCTCTAGGCTTCCTCTTCCTCCCTCCCTCAGTTTTCACTCATGGCACTGGGAGAGCCTGTGGCATAGGTTAGTGTGGCATAGGAAGCTGAGATGGGGACCAGTGCAGTGGCAGTGGGGTTGGGGCTGCCCATATGGTGCAGTGATGGGGAAGGGAGACCCACTAGTATGGCCATTACTGGTGCACAAGGTATGCACAAGTTATGTAGCCCCTGGCTGCTTAGAACTTGGACAGCCCTGACTTAGCTGATAACCTGCAAGATCTACAGAGTAAAGACACACAAAATGCCCCTTTAATTCTTAGCCAGATACATATCTTCTTTATGTGAGTAAAGCACTCATAAGGGTAAAATACAAAATAAGAATGTAAAGAATAAGATACAAGGATATTGTAATGAAAGATAGGAGCTCCATGAAAAAGATACCATCTTTCTTGCATACAACATGCACTTCTCTCAAAATTTAGCTGTGGAAATTGGTGTGCATATTATAAGCAAGTAAATATTATAATGGCAGTTTCTGCCTCTTCCGAGGAAAAGCAAAAGTAACAGTACAATGCTGCAGGTAGAGCTCCCTCGCTGTTGGCTCTGGATACTTTCTCTTTCCCTCAGTGCACTGCAAAATCTGGTACTCAGTTACTTGCTGCTACTTACAAATATTTCATGGAAAGACCTGTTTTCTTTTCATTTAGCCTTTTAAAAACAAGGCGCAGATGTTATTTAGGGGCATGTTGTAATTGAGGAAATATGGCGATTTACCACTACAGTAAAATGTTCATTGTCAAGCTGATCTGCTTTGTTCCACATGCAAAGGCTGGGGATAGAAGGTACATATAAACCGGTATAAGTGATTGGAAATCAATCTAAACCTGTAACAGAACAGAAGTTCAGTGCACATAAACCAGTTTCAAAATGGCCAATCCAGTTTAATATAGACATAGATGGATGCAGTTACTCAGTTTATACACCCTGAGGAATTATGCAATTATGCACCAGTGCAATTTTGCACATAAAAGGCATGACTGCATATAACTGAATCATAACCACTGCAGGCTCTGTGCCTCTATCTCCACAGGATTCCCTGCATTTGAGCTGAGAGCCCCATGGTGTGGAGGCACAGAGCCACATCACTGGACAACTGGGTAAGTGGGGAGGGAAGCTCCTGTCTGCAGGAGGAGAGGGTGGGTGCGGGGTTTGTGGGTGGACATGGGGGGGGTGTGGGCCGCATGCCACTGGGCTGGTCCAGCCAGCCCCATCCCTCCATGTGGGCCTTCTAGCACTCCAGCAGGAAGCCACAAGTGGAGGCAAGCAGGTGCTTGCCCGGCCTGATAGCATGTGACTCCGTGCCTCCATGTGTGGCTTTCCGCTGGAGGGCTGGAAGCCCCATGTGGAGGGCTGGCATGGCCCAATGGAACATGGACTGGGAGCTGCATGTCATCAGGCTGGGCAGGAAGTCACACATGGAGGCATGGAGTCATGTGCCATTGGGCCAGGCAGGCTCCTGTTTGCCTCCAGATGCGGCTTCCTGCTGGAGTGCTGGAAGCCCCACGTACACAGAGCCCAGCCAGTTGGCTGGCATGTGGCTCCCAGTCCATGCACCATCGGACTGGGCCGGCTGGCTCTGTGCCTCCATATGGGACTTCCAGCACTCAAGCAGGAAGCCACACATGGACACACGGAGCCCGTCTAGCCCGACGGTGCATGGCTCCCGCCTGCAGTATGGGAGCCACTGTCTGATGCCTGCTGCTGTTGAACTGTTGGTGGTGGGGGCTTTGCTTCATGGGGAGGGGGGAAAATGTATGGTGGGGGATTCCCCCCCACAAACTCCATTCCTTCCCTCCACACACCCTACATACTCCCATAGCCACACCTGCCCACAAGCCCCACACATACACGCACACCCCCACACACACCTTCACAACCCCAAGCCCCACACCTGCCCAGAAACTCCACATACCCCCATACCCACACCCCCCACAAACCCTCCACTCCTACACATGCCCACAAACCCCACATATTCCCACACCCCCCACACCCACCCCAACCCCAACACACACCCACACCTTTACAAATCTCCCCCACACACACCCCGCAACCATGCAAAGTACCTGCATATATTTCTAAACAAGGTTCAAACAGTGTTATATTTAGTTTAATTTGTAATTTTTATTTATTTATATATATAAAGTAATTAATTCTGCATAATTTTGAGTTTTCCTGTGTATAACTTTGAATTTTTATGCACCTAATTCCCTGGGTGTAAGTTTAGGTTAGACTGGTCTATTGAACTTCTGAGCCAAATCCTGTCCCAATTCAAGTTAGATTGCAGTCTCCTGGCAACCTAGGATGCATTGCAGCTACTCCCCTAACTCCTACCTCACAGGGCAGACAGGCTAGCTTCTGCCTGCATGCTTCTGTCCTTAGGTTATCAGAGAGCTGAGGCAGCAAAGCCTCTGCTCCCCAGCCCTGTGTCCTGCTTCTCTGTCAGCTGGGCCACACAGAGGAGATGGGGGGGGCAGCAAAGGACCCTTCCCTGGGCCCCCAATCATACCCACTGCAGGGGTGCACTGTTGGGGGGCTTTCTCCACTCCCTTGCTGACTGGCGCAACCAGGGCTGCATTCCCCAGACCCATCCCCTGCCAACTGTTGGGGGTGGGAGGGGAGAAGCAGAGGCCTCTGTTCCTGCCCCCCACCCACAACCCAGCCTGAACTGCTGGGAAGGGTGTGCTGTGGGGGGTTGGAGGGCAGAAGTGAAGGCCGAGGCCCCTGCCCCTGCCCCTGTCCCAGCACCACCCCCACACCCAACCCCAGCCAGAACTGCAGGGGGTTTTCTCCCCTCTTCTGACTGGCCCAGCATAAAGTCACAAATCTGACGGGTATTTATATGGGTTTTTAGTGAGCTAGTGACACTGGCCAATTCCAGATTCTTACAGAACTCATGTGTGGGATTGTAGCTTGCTTTAGCAAAGTGCTGCCTTTCTATCCACAGACAAGATCAGCTGCAGAGTATTAGACTGGAAAGTGGTGGAAGCGGAACAAGTTGGTGGGGATATATTCATTTGTCTTAGCAGCACAGATGTGCTCATTAGTTTGTGCGCCCATTGTACACGGAACGGGACAAAAAAAATACTACAAAGAAGCTTCTTCAGTCAGTAGGAGCTGTTCTTCTAGTACATATTACTAAATGGCACAGAAGAATGAGAAGGCAGAACCCTCTGATAATTTGAACTGTAACCAGGGCTTTCCAAGTTCTCATAAAATAAGTTCTTTACTTAGTTTCTCCAATTCATTTTCTATCTCTCAATATTCTTCTGATGTCTGCTTCAGCTTACCAGCAGCAAGAGAAAGGCAACATCTGGGCATCATAAAAATCAGCAGACTTTAGAAGAGAAGCTAACCCTTTCAAGAAATCAAACTTTTCCTCTTTGTTCAATGTTTCATGGATTTTGATTCAACTTGAGCATCCTTATGATGTCGCCATCCCTATAAGGGAAGAAGTTTCATCTCTTGTTCCAGGGCCTCTAAGTTACCACTTCCAAAGTAAAAAGCATCTTACAATATTTGCAGAGATATGAAATTATGTCTGTTTCACTTTTGTTTAAAACACAAAAAGCAGCATTGTGTTTAAGTTTAAGCATTATTTTAAATACAGGACAAGTTAATCCTTGGTGAATCCCCTATCAGACTTCTCCTTTACAGCAGTGGTGTTTAGCCTTTAACCTAGAAACTTTGCTAATCAACAGGGCAGATTTTTTTTTTTACTTTCTATTTTGTCTTTGACTGTTTGACCTATATAATAACTAACCACAGTTCAAATTTGGCAAGAAATGTCCCAGACTTCTTTTTAACTTTCTAAAGGCAAGAGTTCACATGAAGCTGACCTTTTTTTTTTTTTTTTTTTAAAAAA
>NW_017729006.1:43183640-43190365 GCF_001723915.1 Gavialis gangeticus | reverse complement strand
TTTTTTTTTTTTTTTTTTTAAAGAAACCATTTTACGACCCATCAGCCTACTGAATATTAAATGTCTTCATATACTTATATTTGTGTGTTTTATCAGCTAAATACCCATTTGTATATGCAGCTACCCCTGCCTGTCCTTTTTGTGTCCTTGTGACAAAGCATTTAGCAGAATCACAGATTCATTTAAATCTGACAGAGCCACATCATGAGTGCTTCTGCTATGGCCACAAACTTGTAACCTCTGGGCTGTTAACTTTGTACTTTAGCAGCCACACCATCCCACCCCTGGCAGCTACCCCAACTTGGTACAAGCACAATACATGCATGTGTTCTTTTTGGTTCGATTATGTTGATGAACTCACATTAAGCTTCATTTTCTAGGAAAGAACCCTCCCTTTGGATTGGTCCTTCACCTGAACAAGGCTGGCTTGAGGAACCTGACTGGGCCATTGACCCCCGCTTCCCCCCATCCCTCCAAATGGATCCTGCTTTCACACACAGATTTGTACCTTTCACTCAAAGAACTATAGCAGGACCAGGACCAGATTCTGTGGTCTGCTATGAGAATTAGGGAATGGGAAGAAATTTTTCCTTCACTGCCATATAGGGAGGGGAAAGCAGAGGTTTGCTTTCCCCACAGCCTGTCTAGGACCTGTTAGGTATACTGGAAAGTTTAATTCAAATTGGCCCATCTTCACAGATAGCAAGTCTCCAGCCACCTGTTCCACAGAAAGTCTAGTTCCCAGAGATCTAACTGGAATAAGAACTGGAATAAGCAATGGCAAAGAGCTGGGACCAAGTTTGGATGGCTAACCAGCAGCGCTCAAATAGACAGAAATGGTTAAAAAGGACATGATGCAAGTCATTCCCAGCTGAATGAATCAAACTGTGGTCTAAATTAAGCCACATCTCTTGCATATTATTTCTTCTTCCTGTGTGTTCAGGACAACAATACATCTCACATTCCAGATTTGAGATGCCAACCCAAAGTTTCCAACTTGCTACTAAACTGTCATCTTCCCAGTCACAGTAGCAAACAAGTATTTTTGAAATTTCAACATTCTGAAGAAAAAAAATGAATTTCCTATAACAAGACTCCCCGATACGGGTTGTAGCACTCCACAACCACGAAAGTAAGGATACAACTGAATCTCCAGAAAGGCTTTGGAAGTCAACAGGCACTTGTACACGTGACGGTCGTCACGATGTACATGTGACAAAGATGTCGTTTGTGTGGCTTAATGTGCACACTTTTCACGTGCACCAGCTTTGGGAGTTTTAAATGACTTTGCATTGTTCCAAACTAAACTACATCTGGATGTAGTTTAGTTTGCAATGTTACAAATTGCAATGATGCAGCTGTCAGCTCGCCCCCTGGCCATGGGAGAGCCGGGCAGTTTCTGCAAAAAAAGACCAATCCTTTTTTTTTTTTTTTTTTTGTGTGTGTGGAGTCTGCTGCTGAGCACCCCCTAAGCTGCAAGGGCCATGGTCCTTCCCTCCGTGGTGGCAGCACACTCTGGGGCTGCCTGGGAAGGCTGCTAGTAGGGGCTGCCCCAGCTCGGAGGCAGAACCTGGCCTGATCCAACTGTTCCCCAAGCTTGTCCGCTGGAAGCCCGCCGGGTGCTGCTCCCCAGGCGGGATCAGAGAAGAGTTGGATCAAGCCAGGTGCTGCCTCTGAGCAGGGGCAGCCCCTGGCCTGCTACTGGCCCACCCAGGTGGCCCCAGAGGGCGTCGCAACTGCAGAGGTAAGGACTGGGACGCCCCCATAGCTCAGGGGCTGCTTAGGCCACCAGCAGCTCGACCATCAGCCACTGGCAGGCTCCAGCCCTGACAGGGAAAAAAAAAAAAAAGGATCAGGCTCCTTGTCATAACATAATAGAAAAATTGAAACAGTGGGTCTCAAGTAAAAACTCACTGTTTCAATTTAAAAGGCATAAAATAAAACCTGGGAGATTAAACCACCGTCACGTGTACAAGTGCCCAACGAGGCCTATCAAATACATACAATAAGAAATTCAGGTGAACTTTGCTTCTACAGGCTGAATGGGCAGTCCTTACATAAAAAACACAAAATCACTAGACATGAGACATGTCCAGTCTGTTGGGAGTAATTTTACTGCTATGTATTTCAGTGCAAATATTTTAGGTAAGCCGATGAATAATTCATCAATGAACTGCCAATTCAATCTTGAAGAGCCTAAAACAGGACTGGTCTGGAGGACAAGGATGAGATTTAGAGCACATCATTATTAAAGTACTACCCATACCGTTACTCCCGATATGACTGGGGCTTTTCCTTCAATTAGTTTATGTATTTCTTGAACCGCTTCCTCGTCATTCTTGTCTTTAAATCGTTTCTTGGAGAGTTCTTGAAGAGCTTCCTTAAACTGTTCAAAAGTAATTGTCCTAGAGGATTTCCCCCTGACAAAACACAAAGAAGAAATTACAAAAAGTATAAATCAGCCCTTTGAAAAGGAGCAATACATGCAGCTCACCATAAGGAAAACAGCCAACAGAACAATACAATTTAAAAGAAATAGACAGGCAGCCCATTAAGGGTTTCAGTGTAATGTCTTCACAGGACAGTGAACATCACTGTGATAGTGCCCTGAGTGCTTTGGTTGGCTCAGCTTCAGAAAGAGAAAATAAAGAAATTGGACTGCTACTCCTAACTCTTTTCAAAAAGCCTGGAGCTCTTCAAAACAAGATACAATCTCACAGGGATGATTATTTTTATAGTCTGTTTGCCTAAATGATATGCACTGCAGTGTCTTGCTGTTGAAAAAAAGGTGTTTTTAAATTGAAACTGCACAGGTCCCCTCTTTGGATCACTGATTATAAAGTATCCAACTGTACAACATTTATCTTATGAACATGTAATTAAAAGGTGAGTTGGTCCCACACAGGTTTTGTGTAAAAGAAGCCTAAAAAAAAAAAAAAAAATCACATAAGCAAGGATTGTTATTTTACTTTTAACTCCTCTTCCTCCCGCTCTTCTAGCAATTATAGTAGCAAAGCATGCTTGACACCTTGTCCTGTTGAATAATATATATAATAAATGAAAGAGTTAAATGACAGAAAGTTTATTTTAAAACAGGCCTTCCCCTCTCTCTCTTTCAGACTGTCCCATTCATGAAACAGCCACAGACAAACATGGAAAAATAGTAAAGAGCTTGGCAATTCATGAAAAGCACAGGAATTCAGAGCTCAGGACTTACCTCTCCCTGTTGTATTGAAGAAGCTGCTAGGGCAGACTCCTGGGGGTTTATACACATGCCCCAGGAGGGACACGGGAGGTGGGGGGAGAACTTTAAATTAGAGCAACTCCGAGAGCCACTTTAAAGCACCTGGAGTGTCTCATGCATCAGTGTCCCTGCTCTTAAAAGTGGCAGCAGGGTCACTTTAACTAAAGCTTATTCATGAGTTTTAGTTAAAGTGCCCCTGCCAACATTTTTAAGCATGGGAACTCTGATACACGAGATGCTGGAGTCTCCTGGAGCGTGGTAATTGCCACGCTCCAGCAGACTAGATTAATTGAGCCTGCTCCGACATGCTGTAATTACAACACGTCGGAGCATCCTCACTGCTTGTATAGATGGCCGTGACGACTTGCTAGTTGCTTTCATTTTCTACAGTGCAAAAAAAAAAATGTGTGGTAGAGATGCATCAGGGCAAATGTTAACTGACTATATGTTTATCAGAACATCTTAATATATGCCCACTTCTTCAGATATTGTTCAGCTGACAGAACAGGATGATGCATTTGGAAAACAGCTCTTAAGATGTACTAACAAGCAATATTTGTTCTGAAAATGTGTTTAGCCAAAGGGGCACTTTTTTAAAAGACCTAAAGATGGACTCACATAAATATTTTTTAGACAGAAAAAAGCATGACTTAAGTTTGTGGAGTACTTTCCAATACACAATGCACTGATTTTTAAATAGGTTATTTTATTTGTTCTTCATTTTAAAATGAAGGTACACGAACACAGTAAATTTAGATAGTCCTCTATAGTTTGTTTCTGTATAGCATTTTGAGCTATATTAATCATAAAGCTGGACATACACATACTTTTTTGACTTATTTAACATTTCTCAAACATTTAGACCCCAAATTTACACTTTCTGCCTTTAAAATATGCCACAGCCAGCCTGAAGCTAAAACATGCTAAGTATAATGACTTCCAAAGAGAGTTCTACAAGAAGCAAGAATTTTTTGGGAGTGATATCTTTTATTGGGCCAACTGTATATTTGGAGTAAAGTTAGACAAGCTTTTGAATGCAAAGCGTTCTTCTTCAGGCTTCCTAAAGAATGCTTTGCACTCAAAAGCTTGCCTAACTTCATCCCACCTATGTAGTTGGTCCAATAAAAGATACCACTCCGAAAATATCCTTGCCTCTCATAATTCCTGGACCATCGTGGCTACAGCACTACCAAAAAGAGTTCTAACAGTAATGTTACTGCAATCCCAAATAGCAGCACCATTAATACAGAAGGATCCATTCCACTGCTTACAAAGTTAGAAAACTCTCAAAGTCAAAGGAAGTGCTTAAAGGAGCCTGTGTTGCTGAGCAACATGCTACTACATAAGTCCTCCTTGCAGTTCAAGTGTTTCTTTTTATGCCAGTTTAAAGAAGTGTCTCAACCAAATTAGCAAAAACCAGACCATTCCCTTCAACAATGACAAGTTGTTTATACAGGTGTAGATGACAGACTGCAAGGACAGAGAAAGTGTGTGTTGGCAACAGCACGATCAGGCTGGAAAAACTGCAGTTTAATTTGACTTTAATAACTAAATGTCATCATCATCACTCTTAAACAACAATACTAGGCTCTTGCAGAAACTCAGAGAGAAGTTGGCAAAAAAAAATATTTTCTATGCTGTGTAGCATGCTTGAGACAAACCAGCGCAGTAGGATGAAGACAATTCGTGAGTAGGTTTGTAACCTATGCAATCAATGTGTCCATCTTCAGAAGAGATCATAAGAAATTTTAAATTGGATTTTGGCCTGTGTAAAGGAAAGTGGTTCGTCTAATTTTTTTTTTTTTTACATTGGTATTAAGTGACCAGAATCAAAAATTCAAAGCAACAAAACTGACTTAAAATCCCAAGCTCCAACCACAACCCCCATTGAGCTTCTGGATACACTACTACTCATTTTAGAAAATGGAAGTCACACAAAAACACTCTTGGATACTATACAAAATGTCTGAAGAAAAACCCTGTACACAAATGAGTGCCTCCCTGGGCAGATACCTGGATTTCTGCCTCAAGCACCTGTATATTTATTAACATGTTGATACACTTCAATGAACCTGTGATGGCAGTAGGCTGGGGAACACACATACAGTCAAAATCTCTATATTAGCAGTCAGCAATGCTTTATGGCAGGAGACCAGAACAAGCTAGCTCAGGTCTGAAGCAGGCCAGCACTTCCAACTTGACCACCCCCCACCATTGCCATATCTCCATGCCAGCCAGTCGCAACATGGGCAAAGTTCCCAGCCACTGGGCAGAAGACCACCACCGACACAAAGCTGCCAAAGCTCTCCACTACCAAAACACTGTTGAAGCAACTGAGCTCAACAGGCCAGACCTGGCCCACAGGCTGTAGGTTGCTGACCCCTGCTCTAATCAATTAATTTATCCCTTATGCTTCAGAAGCTCTTCTTTTTACTTATAGTCATGGAACCTGAGCATCTGTGGCAGTATCTGTACCTATGACTCCTAAAAGGAAGATGCGAGGAAGATGGAAGAAGTGAAGAAAAGGAGCAAAAATAAATAAATAAAACAGTTAAGAAGAAAAAATGCTATATAGACGCACTGATCAACTGTTAGGTAGAAAACACTTAAGAGTTTTTATGCAAAAGAGAAATTAGTTTTTCACAAAGAATGAGTACTATTTTTATGTAATATTTTACACAGGCTTTATTTTGGGATCCCTAAAATAGTTATATATGGGCCAAGCTCTGCTATATGTACACACATACATATAGCTCTAGCCAGGACAGAAACATATCTATCTTTTTGACAGAATGCAGCAGCTGCTTGTGACTACTTATATGATGCAACGCACAATTCCATGTGCTCAAGTATCTTACTGAATTCAGGCCTAAAAGTACACACCAACAATAGATGGCCCTTTCCTTTCCTTTCCTTAAGACAGGAAGGAACAAAAATACGATCTTTAATTCATGCTGCAGAGGCATACAGAATATACTGCAATTATCCACCTGGAATTAGGCCAGGACTCCTGTTAATAGGATTAACATCCCTATTTTTGTGAAAAGTGCTAACAGACCTTTAACAAGTGCAAGAGGTCAGGAACTTTGCCTTGAATCCCATTCAGGAAAGCACTGTCTAGGAAAGTGATTCTGAACCAGGGGGTCATGAAACAGGGTGCTGTGAGATCCTTTGAAGGGTGTTAAGATGTGAGGAGATAAGTAAATAAGCGAGGGCTCATATTTGTTCCTGTTTGGCGTTCCCCCACCACCACTGCCCAGCCCCTTTCCAAAGAAGTAAGCACCATAATATATAAATTAGTTTTGGAAACTGGATGCCCCTTAATTCACAAAAGCTATCGATGAGCTATCAAAAGTCCAATGAGGAATGCCTCAAGTTGAAATTGGCTGAGAACCACCGTTCTAGGGCAAGGCAGTGTGCCATCATTATTAGGGACCTACTGAATTCACAATTGCATGATTTTCACGGAAACCAAGAATTT
>NW_017729006.1:43175431-43178640 GCF_001723915.1 Gavialis gangeticus | reverse complement strand
ATATTTGTTCCTGTTTGGCGTTCCCCCACCACCACTGCCCAGCCCCTTTCCAAAGAAGTAAGCACCATAATATATAAATTAGTTTTGGAAACTGGATGCCCCTTAATTCACAAAAGCTATCGATGAGCTATCAAAAGTCCAATGAGGAATGCCTCAAGTTGAAATTGGCTGAGAACCACCGTTCTAGGGCAAGGCAGTGTGCCATCATTATTAGGGACCTACTGAATTCACAATTGCATGATTTTCACAGAAACCAAGAATTTGGGCAGGCTCCATGAAAACCGGTGAGCGGTGGGCTCCATGAAAAACAGGCTCCCCAATTTTGGCAGGCTCACCAAGAAAAAAAAAAGGCTGCAAACAGAGAAAAGGGCATGAAGCCCTGGAGTCCTAAAGCACCCGGGGTGGGGAGCGGTGGGGGAAGAGGGAGCAAATCAGAAGCTTAACCCATGATACAGGTCAGTCTGGAGCCAGTCAGGGAAGTGGAAGGATTTTGGCACCGTCTTTTAAAGCACCCACAGGCGTGCTGCCACCTGAAGAGGATTCTTCAGCATGCCTGCTGAGAAGAAATTCTCCAAGATGGCCAAATATGTTTCAGCACTGGACCATGTAAGACAGTATCTTGCAAGGACCTTGCATGCAGATGGAGGCAGACTGCTCTGTACCGCCTGCAGTGTACCTCTAGATGTGTTGAGGAAAACAAGCATAGATCGACACTTAGTCTCCGAGGCACACATAAAGCAAAAGGCTGTTGCAGAGGCTGACACTCAGCGCAAGAAACAAGCAACCATGCCCTCCCTCTTTAAAAGGACCACAAAAAGCAGCTTGGCAAGGTGAGAGATGGCATTTTTCCACATGGAGGCTTTTGCTGCAGCAAGCATCCCACTGGAGAAGCCTGATTACCCAAAGTTAAGGGACTACCTGAACCAAAACGTGCCAAATGTTGACAGTTTTCCAAGTGCCAGCAAGCATTGTCAAGACTCCCTGCAGTGACTGATTTGCACGTACAGTCCACAAAAGACTGTCTTGGCAGAGTACGAATCCTTCACTGTTGTGGATGCTGAAGCCATCAACCTTCAGGATAACTACATGATGCAAATTTCATTTGTCCTGGGGAGCTGGACAGACTAAGGCTAAGAGTCATTCCCCCGCACATCTGTCAATTTTTCTACCGTGTCTCAAGCCATCATGAAGGTAATTGTCAGCTACGGCTTAGATTTTAACAAGATCTCAGCATTCCTGTCTGACAGTGCCACGTACATGCATAAGGCTTTCCCTGATGTGCTCTGAGGAATGCTGCCCAATGCTGTTCATGTCACCTGCAAAGCACATGCTCTGTCTTTAATAAGTGACATCTGGTGCAGGCAGTTCCCTGATGTGGATAGCTTGGTGCCTTCCTTCAAGAAAGTCTTCAAGAACCATTCAGGTCATAAGGTCCAGTACAGGCAGTCTGTCACCAGTCAAAGCGGAGACTCACATGGCACTATGCCACTGTCACCAGAGCCTGTGCTCACAAGGTGGAATTTGTGATTCAACACAGTCCATTACTATGCCAAGCATATGCAGTACTATCAGTAGTTTGTGAGCAAAGAGCTGGAAATCACATGACACAGTGCATGCTTATTAAGCTTTATGATCTCCTAAGGCGAGGTGACATTCCAGATCAAGTGCTGACAATGCTACCTGGTTCAAGGAGCTTCTAACATGGTTTGAAAGCTGGCAGGCTGTGATCCACCACATACACAACAAGCTATTGGACTTGATAAGCTGGGTCATAGACAAGGCATCGCAAGAACTGTCAAGCTGTCTTTGTGAAAACCAGTGGAGAAAGGATCTGTTCCAGGCAACAGCTGTGAAGCTGAACCAGCACTACAGGTACAATCCATTATTGTCACTATGGTTCAGACAACTGGTTGCCTCCTTCCTTAGTGCTGTTCCCATTTTGGACCCAAACCAGGTGCCTGTTCTGAGCTGTGACTCTCTACTACTGAAAGCAACCTCAGGATGGGGGAAAAAGCACAAATGTCCTGCATATATGAACTTCATCAGAGTGACAGATGCCTGTGCCTATACTTTGGGACTCTGTGACCGGTTTTCATATCTTTATTCCCTGGCAAGACACTGCCTCACCAGTCCAACGAACTCAGCGGATGCTGAGTGTGCCATCTCAGTGTATGGACAAGTGTTCACTGCACAGAGACAGAGAATGCTTAGACTGCTTAATAACACATCAATTAATGGCTTCCATGAGCTTAATCCCCTGATTAAGCTTGCAGAAGCCATTAAGGGAAACACTGTTAAATAATTTAAGTGGCGGTTATGGGCCATCTGGTAATCTCCGGAGAGGGGCAGGACTGTCAGGGCTCTTCGGCGTGTGCGCGTGCGTGCATATGCGTGTAGAGGTGGGTTGGTCAGGCTGCTAAAATGGCAGCCAGCCCTAGGATGATCTGCCCATGAAATCAGCCAGCCAGCTCCTCAAGTTCAACAGACCCATCATCATAACACCATGCTAGGGCACTGCTTCAGCGCTGATTATGAGCACAGACTTTCTTAACAATACTTGGGGTTAAATTTTGAGGTCTATCTACCATGCTGCCAGGACCCATAGGGTTTCACTCATAAGGTCTGGTCAAGATGACAGTGTTAGAATGGCTGCATGTACTTAGCATAATCCACAGAAATAAGTGTTGACTCCAGGCCAAAGACATTGCATTCTGGTATGAAAAGAGCTTTAATCAGCTGCAGTATTCTCACTGCTGCACTTAGCTGATAAGAGGACAATGCTGGTTTACCACAGCTCTGTCTTCTTCCTGTAGCACACCCAAAATGTACAAGTCATTTTGTGCTATAAAGTGTTTCACGTCACCGTGTACCCTGTCTGGCTGTAAAGTATAATCATGTTTTCTGCATGACTGTTGTATATTGTGCCTCCTCTAGGAGGGGAGAGGACCACCTCCCATCCCACCTCAGACCACTACCTTAAGATTCCTCAGCAGAACCAGCTGAGTGACTGGCCAAATCCTGGAGTGCCAACCCCCTTTGCATTCACTGGTCTATATTAACAGTGTTCAAATGAGGCTGCTTGGTGACTAGGGCCCTGGACGAGGTCAGAAAAGTTATTTAAGGTTGAGGCCACCTGAGCTGGGGGCTCTTTCTTTGTTTTTCCCCTGGGTCTCCTGGAGAGGGGAGGGGGAATGCTGGAATCCTGGCCG
>NW_017729006.1:43155832-43170431 GCF_001723915.1 Gavialis gangeticus | reverse complement strand
GCCCTGGACGAGGTCAGAAAAGTTATTTAAGGTTGAGGCCACCTGAGCTGGGGGCTCTTTCTTTGTTTTTCCCCTGGGTCTCCTGGAGAGGGGAGGGGGAATGCTGGAATCCTGGCCAGAGCCTGAGGCCAGGTGATACAGAGAGCCTGGGTTTTTCAAGTCCAGTAGCCCTGCAGGGTTTGGACCGGGAGTCCAGGGCAGGAGCTGGTAGCTCACCCCCACAGTCACTCAGGCAGGAGCTGAGATCGAAGCTTCGCAGCAGCTTAGTGACGTCACATCAATGGGAATCCATGGCAGGAGCAGAGATCGTATGATGACGGTGATGGTAAGGGACATGGTGCACTAAAATCCCTGGGGACTGACCTCTTTTGGGTTAAGACTCCCCCACTCTTGGACTGCCGAGCCTGGCTTTGAAGGCTCCCTAAAAGGGGTACGAGTGATAGAGGCTATATTTTAAACCAGTGTTTAAACAGTGTTTTCTTTTTTTGTTTGTTTTGCCTGACCGCATGTTGTGTGTGGGCATTTGTAATAAATCCAGGGTTTGTGTTCATACTGCTTGCGAGGGAAGGGTGGTTGGTTTTACTGGACGCCCTAGTGTTTTATCTAGTGTTTCCCAGGTAGACTGGGTAGGGGCAAGCTATGGGAAAATATATTTACTATCCCTGAAATGGAACCCAGCCCTTGTTGTTGCTGACAGGCGCTCAGCAGCAGGGTTACATTCCCATCAATGAAAAGGGCAATCTCGCACAGACCTCATTAATCATGAACTTATTAGGGGTGGGCAGGAGGAGAGAAAAATTTGAAGTATAACCAACGACATATACACTTGAACAAAGCACCACAAGACTGTATCCTGCAGCAACTGGAAAGAGGTGCCCTAAATAAAATGTTAAACAGTTTACATTTAGAGAGATGTATTCCACATAAACAGCGAATGCAGAATTGGAATTATACGTCGTGTTAATCAGGGATGACACGGAGGGTGTGTATGTGCAGCTCCTGAGCATGACGGTGCACCCCCTACAAAAAGGCACCTGCGGGCAATCACTGCTCACCACCGACACTGCTGACAGCATTTGTGGGCGGTTTGCGATCCCCTGGCCAGCGCTCGCCACCTCCCCCACCCCCTGTCTGCTGCCAACAGCACCGAGGGCATCTGCGGGAGCTCCCCTGCTTACCACCACCGCACTCCTGTCGCCGCCGCCACATTCCCACTGCCGCTGTGCCCCCTCAGCTGCCAGGGGCACCCGTCATTCATGGTGTTAATAGTGCTATATTGGCAGTTATGACTGGGATAATACTTTCATTCCAGTGCCATTGACAGTGAGCTCCAGCTGATTTTCCCCCAGATTAAGCTTTGGGATGAAATTTCTTATTCTTCTCATTCTCAGTCCAAAAAAGTGCATCTTATCTCATCTCAAGAGAATGATCCTTTTCTGCCTGGGAAGTTGTGCAGCTCTCCTCTTCTCTCAATGAGCAGCCTTATGTACCTCCAGACTGTGCATACAGTAAGAAATAAGAAATGCCAGACACAATGGGTGCAAACTCCTGCACCCTCAGGCATCTGACTCAGGCTGCGCAACATGAGTCTGTCATCTTGGGATCCAAATTCCTGTCAAGTGTAAGGAAAAAACCTCCAGAAGAACCCTGACAAAAGCCTACTTCTTTTCACTCTAATCTCATTCAGTCTTAGAAATCGCAGAAGTCACACAAGCAGGCTAACATGAAACATGTGCTCTAAAGGCTTAGCTCTACCATCCATTAACAGGAGGTCTTCATTGATTTCAATATTGACCAGCGTGAGCTGGTAACCTGGACTGTTTATCTTTCCAGGAAGCTCAGGATAAGTACCTAGGGAGGCACTCACTATTTCTGTACCATGCTTTTCTTCAGACATTTTATACAGTATCCAAGAGTGTTTTGGTGTGACTTCCATTTTCTAAAACGAGTATTAGTAATGTCCAGAAGCGCAATGGGGGGTGCGGCTGGGATTTTAATTCAGTTTTGTTGCTTCAAATTTTTGATTCTGGTCACTTAATGCCAGTGCAACAAATAAATAAACAGATGAACCACTTTCCTTTACAAAGGCCAAAATCTAATTTAAAATTCCTAATGATCTCTTCTGAAGATGGACACATTGATTGCATAGGTTACAAACCTACTCATGAATGGTCTTAATCCTACTGTGCTGGTTTGTGTCAAGCATGCTACACGGTATAGAAAATATTTTTTTTTTTGCCAACATCTAAGTTTCTGCAAGAGCCTAGTATTGTTGTTTAGAGTGATGATGATGATGACGACATTTAGTTATTAAAGTCAAATTAAACTGCAGTTTTTCCAGCCTGATCGTGCTGTTGCCAGCACACACTTTCTCTATCCTTGCAGTCTGTTCAAACAGCAACAAGTATGAGCCCTCACTTACTGTTACCACACCTCCAAAAACAATGCCTGGCTTGAGATTCAGATGCTGCACCCTACTGTGCATGAGACTGTGGGATATTTATCACTCAGAACCTGCTGCTAGTAGTATTGGGCATGAGCTGTTTCAAGTTCACTGTGAGCTATCTGAGAATGAAGAACCAAATTTATTTCCAACGTAACAATGTGGTAGCTAAAGGTATTATATTGGGGATAATCTGGCAAGTAACTGGAGCCTCTTGGCAAATGAGAGCATCATTTAATTTACCCTAGCTTTAGAGAGTCATACCCCAGGTTTCTGTCCCACCACTTGTTTAAATAGGAAACTTCTATCCATGGTTTTCCTCCTTCCTTCCCACAAACACCCAATCCATACATAGCTGGCCATACTTCTTATTCTGGTCCACCTTTTGGACTCAACTTTCTCAGAAGCTGTGGCACAAAATTTTGAAAAAGGCGGGGATGGAAGAAGGAGACGCACATGATTCTGAGTTTTCCATTCAAAAGAACATGGGAAAACACTCGCTCGCCTGCCTCATCCCTTGACACATGCCTCCCTCCGAAGGACTGACCGAACCCCATCAGATAGAAACAATCACTCTCAAGACAGATCTTTCCACTGTCCATAGATAGACCTGATTCTACAGATATTCTTATGTGCACTTCACAGGGCACCAGGAGGTGGGCTAGAATATTGGTCTTTTTTTCTGAAACAGAGCACTGAAATTTCTACATGCTACATTTCTTCAGGTTTTGAACACTGCAGGCTACAAAAGGCAGTCAGGCTTCTATGGATTTCCTGTTTTCTTAAAAGCACCCTTCCCAACAGAGAAGAAATCTCTATCAATGAGGTAGGACGGTGGGCAAAGAGTTAAGTTCCAAAAGAAAAAAAAAATCCACCCAGAAAGCAATTGTTACAAAGAATCCCACTCCCTGTGCATATTTGTAACATGTTTTTACAAGCTCATTAGAATAACTATCTTGTCCCCATGGAAATAACAAAACAAAAGGCATTAACTTCTATTTTCCAAGAATTGCAAGTTCATAGGACCTTCTCTCCCCCTGCCAGGGGTCTGTCTCCAGATAAGTATGCCAAAGACAAGCGTTATAGTATTAGTACTCTTCATAAGGTTGCTTACTTCAGAGGGTTAATGAAAGTCTGGGAAGAGGATAAAATACTTCATGGAAATAAAAAAACAAAAGGAAGGAACGGCTAAACAAGCTATTACAATATAAACACAATGACAAAAATCAGATAGTGGATATGCAAATTAAAAAAACTCACTGATCACAAAACAGAACCAACAGGAAAATCTTTATGATAGGGTGTGCAAAAAACAAAGGCCTTTCACAATATTGAAAGAGAAGAAGTGGTGGGGTCAATTAGGAAAACAAAAGAATTTTTTGAAAGGGAACATTAATCAATTTAACTCTGCACTTGTTTATGACATGAGGAAATCTTTATATTTAGGAAGGATACATTCTTGCATGCCATTCTATTTTTAAGCTATACTTCTGACACACGCAGAATTACTCATATGCATCATCCGGGTGTAGAGCAAACAGAGTTAAGCACACAAATCACAATAAATTTGCAAAGTTTTGTTCTACTCCTAATTTTGGGAACAGACTGCATAATACTTCTGAAATAATTTTGCTGAGTCATTTATAATTTCTTTTCTTCCCTGATTGGAGGGTCTATGTAACTATGTCAGGAATAGACATTCTGAAAGTAGTCTCTGATCTTTCAACTTTTCTGTGGAGAATAAGTTTATGCCATTGAAAACTTTGATTTTAACATCAACAGAGTGATGCTGAGTAAACAACCACAAAGAAAGAAAAATCAGGAACCAACACAAAGCAGACTGCAACTGCAAGTGCCATGACCAAAATTTACTTCCAGTGGCTATTCATGCTTAGCTTTCCAGTTTTGCAAGTACTGCCATTAGTAGTGCCTGAGCAATCTAATAGGTTATGAACAAGGCTGTGTTGAAATTTACTCTCAGTGGTCTGGTCCACATGAGCAAAGGCATGCCCACAAGCAGTAGTGGCACACATTTCTGCTATTACTTTGTGCCACAGTGCACACCCCTACCCATGTGCTTTGCAGTGGGACACGCTGTCCCGCTGGTCCATGTGCTAAAGGGGTAGGGACCGGCCAGGGCACAGGATGCCCCAACAGGGGCTAGCCATTCCCTGCACTGAGGCACCCTATGACCTGGCCAGCCAAGGAGTGGCATGTGGAAATGGGGAGCAGAAAGCCCAGGGCTGCCTGCTTCCCCATCTCCATGCACTGTGAAACCCCTATCCTGAGGCACCCTGCACCCCAGCCAGCCATTTCCCGCCTGCCTGGGGTGCAGAGTGCCTCAAGATGGGGAAGCAGGCTCCCCTGTCTCCATGTGCCTCAGTGTGAGGGCTTCACTGCAGCCCAGGACTGCATGCTCCCTCATCTTCAGGCACCTTGTGCCCTAAGGCCACAGGGTGCCTCAGCATGGAGGCTCCAGAGCACACAGAAATGGGAGAGCAGGTATCCTTGGGCTGTCTGCTCCCCTGTCTCTAGGTATGTTCTGGCACTCGCCATTTTGGTGTGGGTTATGCCACTTTTTTCCAGGTTTTTTTTTTTTTTGCTATCCAGAAATCCCCATAGCAAATATGGGACTGGTGGTGCAAATTAGCAGAGCTGTGCACTGATTAGTGTTACTTATTCAGTTTGTGGTGCTGCAAAGAGTTTCACAGAATTATAGAATTGAACCGTGGCAACATGTAGGGGGTGCATGTGCACCCCCTGAGGGCGCTGATGTACACCCTGTCAGGCCACACTCCCCGTTTCGGTGATAGGCAGGGGGGCAGGCAGGAACACCGGTGCCCACCCTGCGAGCGCTGGCCGGGGAACACGGCTGCTAGCAAAAGCAGCCACAGGACTTCTAGAAGCAGTATGGCCGCTTTCTGGTGAGTGAGATGGCCCATGGGGGGGACCCCCACCCCCCTGGTTAATGAGATTGGCTGCAGGGGATTCCCTCACCCCCGGTTGCTGAATGGTGTTGGGGGGGCATGTGCCCCCCCCACCTCCCCTGACTCAAGGCACCAGTCACCTATGGAACTGAAAGACCAGAAGGGACTTGTAAGATCATCAATTCCAGTCCCCTGCCATGGGCAGGTAGTTACTGGACCCAGACAAGCTCGACGAATTGCCTGTCCAGCCTGATCCTGAACACCTCCAAGGAGGGTGACTGCACCACTTCTGCTGGGAGCATGTTTCAGATTCTGGTGACCCTTACAGAGAAAAAGTTTTCTCCTTATGTCTAACCTGAATTTACCCTCTATTAGTTTATGCCCATTGGTCCTTGTCCTCCTTTGAGGCATCTTCCTGAACAGTTGCACCCCTAGATCTTGATGCTCCCCGCAACGTACTTGTAGGCAGTTATCAAGTTGCCTCTCAGCTTTCTTGTACTCAGACTGAACAGGCCCAGTTCCCAAAGTCTCCTCATAGGGCCTATCCTCCATGTCCTTAACCATAGAGGTGGCCCTTCTTTGTACCCTCTCAAGCTTCTCCACATCCTTCTTGAAGCACAGTGCCCAGAACAGGTCACGGTACTCCAGCTGAGGCCTCACCAACATCAAATAGAGAGAGGAAGGAGTACCTCCCTGGATCTACTGGGCACACACCGGCTGATGCATGCCAGAGCTCTATTTTCCCTTCTGGCAACCTCATCACAATTTTGGCTCATATTCATCTTCCAATCAATCATAACCCCCAGGTCTCATTCAGATGCTGTTCCAGCCAGTGGACTACCACCTATCATGTAGTTATGGTGAGGGTTCTGCCTACCCAGGTGAAGGACCTTGCACTTCTCCTTGTTAAACCTCATCTGATTTGGTTCCACCCATGAATCCAGTCTGTCAAGGTCATCCTCCGTCCAGTCTTTCCCACATCCTCTGGTGTGCCCATGTTTCCCCACAGCTTGGTATCATCCGTGAGCTTAATCATTGAGCTTTTCACCCTCTCATCCAAGTCATTAATAAATATATTAAAGAGCATGGGTCCAAGCACTGATCTCTTAGGGACACCATTGGAGATGGGTCTCCAGGATGACGCCATCCTATTGATTACAACTCTTTGGGAGTGGCCTCTAAGCCAGTTGTCCACCCACCTCACTGTAGACTGGTCCAGCCCAGTACCATCCAGTTTGATTGAGAGAATCTTGTGGGAAATGGAGGCAAAGGCTTTACTGAAATCTAAGTAAATAATGTCAATCTCGTGTCCCTTGTCCAGATGGCCAGTTACTTGGTCGTAGAAGGACACTAGGTTAATCCGGTATGATCTACCCTCAACAAAGCTGTGCTGGCTGCTTTGCAACACCCCTTCAGTTGCCAGCGTAGGATTAATTAACAATGTTTTCAAAGATTTTACCCAGGCCATGGCTGCTCTGCTCGGCTCCAAGGGGCCCAGGGGAGTCGCCCAGGTTTGCCATAACCTAGGGATGGCTCTGTTGTCTTTTACCAGTTGCCAGCCTGATTTCCATGCTTTCCTTAGCTTTCATTGTCTCATAACTGCAGACCCTGGAGATACAGATGTATTCCTCTCTGGTAGCTGATCTGTTCTTCCATTGCTTATATGCTTCTTCTTTCTTTTTCAATAGCTCCCCAATATCCTCATTAAGCCAAGTGGGTCTCTTGGTTCTTTTCCCACTTTTCATCCACATGGGGATAGCCTGTTTTTGAGTTGTGAGAACTGCCTCCTTAAGGAAGCACCACCATTCTTGGACTCCCAAACCCTCCAGTTGCTGGTCGCAGACAGCCTCTTCTACCAGCCTCTTGAGCCTGTCAAAATCTGCCTTCCTGAAATCTAGAACTTCTGTTCTGCTGATTGATTTCCCAGTCTTACAGTGGATGGTGAACCTTATCAGGTCATGATCACTGTCGCCCAGAGTACCACTAATTCTCAGATTGCCTATGACGTACTCCCCCTTGGTTAGCACCAAATCCAGACTGTCCTTATCCCTAATAGGCCCTTCCACAACCGGTGTCAGAAACAGATTGTCTACTGTTGCTAAAAAGTTGGCTGACCTGCTGGAGGTGGCTGAGTGGTCCCCCCAACAGATGTTAGTGTAGTTGAAGTCACCCATGACAATCATGTCTCTAGTGCAAGCTGCCTCAGTCAGCTCTCCAGAGAATGCCTGATCGCACTCCTCCTCCTGGGAGGGAGGCCTGTAGTACACTCCTACCATCAGGTCTCCCTCTCCTGGTCCCCCTTGTATCTTGACCCAGAGGGTCTCAAGGGACCCTTCCCTAATGTCAAATGTGACCTGCAGGGAGGGGTACCACTTTTTCAAATAGAGGGCCATACCTCCTCCCTTCTTCCCAACCCAATCCTTCCTGTAAAGCCTGTAGACCTCAACAGTGACTACCCAACCATGTGTGTCATCCCACCAGGTCTTCATCAACCCAATCAGATCGAAATCCTCTTCAGTCAGAAGGAGTGCCAGTTCCTCCTGTTTGTTTCCCATGCTTCTGGCATTCCCATAAAGACACCTGAGTTCCCCCCTGGTCTCCTCAGATTTTCTGTCACACCACCTGTCTCTCAAGATGTTAGTACTTATCTGGATGTCCATTACTTGATCACCCTCCTGTATGTCATTATGGCTTAAGGATTCATGCACAGCAGTGAAACCTTCTTCTCAGCCCCTGGATGTGCCTACTTTAAAGACATACTTCTAGCCATGCTCCTGCTTGCGAGGCCATCTACTGCCAAGTCACAGTTTTGCAGGTCGGGGATCGCATTAAGCCTTAACCCACAACTAGCTCTGAAACTGTTCTAACTTTAACACCACCTAACATTCCCCAAATTTAGAATGGTTAAAAATAACCTGTAACAGAACCCTTTTTTGATTTTTTACCTTATGGGGCAAGGAGGGGGAGGATCTGTAAGCAAGCTGAGAAGCTTCTCGTTTCCTCTCTCTTTCTAGCTATCACCTTACAGAATTTGCAGATTTCAATGAGCCAAAGTTTTAAAGTTTTTTAATCTAAAATTGAAAATTTAACAAAGATTCAATGTTCAGTGCAAGGACAGTAAAGAAGGTTCTAGAAAGGCACTCACCAGCTCAGTCTGGCTCTGATGGGTCACCAAGGTGTGTTAAAATCTGGCATAAGGACCAGGAAGTTGCATTAGTCAAGGAGGTAACTGGAAGAATCCCAAACTGTCTTGCAAGTGAACTTTTATGTGGAAAGTGATGGGAATGTAGAGGCCAACTACCCAGCCTACTCTTCAATCTAAATCCAGCACAGTGGAGTCTGTAAGTGTGCAGTAGTCACTTTACAAAATCATTGGTTTTATCTTATACACTTGTATGATTACACCAGTATTTGAGAACACATACTAGACAAATTACAAGCAGCAGCCAGTAATAGATATTTAAAATATCTGCTATTTGCTTTGAAGCAATTGGCAAAATTAATAATGATCTGTATGACTCTAAATATAATCAACTTGACATATCATAGAATCATAGAAGTAGGGTTGGAAGGGACCTTGTAGATCTTCAAGTCCGACCCCCCCGCCTGGGCGGGAGAAAAAAACTGGACTCAAATGAGTCCAGCCAGGTAGGCATCAAGCCTCTTCTTAAAGACCCCCAAGGTAGGAGCCAGCACCACTTCCCTTGGAAGTTGGTTCCAGCTCCTAGCCGCCCTAACTGTGAAGTAGTTCTTGTGGATGTCCAATCTAAACCTACTCTCCAATAATTTATGTCCATTATTCCTTGTTATGCCAGGGGGTGCTAGGGGAAACAGTGTCTCCCCCAAACCCTTCTGGTCCCCCCTAGTGAGTTTATAGACAGTCACCAGGTCCCCAGTCAGGCTTCTCTTGTGAATGCTGAACAGGTTTAGGTCCCACAATCTTTCACTGCAGGGTCTGCCCTGTTGTCCCCGGATCATGCGGGTGGCCCTCCTCTGGACCCTTTCAATGTTGTCCACATCCTTCCACATGTACTTGTCAATGTTTACATTCAGCACGTAAATTTTCAAGCAATGATTTTTTTTTTTGCTTTTTTCTCCCCAACCCTGCTATCCCTTGCAAAGGCCCAATATATACTTAATGAGGCTGTATTCAAAGCAGATATTAAACTTCAACTCCCTTTTGTTTTATCTTTGTAGAAAAAAAGGTTATTTTTTTAACTGAGTTTGTTTTCTTCCTCACCCTCAATCAACTACAATAGCCAAAGGGACTTTGCTCACTTTCTAGAAGGTTTTACTTTTTTGCTGGGCTGAACTATTTGTCAACCTGACATTTGAAAATCTATCCCCAGACAAAGTAAAGGAGTTACAGGTGACACTTGCGGCAACAACAATCGTAACAGTATACCCACAATTCCACTATAGGGTGTTAAAAACAGATGCTGTTTATTCAACATCTCACTTTGTTCAGGTATTTCCTTATCTGCTAGGGCCAAGAGCAGCAAGACTCCTTGATGTCACCCCCAAACACATTAGAGCTAGAAGAGGTATGCTGGACTAGCTGGCACCAGAAACGGATCAGAAAACTTCCCAAGAGGAGAAAGAGTTTGCAAAGGGCAGTCCAAAATGCCAGCATTCACAAGACAGGTTTATTCTTTTTGTCAGGGGTGTTTGTTTTAACAGCACCAGAGTTAAATCCAAACTTAATCTGTCTATTTAACCAGGGAATGGATTATATATCCATCTCCTGTTTTGGTTCCTTCTTTTATGAAGAAGCCTATACTTTTTGCTTTTAGATCTCTTTCTAATAGTACCCCAGTTCTTTTACAGCCACTGGACTCAACAACTATGACTACTGGAACCAATGAAACTCCTCCTTCTAACTGACGTCAAATCCTTGGTATAGATAAAAAGTGCTGGCAGAATACCACTATCGTATCTTGATTGGCTGTATTTACATATCCTGTGAAGCTCTGTTTTGTGCAGAGTTTTGTTTGTCAGCCAAAAACTCAATCACAAAAGATACACTGGCCAGAGCCATGCGGGGGAGGGGGTGTGTGCCCCCTGGATCTGGGCACGGTGAGGATTGGGCTTGGAGCAGGCACTGGCAGCGCTGGGAGGATGCTGCATCCACCCCAAATGTCGCTGCCACTCTGCTCCCAGTGCCACCACCACCAGCTGCCCCGCGCAGCCCAAGCTGAACACCCCACCCCCACCCACATGCCAGGAAGAGCGAGGGCTGTGGCTGGCAGTGCTGGGAGTGGAGCGGCAGTGAAATGTGGGGTGGATGCAGCATCCTCCCAGCTCCACCAGCACCCGCTCTGAGCCTAGACCCTGCCAAGAGCCTCAGGCAGCCCCAGGTACATCCTGCCCCACCCCATGTAGATCTGGGGGGCACACACCCTAACCCCATGCCCTCCTGGGGTGCAAGCAGTGGCAGGAGCCGCCTCCCCTGCCATGAGCTGCGGCTCTGCTCCACCCTGCCCAGGCAGTGCCTGCCTCTGCTCCCTCCCTCACCGTGGGGGGTGTTGATCTGCCCCCATCCGTCTTCCCTCCCCCCTCCCCTTCCACCACACAGGACTTACCAGCTGAAGGCAGCTGTATCGGAAATCAAATCAGTACTGGCCAATATGCCTCCTTAAATATTGGCTTTCGGTATAGGCCCCCAAAAGCTCTATTGGTACACCCCTACTGGTAAGGCATGGGGTTTTTTTTGTTTTTTAATCATTGCAAGCACCAAAATGGCCATGGCTTATGGGTGCTGAGCACCTGCTAATTTCTATTTGGTGGGTGTTTGAGCTCTGGAGCACCCATGGAGTGGGTGCCTATGTCTGGCATGACTTGACCTCAGCAGTCACAATTCAGGACCCCAGTGATGCAAACTCGAGCCTTAAGGGCTCCAATTATGGCCTCCATCCTCTCATATATCCATCCCCATGCCTCACAGATGTCACTCAGCTGTATTTCACTCTCCTGTATGGCTCCAGCCCTCTTGGCTTTGGCCTACAGATTTTTCTGGCTGCAGGCCTATAGCTTGGGCCCACCTGTCTTGGCCCAGCTTCTTGGCCCCAGCCTCTCATCCCTTCAGTTGCCACCTGCCCCAGTCTCTCGTTTCCTATCTGTCTACAGCATCCTGCCCTAGCAGGACCAAACATGAAGTGCCCTCTGGCACCCTTGTCTGGCCTCCTAATCACCCCTGTAGCCACAGTCCAGTCCTCTGGATATTATCCTGATCACAAAAAAAAGCAGTCTGTCTGGGTACTCACAGTACAAAGAATAACCTGAACTAAAATCATCCCCACCCTAGCTAGAGTGACCCTGCTTGGCCCGAGGAAGAATCTCTTGTGCCCATAGGTTTTGCTTGTCCTCCAGCCTTCTTCTAGCAACAGGGCAAGTGTTCCCTGCTACAGGTGCCCTCTTCAACTGGCTCTGCATGCTAGCTCCAGGACATACAGACAACATGGGGTCTGACCCAGAGAAGCCCCAGAGCCAGCATGCAGGCCCAGTCTGGCACAGTGTCACGTGCGGTGAATGCCTCATGCACCACATATACAGTGAGTCTTGGAGTGGGCTTGTTTCATGCTGCATGCAGTACTAGACCAGTCCTGTGCACTGCCTCCACCACAGCCCGATTAGGACTGCAGACCTGTCATGGCACAGGATGAGCCTGACATCCCTGTCCTAGAGCAACCAGAAACACCACACAGAAATAGAGATGATCTTTACTGGTTCTTTACAAATGTGGTGACATTGGATTCAGTAATTCTACCAAGTCAGATGTAAGGTGCTGTAACCTGGAAAGAAAAGGCGAAGAGATGCATTCACTATCACTGGGCAGTTCCCTGGGCCTCTTGGTTTGTGAAGGAAGAGGGAAAAAGTGATGACGAAGTCTGAGTGAGCTGAGGTGTGTATCCTTAATAACAAAAGCATCATGGATATCCTTGACAACTAGGATATATTCAAGCATACAAAGTATGGGGCTGGTCTTTCATTTAACAAATGCCTAATGAAAGGGCTTTGAGGGATGTCACCATAATACAGGAGAGAGAACATATACCAGGTAACATACAGGATAACATAACACCAGGAAAAGCACTGTGCCCCAAAGAGGTTAATTTTTGTGTTGTGGACTTAAGAGTAAGGCCAAAAAAGGCAACTGTCAATGTCTTTACCAAAGCATACAAGAAAATGGAACTGACACTTAACACTCAGAAGACTCAAGTCCTCCATCAACAAGCTCTTCTGAGCAGTTCCCAGCTCTGGTAATTCAGATTCATGGTGAGACTCTAGAGAACACCTTTTCCCAAATCTCAGAAGCCATCTCTCATAGAAGGCTGACATCGACAAAGAAATCCAACAGCACCTCAAATGTGCAAGTGCTACCTTCGGACGCCAGAGGAAACAGGTGCTTGAAAATTGCAAAAATCAGACCTGAAACCGAGATCATGGGTTATCAAGAAGCTGTAAGCTTACTGCATAGAGCTGAGATGAGGTGTTTCCTGTACGTTGTCTATAAGTCATTGGAGAAGTACTATCAACACTGCCTGTGGAAGATCCTTCAAATCCAAGGGAAAGAGAGATGCACCAACATTAGCACCCTCTCACAAGAAAACACCGTAAGCTTTGAGGCGATAATCATCTGACATCAACTTTCCTGGCCTGGCCATGTCATCCAGATGTCCAACTCTAGACTCCCAAACCAAGTTTTATTCTCCCAACTCAGTCAAAGTGTACGCTCAAGAGGAGAGCAGAGAAAGTGTTTCAAAGATGCCCTCAAGGCCAGCTTGAAAAGATGTAACACTGACATCAGCTTCTGGGAGCCTATTGCCCAGGACCGCCCCAAATGGAGGAAGAGTTTGCTTCAAGGAACTCTGTACTTTGAAAGCTTATGACAACAACTGGAAATGGAAAAGCAAGCAGCAGAAACAGTGTGTCATAGACCAAATCAAGACTCCAGAGCCACCCACCCCACATGGAAATATGTGCCCAAGTTACAACAAAGTCTCCTGATCCCAAACCAGCCATCTTCAGACCTCCAGATACGACAATCACGGAAGACAATCATCCTTGACTGTGAAGGATTGCTGAAAAAGGCTGAAAAGCCCATTCCAACCTAACCTTATGGAGCAGTGTTAAAGAGAAACAAATGTCTTGAGGCTTGTGAAGTGTCATGCTTATGTTCAGGGCAGAAGTGAAATGGCTTCAAGAAGTCTGAAGCAGATCAGAGTAGACTTTGTAAGAGCTATGAGCATTATAAGAGCTTATTAGTCTTGTTCTGTCTTCATTCTAATTTCCTTTATGCTCTTCTCAATATTCCATCATATTGGGAGGAATGTACAGAAGAAAAAACCCCACACTTGTGAATAATGAAAAAACATGAAATAAGGAGAGATTAAAGTCTTTTTTAAAAAACACCAAAAACAAGTTCTGTCCTGGGCACACAATTTTAACCCTCAGAACACTGCCTAGCATCCATACATGTGAATTCTGTACAGGATACAGGGGGGGCCTACAGGGCACCAAGGAAAAGGACATGTGACAAAGCACTACATGGAGGAATGGCATTGCTTGTCTGAGTAAACAAGGCAGAAGTAATTCAGATCAGACTGCATGCAAGAGGTTCAACTATATTAGGAGAGCACAAATCTATGAATCATTCTCCCGTTGTACTCAGCCTTGGCAAGGCTGCAGGTGGAGTACTGCATCTAGTTTTGGGCTCCACAGTTCAAAAAGGATGTGGAGAAGCTTGAGAGAGTGCAGAGGAGAGCCATGCGCGTGACCAGAGGTCAGGAAAACAGACCTTACGACAACAGGCTGAGAGCCATGGGGCTCTTTAGCCTGAAAAAGCGCAGGCTCAGCAGTGATGTGATGGCCACCTATAAGTTTATCAGGGGTGACCACCAGTATCTGGGGAAACGTTTGTTCACCAGAGCACCCCAAGGGATGACAAGGTCAAACAGTTATAAACTACTGCAAGACCGTTTCAGGCTGGACATAAGGAAGAATTTCTTTACTATCCGAGCCCCCAAGGTCTGAACAGCCTGCCATCGGAGGTTCAAGCACCTACATTGAACACCTTCAAGAATAAATTGGATGCTTGTCTTGCTGGGATTTTATGACCCCAGCTGACTTCCTGCCCTTTGGGTGGGCAGCTGGACTCGATGATCTTCCGAGGTTTCTTCCCGCCCTAATGTCTATGAAATTTCTATCTATCTACACACACGCGCACGCG
>NW_017729006.1:43155343-43155821 GCF_001723915.1 Gavialis gangeticus | reverse complement strand
ATGTGAATTCTGTACAGGATACAGGGGGGGCCTACAGGGCACCAAGAAAAAGGACATGTGACAAAGCACTACATGGAGGAATGGCGTTGCTTGTCTGAGTAAACAGGACAGAAGTAATTCAGATCAGACTACATGCAAGAGGTTCAACTATATTAGGGGAGCACAAATCTATGAATCATACTCCTGTTGTACTCAGCCTTGGTGAGGCCGCAGCTGGAATACTGCATCTAGTTTTGGGCTCCACAATTCAAAAAGTATGTGGAGAAGCTTGAGAGAGTGCAGAGGAGAGCCACGCACATGATCAGAGGTCAGGAAAACAGACCTTATGATGAGAGGCTGAGAGCCATGGGACTCTTCAGCCTAGAAAAGCGCAGGCTCAGGGGTGATCTGGTGGCCACCTACAAGTTTACCAGGGGTGTTCACCAGGATCTGGGGGAACATCTGTTCACCAGAGTGCCCAAGGGATGACAAGGTCAAA
>NW_017729006.1:43150771-43155264 GCF_001723915.1 Gavialis gangeticus | reverse complement strand
CCTCTCACAAGAAAACACCGTAAGCTTTGAGGCGATAATCATCTGACATCAACTTTCCTGGCCTGGCCATGTCATCCAGATGTCCAACTCTAGACTCCCAAACCAAGTTTTATTCTCCCAACTCAGTCAAAGTGTACGCTCAAGAGGAGAGCAGAGAAAGTGTTTCAAAGATGCCCTCAAGGCCAGCTTGAAAAGATGTAACACTGACATCAGCTTCTGGGAGCCTATTGCCCAGGACCGCCCCAAATGGAGGAAGAGTTTGCTTCAAGGAACTCTGTACTTTGAAAGCTTATGACAACAACTGGAAATGGAAAAGCAAGCAGCAGAAACAGTGTGTCATAGACCAAATCAAGACTCCAGAGCCACCCACCCCACATGGAAATATGTGCCCAAGTTACAACAAAGTCTCCTGATCCCAAACCAGCCATCTTCAGACCTCCAGATACGACAATCACGGAAGACAATCATCCTTGACTGTGAAGGATTGCTGAAAAAGGCTGAAAAGCCCATTCCAACCTAACCTTATGGAGCAGTGTTAAAGAGAAACAAATGTCTTGAGGCTTGTGAAGTGTCATGCTTATGTTCAGGGCAGAAGTGAAATGGCTTCAAGAAGTCTGAAGCAGATCAGAGTAGACTTTGTAAGAGCTATGAGCATTATAAGAGCTTATTAGTCTTGTTCTGTCTTCATTCTAATTTCCTTTATGCTCTTCTCAATATTCCATCATATTGGGAGGAATGTACAGAAGAAAAAACCCCACACTTGTGAATAATGAAAAAACATGAAATAAGGAGAGATTAAAGTCTTTTTTAAAAAACACCAAAAACAAGTTCTGTCCTGGGCACACAATTTTAACCCTCAGAACACTGCCTAGCATCCATACATGTGAATTCTGTACAGGATACAGGGGGGGCCTACAGGGCACCAAGAAAAAGGACATGTGACAAAGCACTACATGGAGGAATGGCGTTGCTTGTCTGAGTAAACAGGACAGAAGTAATTCAGATCAGACTACATGCAAGAGGTTCAACTATATTAGGGGAGCACAAATCTATGAATCATACTCCTGTTGTACTCAGCCTTGGTGAGGCCGCAGCTGGAATACTGCATCTAGTTTTGGGCTCCACAATTCAAAAAGTATGTGGAGAAGCTTGAGAGAGTGCAGAGGAGAGCCACGCACATGATCAGAGGTCAGGAAAACAGACCTTATGATGAGAGGCTGAGAGCCATGGGACTCTTCAGCCTGGAAAAGCGCAGGCTCAGGGGTGATCTCGTGGCCACCTACAAGTTTACCAGGGGTGCTCACCAGGATCTGGTTCACCAGAATGCCCCAAGGGATGACAAGATTGAACGGTCACAAACTCTGCCGCAACTAATTCAGGCTGGACATAAGGAAGAATTTCTTCACTGTCCGAGCCCCCAAGGTTTGGAATAGACTGCCGCCGGAGGTGATTCAAGCACCCACTTTGAATGCCTTCAAGACACATTTGGATGCTTATCTTGCTGGAATCCTATGATCCCTGCTGCCTTTCCCTAGGGTAGGGGGCTGGACTCGATGATCCTTTGGGGTCCCTTCCAGCCCAAATGTCTATGAAATCTAAGAAGGGGTAAGGAAAGGACTGAGAATTAGACAACAGAGAAGATATTATAAGCAGGAGTCAGCAGGACTCAGGACAGAAGCTAGTAGATGGATTCTAAACTACAGAACTCCATGCTCAACAACGGGTCAAGTCAGACAGTGTGGAAGTCCACTGTCAATATGATCACACTCATTTTCCATGTTCAAAAGGTAGAAGTCACTGGCAAACAACAAAATAAAGAACTGAACTTGTACTGGCCCCACTAACCCTGGGATGCATACGCAGGCTTTATGAAAGAGGAAAATTATTAAAAACCAGTACAACCATCTAGGCCCAACCACCAAACATGGCGACAGCTGCCAGAGGCATCTTCAAACACATCTGAAATATGAAAATCCAAACGGGTGAAGTCATGGTACCCTTCAGTTTAGGCTAATGGAGATTTAAAAAAAAAAAAAAAAAGCAGTGAATATTGCTGTAGATTCACAAACAGCTTTCAACAGCTCATCATTCTGTCGCTACTCAGTATGCCTTATGCTGGTCAAGCTATGACCAGCTCCTACATGAGTTAGTGATAAGAAATTCTTCTCCTAAAATAATAACACGTCACACTTGTAAGCCCTTTGCACTTCAAAGGGCTGCGCTAAATAACTATTTAGGAATCTGTCATACTTACCAGTCTCAAGAGCTTTTTTCATGTCCAAAAAGTTATAATGCAGCTTTTGGCAAAAGGTATAATTCTGTACATAAAAGCTAACATCCTAAACCTAATGAAAGGACAAAGAACCAACATACTTTGTACTAGAAGTCAAACAGCATGTGCATTTCAACACTGAATGTAACAGGAAAGAAAGCAGCCACAAGTAAGATATCCTTTTAGAGCTCACAAGCAGTACAACAGAAGCTGGTTAATCACCCTCCTATTACACATAAATAGAGGCAAACTAAGTACATTTTGATCCACGCTCTGCTAGAGTGTGAAAACATTTGTTTAAAAAAAGGAACCCAGTTGACATACCAGTGAAAATATGCTCAACACAAACACTGAAAGGAAGCTGGAATACCATCACAGGCCAAGCAAGGCCAGCTTGGAATAACCAAATGAGTGCTCAAGTAAGTAGGAACGTATTTTGCCACAGGCAACAGTCAACTACAAAATGAACAGATGACAGGAAACAGTCTGAAATAAACAAAAAAAAGAAAGATTCCCAAAACAGCAGTTATTACTCTGTGCCTCTTTCCATAAACCTCTGCTATTTTATCTATGTTTGTATAAATATAAGGACATCAGAAATTAAAGACACAGCCCAATGGCCTCCAAACAATAAACATGGTACTGTATTCAAGACTTTAATGGTCAATATTACTCTTATCTTAGGTCTGAGTTCCTTCATTGAGGACTGATGTGCTGCAGCTGCCCACACACCATACAGGTAAACATACCCATACCTTTTTGATAAAGCCAGTTAGCCATTTCTGTGAGTACTGCAAGCTCTGCAAAGGTGATAAAATTAGTCAGGTATTTCTTTGATGCAATCCTGCTTATTTACCAGGAGTGTACATGGCTTCCAGCTTCCCTAAACATGGCAGGAACCAAACAGCAGGAGATTCTTTGCTCACACGTCTAAACTTCTTTGCAACCAGTATTCGTCTCCTCGCTTTCAACGTTTTCCTCAGGACCATGATACAAAGTGCTTCTGTGCGTCATTTTTACTACTTTCGCTAGGAGGCTCTGCGTAGTTTCTGCTGCGCCACCTTATTACATGTAAGCTCTCTCCCGTGTTTGCCTTCAGTCTCCAGCCAAGAATTTCTGTTCATGAAGCTCAAAGCCTTGATTGGCCTGAATGTGGCCTTGTTTTGAGGGGTGGCACTGAAGACAGACTCAGATCCTGTTGAGGCAGGGTAGCTAAGGAGAAAGAGCGTGTTATTTTGTTCCACCTTCCTCAAGAGTCCCCTCAGCATTCAAATGGTTTGCAAAATATTGGGTAAGAACACACAAAATAAAAGGAGACACCACTACTAGCTATTCAGTCTGTTCTGGATTCCCAGCACTGTCACTGCTGGGATCACCAAGCAGTCCAGTTTAACCACTTTTCCCTCTAGAAATTTGTAATAAAATTCTGTTCTGCATTATAAGCAGGTAGGGTCCTTCACAGAGACTAGATACTCGTATGCAACACGTTACAAAGGTATCCAGTACTCGTGCTTTCCCCACTCTCCTTGTCCCAGGAACATTTTATATGCTCCCAAAGATAAAGAAACAAAGGTAACCCTGGCAAGCCCATCATATCTAACTACAGGATACTCACTGAGGAATGATCAGGATTGATCGACAGCATCCTGAAACCACTTGTTTTTCAAAGGGGATGTTTTCTACAAAGTACAACAGATTTCATCAGCAAGATCTGGACCATCAACCCCCTCCCCAAGAAGGCCATATGTGCAACCATGGATGTCACCAGCCTGTACACTAACATCCCACACCATACAGTCACAATTGCCTGCCTGAAACACCTACAAAAACAAATTGCACTCACCCTTGCAACCGCGGCATGTTGCATGAATCTTCTCTCCCCTCTCCCACAAAAACTTCATTTCTAACAACTGCCACTTCCTCCAAACCATGGGTACACCTATGGGCACTAAGATGGCTCACAATATGACCAACTTCTTCATGAGCTACATGGGAAAGAAATTCTTAGAAAAATGCACAACTAAACCTGCACTATATTTGCATCACCTATTTTCATCATCTGGACTGAACACCTAGACTTACAAGTTTCCACGATAGGTTCAACAATTACCACCCTTTGATCAAATTCTCTCTGCAATGATCCTATACTAACATCAATTTTCCTTATATCACAATCCCACATCTGAAGGCTTAAAAACTGTATTTAAAGGTTTGCTTTTTG
>NW_017729006.1:43146965-43150760 GCF_001723915.1 Gavialis gangeticus | reverse complement strand
GGAGGTCTGTAGTAGATTCCCACCGTTGTGTCCCCTGTGCTATGTCCCCCAGGGATTTTAACCCAGAAGGTCTCCAGTTGTCCACCCTGGTCACCAATATTAGCTTGCAGCGACATGTAGCTTTCCTTAACATAGAGAGCTACACCCCCGTCCCTTGTATCTACACGATCCCTCCTGTATAGGGTATAGCCATCTATACCTGAGGTCAAGTCATGGGTGGAGTCCCACCAGGTCTCCGTTATCCCTATGACATCATAATCATTTGCATTGAGCATCAGAATGGTTCAGGATGGGCAGTAGGGGTTGATTGATTTCTAAAAGCCTGGGTCTCTTGCGCACAGTTTCTGAGCCTTCAGAAGCAGATAATCTAACACAACAAGGTGAATGGATAAACACACAGACCAAGAAAGCGGGGGCATGTACCAAACTGTTCCACAACATGGGATAAAGTGGCACCAACTTGCAAGGCCAAAGACGGGGGCCTGAAAGTTCTGTAGTGGGAAGGGTGTACATGTGATGGGCTTGGAATATGCTGACAGAACAGAATGTGGACAGTGACGAACACAGAGAAACCAATCAACGATAGCCACAGGTGAAGAGTCATCAGGAGGGAAGGAGAATACAGAAGCAGAGACTTGAAAGTAACAAAGGACCTGAGTCCTCCTCCTCCCCATCCTCCTCAGTGAGAGGGTCCCTGAGAGGGGTCTCTGTCCCCATGCCCCAAGGCCACCATGGACAGAGGGCACACCACCAGCCCGTCTCATCCACCCCAAGAAAACCCCCGCTGTTAACACACCCTTGATTGTAACATACCATCCCATATTGGAACTGATAAAAAGGATCAAACAATTACATACAGTGTATACTCTAAATGGATCAGACCTTGAAAAATATTCCCAACCCCCTACTCCTGGCTTTCAAATCCCCTAATTATGCTCAGCTCTTCATCAGAAGGAAACTTCCTGATGATCAACATACACCTAGTGGGACATGCCCCTTCTTTATCAAAAAATGCAAAACTTGCCAACTCATCTCCACTGCTACAATAAGCACTCCTCCCAACACAACTATCAAGATCAAGAGATACTACATATATTTCAGCCAGTGCACTAAATGGCCACATGGAAACTATGTGGGTAAAGCTAGACAAAAACTATACTTCAGAATTAATGAACACAGGAAAAAAGATCCATATTTGTGTCTCTCTCAGGGAAAGGAGACACACACACAAACATGGATAGAAAAACCCTTTTCACAGAACAACCATTCACATTCTGACCTCACATTCCTTACAAAACACTTTCAAAAGATGGGCCTGGAAACAAAAAATCATAACTACCAAACACCAAAAAGCAGGGATTTAACACAGACATTGACTTTTTGGCCCACTTTATCTGGTTTTGGAGGTGTTGGAGTGATGCTTAGCCAGGATGGGCCAAGAATTGAGAGAGGCAAGAATTTTTGTGGGCAATATCTTTTATTGGACCAACTGTATGGTTAAGATAAATTTAGATAAGGTTTCAAATGCAAGGCATTCTTCTTCAGGTCTGAGGAAAGAAGCAGGCACAACAATGATTAAAAACTTTTTAATCCCAACTATACAGTTGGTCCAATAAATGACATCACCTACAAAAATCCTTTCCTTTTAGCAGACTGTTTTTATTTACACATGGAATTTTTCACAGGGTATTATTCTATTCCTTACTTAGCTAAAGCTGCATCTGCTTCTTTTTAGACCTAAGGAAGAACCCTTTGTCCTCAAAAGCTTGTCTAAAAATCTTTCCCAACCATGAAGTTGGTCCAATAAGAGATATCACTGCTGAAAAATATCCTTGCCTCAATACGAGACAGACAACCCACAGCTGATTTCCACCTTTGCTTTTTCCCTCAAATCCAGATGCTCCTAGGATTTACTTGGAAAAAAAAAACCTTCATTTTTTTTTTTCTATCCAGACCTACCCTACTGCCTTACAGCCACACTCCAAGGCTGACTGGAGTTAATTGGATTTGCTTAATCCAGTGCTTCAGCAAGAACAACTTCACATCCCCAAAGAGGGTCGAAGGAACTGCCATCCCGTTAGTTATAGGCACGAAGGTGTTATGCAATTCTACATGCAGGCGATGCACAAAAAAAAATCTAAAAGGCATTGATATTCTTTTTATTTTAATTACAGCTAATCATGTCAAATACAACTGCAAACATAATTTAAATATGTTATTGTTCACGATCAAAACAAAGTAGCAAGCAAAGCTTGTTCCTATAAGGAAGAATGTTTGGAAGTTTTCATTCCAACAGGGCCTTTGACAAAACTCCAGTTTTAACTCAGAAGGTGCACTGTTTGGTGTAAAGAAAATGAAAAATCAGTCACTGAAGGCAAGAAATATAAAAGAAGGGGAAAATAGTCTTTTACACATATACAGCGTATTTACTCCGCTATTCAGACACTGAGCAGTTTGTCAAGGAAGTGCTTCCAAAATGTCCTAATAAATCTAAAATTAACTGAGTGGACCAAGGGCTGTTGGTTGTCATATTAATCTAAGCCTTAGACTCTAAGGACATAGGCAGACAAGGTTTTTTGGGTAGACGTGATATTTTTTCTTAGGTCAACTTAAA
Source organism: Gavialis gangeticus (assembly GCF_001723915.1). Lineage (NCBI taxonomy): Eukaryota > Metazoa > Chordata > Crocodylia > Gavialidae > Gavialis > Gavialis gangeticus. The sequence continues at coordinate 43,148,146 of NW_017729006.1, read as the reverse complement.
CAAAGCTAAACCAAGTGGACTAAGGTTTTTTTGTTTATTTTCAAAATTAATATTTTTATACGTAGGTATGATTTTTTAAATGTTATTTTTCTGTCCAGGACAAAAGTATAATGACAATTAACACAATCCATTAAAAATCCCCTACTGCTAGAACAGTCATTTTTGAAAACACATTAAGCAGAAATTAATTAACCTGAGCCAATGAATTTGGAAAGACTAGTTTCTTCAGGAGACAAGCGTTCATTGCTTATAAGGACCCCCTTTAACAAATTAACTTTACCATACATTTTCTCCAGAGACCTCATGATAGACACTTCTTGCCAAAAGTAAAAAAAAAAATTCAAAAGACACTGCATATTTTACACAAAGAATTATAATCATATCAAGCAATTCAGGGGCTACCATAAAAGAAAGCAACACACATATCATACACCAACTGGCAGACCTGTTTGTTATTTGGATGAGACTTTTTATGAAGAATTTTAAAATGTCAATTTTTTTTTTTCCATCATCAGGCTTAGAAAAGAATGATTTTCACTGAAATCAATACACCAAAACAAAGGTGTACCCAAGCCAACCACCCATTGGGTTTGCATGGTAAAGGCATGCTGGCTTTTGCGGCCAATGGCAGTGGTTTCCAACCCTTTCTATACTGTGGACCGGCACGGGAGCAGGATGGGGTGCACGGAGCCAGATGCCTCCATCCCAGGGCTGCCCCGTCACCCAGCTTTAACCCCACACGTGCCAGCAATGAAAGCCGCTTGCCTAAGCGGACAGACAGGGGTCCGAGCTGGGGGCTTGTGCCACAACCTGGCAGCCAACCCTTCACGGCCCGGTACCAAGCTGTAGCCCGGTTGTTGGGAACCTCTGGCCAATGGCACACAAGGAAGTAATGTGACTGACATTACACCTGGCTGTCTTTCACTTCCCAGCCTGAATGACCAATGACCCACTTGCAGCTGGTCATTTGAGGGCAGCTTTCATTACAAGCCTGAAGCAGGACTTTAAACTCATGCCTCCAGACCTTCAGCAAGATGTAGGGGTGCAAGGATAAGATTTTTGGGGCTGGATACCGATAGCCAATTTTTAAGGAGGCATATCAGTCGATACCGATCCAATTTCCGATACAGCTACATACAGCTGGTAAGTCTTTTGTGGTGGAAGGGGAGGGGGGAGGGAAG
>NW_017729006.1:43140814-43146884 GCF_001723915.1 Gavialis gangeticus | reverse complement strand
GGAAGGGGAGGGGGGAGGGAAGGGGCATGGGGAGGAAGGGCGCAGATCAAGGCCCCTGCAGTAAGGGAGGGAGTGGGGCTGGGGCAGGTGCTGTCCAGCTGAGGTGGGGCAGGGTGTGGGACAGAGCCACAGATTGTCCAGGGAGCATGGGTGGGTTGTGGCTCTTGCTGCTGCATGCACCCCGGAAGGGCGGAGGGAGGGGGCTGTGTGCCCCAAATCTGCATAGGGTGCAGACAGGATGGGCTGCAGCTGTGAGCTGGCACCAGGGCAGAACCAGGGAGGTGGCAGTGCTGAGAGGGGGCTATGGGGGAGGGCTGCAAAAATCGCCATAGCTGCCCCATAGCTCCCCTCCCAGTGCCACTGCCGCCTGCCCCACACAGATCCAGGGACACATGCCCTCCCCGGCGAGTGGTGGGACCAGCATCAGGAGCTGCCAGATGAGCTGCGTGCAGCAGCAGTAGCTACCCTGCCCCCCACTTCCTGCGTCCCCAGACAAGCCACAGCTCCATCCTGCACCACCCCCGAACCCTAGCTGAGCAGCACCTGCCCCTGCCACAGCCACAGCCGTGCACCCCACACCCTCCTCACCGCGGGGGCCTTGATTTGTCCCCCCACACCTCTCCCCTTCCACCACAAGAGACTGACCAGCTGCATGCAGCTCTCCATGCTGCTGGCTGTGCTTCTCACCGTCTACATGCTGCACTGCGTGCATGCATGGGCTATTTATCTGCCAAATTATTGGCCACAGCAGGCCAATTTCCAATTTAGACAATTTTCTTTATATCGTGCCAATCCAGTATTGGACCATTGTGTCAGTACACCTCTAGCAAGATACCTTACCCTTCTGCCACCATGTCCTGGGCAACAGTTCCAGTATAGTCAAATACATGGGTCTAACACAGGGGTGGGCAATTATTTTGGCTGAAGGGTCACTTAGCCAGTTTTGGTGAGCTGTTGAGGGCCGTACAAATTAAATCTTTCAGAAGATATCATTTTAACAAAGTATAGATTATAAAAACAAAGTATAGATTATAGTGTGTAGGGCAGGGGGAACTGGGGTGTGTGCATGTGGGGGGCTGCCTGCATGCTAAGTCCCAGGGGCTGGCTGAGGGCCAGGGGAGGGAGATGGGGATAGGGGGTGCATTCAACAGAGCTCATCCAGGCAGTGCAGTGCAGGTGCATTCCACACCCAACCCACTTCTGGCCTGTGGCTGCCCCCACAGAACTCCACATGAAAATGAGCGCTGCCCACTCATACTTGGGGCAGCCCAAACTGTGCTCCCACCCACATTTGTCCCAGACAGCTCCTGCGCCAGCACGTGGGGCTCTGGCTCCAGCTCCAGCTCCTGGCCACCATCCATCTGTGGTGGGCTAGTAGGAGGCGCTCCTGGGTTGAGCCGCCCACCTCCCTGTGCCCGACCACCTTCCAGGCTCCGAATGCCTCCCTAGGGGCGCCTTACGTCTGGCCGACCCCCTTCCTGGAGCACACTCGCTAGCCTGGGGGTAACGTAGCTGCCACCACCCCAAGAAGGGACTCTCTCTCAGCCCTGTGTCCTCAGGGAAACACAGGCCTAAAGTCCTATGGGTACTTGACCCAGTACAGGCACTTGGGGCACTTCCAAGTCAGGGCAAAAAGGAAAGTCTCCCTTAGTTTGCTGACCCAAGGGGTCTCCTGGGCATAATTTAGACCCACCCCTCAATAAGTCTCCTACACTGGTCACAAAGGAGAACTTTATTGATTACAGGGGTAGGGTGAAAATAGGGTACAAGATGAAGCAATATCATAGAAATCCCATAGAGCAAAGTCTGGCTGAGGTAGCCTTTTGATCACGCATCTGAGTTACTGCCAGCTAGATATCTAAATCAGATCTCGAGTAGCTTACTCACAAGCATCTTCCAAAGGCAGGTGAGGTTTCCCTTTGGAGGCAGGCCGTTTCTAGCTCGTGAGTTTTGGCGGAGAGAGCCAGTTTCAGATGGTAAAGCTCCTCTGAGTCCCCCGCATGGCTGCTGCCCCCTCCTCCTGGGCAGTCTTAACTTATATAGCCCCTGTGACCTCATTCACCTGGTCTAGTGGAGGCCAGCTCAGGTTGGCTGTCGGCCAACCAATTTGAAATACATCACTAGTTGCTGGGCAGACTCCAGCCCACCAGATAGATGCCCCTCACCCAGGTAGCTGATACCAGTCACGTAGACAGAGGGAGCAGGTTTTCCTGCTCCCTCACGAATGTAGCCAGCTCAGGTTACCTAAAGAGATAGGGTAAGGGTGTGTCTCCTCTGCTGGGCCCATCCTAATCAAATGGTCACAGCGCAGAGATTTTGGGGAGAAACCAAGGTGGCTTTCTGCCACACCATCCACCTGACCACCTGCAGGCAGCTACTCATCACACTATGTGGTCAAGTGGGTGGAAGGCAGCTGGGAGCTGAAGCCCTGTATGCTGGGGCAGGAGCCGCCTGACTGCAGCATTCCCCTCTGGCTGGGCATGTGGTGCCTGACACACATCCCCATGGCTGCCATCACTTTTGTATGCTACCTTGCTGCCTGGAGAGATACAGCAGGGACAGGAGGAGGAGGAGGAGCCTCTGGAGGTAGGAGGGCCAAGCAGTACCCGGGTGACTGCAGCTGCAACAGCAGCAGGAACAGCAGCAGCAGGAAGCTGTGCATGCCCACAGGCTGGTCGGGATCTGGTCTGCCCAGGCTGCAGGCCCATGCCCCACATCCCACTGCAGTTGCAAAAATTTCAGGGGGCATGTAGCCACCCCCCTTGCCCCTCTGAAGCATCACCTGTGTTCCCCTGGCCCTCCAATATATCACTTGTGCCTACACCCCACTTCCTCACACACCCACCCTTTGCCCCACACACTGGGAAACTGAAACTGGGGTCTGGGGGTGGGGGGCAGCATGTCAGGAGTGAGAGGCACCAACATGGCTGCACAGGCTGTGGGTTGGGGGTCAGGAGTGAGGGGCACCAGCAGGACTAGGGTGGGATATAGCTTGAGAGTGAGGGGCAATGGACAGGACAAGGGCACTGGCATATCAGGGCTGCTGAGCACCACAAAGCAGAGGGGGAAACAGCTGCAGCTGGACCCATGCCCTAGTGAGTGAAGGGGGCAGGGAGAGTTCTGATTTTCCATGATAGAAAAAACAAAATCAAATGCCAAAATATATAGGTATTTAGAATTAACTGTATTATAATGACTGAGGCACTAGTGGGCTTCCAAATTGCTTACAAGTTGAAAATATATTACTAAAACATTGTGTTCAGTGGACACATACATACATACATACGTACATACATACATATAGTGGCATTTCATTTTAATAATAGAAAAAATGTGGATTTTGGAATTTTTAAATCAGAGAACTGGGGGAGGGTGTTAAATCAGAGAATTTGGAAAACCAGGATCCCTGGTCATTACAACCTTTACACTTTCACCTGTAGCACTGCCTATGGCAGTGTTTCCTAACCTTTTTCACCACACAGCACACTTACATGGCCTCTCCCACCCCACAGCACATCGGCCAAAATTGAAGCGGGAGGGGGCAGGGGGGGTGGCAAGCAGCCAAAAGCAGAGTAGGGGGGAGGGGGAGGGGGTGGTGCACGGCCAAACACAGAAAGGTGGGGAACGGGTGGTGTGGCACTTGAATCACTGGCTGGAGCCACGTTCCCCATCTGGTTGGCTGGGGGCATAGTGGGGGGCGTGGCTCTAGCCCAAAATTACATGGCACACCTGGACATACCTGATGGCACACCAGTCGGGAAACGCTTACTTAGGGGAAAGGATGTTCTATGCAAAGTCCTGCACAAAACCACCAACATGCCTCCTTATTGAAATGACTCCTGGTGACGGTCACTGATGCAAGCTTAAGAATGTAGCTAACAAAATTAGCTAAATTAGCAAAATTGCCTGTTTTGTTTTCACGCATCTCGGGAGTTGACTGCTTATCATTTTATCTCCCATAAAGTGATAAGAAATTGACAAACCACAAGTCAATATGAAATAAAGGATTCCTTCAGATGAATATTAGATGAACTTAGGATGTACACAACCTAGGCGGAAGCTGCAAATACAGGCCCTTGATCCATTACACTGATGCAATCATAGGAAAACAAAACTGAGACAAAGCAGAATGACCCAGACAGTGGATGAATGGGGTAGTGTTTGAAGGTAACAGACTTGATCCTGTACTCTTTAGAAGCAAACTGTTCTAGGCTGGGTGTGATTAGAAATGTCAGACATGCTCTGGAAACACCAGTTTATCAGATAAAGACAGAGTTACTACAGAAAAATCAATCCTACCTCCATTTTCAGACTGTTTTAATTAAGTTGAAAATTGGCCACTCTGTCACATAACCAGAAAGGGGTGGGAAAATGCACAGACTGGTAATGGGAATCATACTTGTACCTGGAGAACTTGCACAATGGCTCAGGTCAACAATATCTTACACTTCAGGAAGGCCACAACCCAGCAGTGACTACATTTTCTACAATAGGACATTATCCCTTATGCTGAAGTCAAGGTTCACTTATCATCACTATGGACTTGAATTACATGCACTTACAAGTAAAACTGAATACAAGTATTACGACCATTTTCAATCATTAACAGAAACATAAAAACACTGTTTAATTTATAGCAAACTGAGGCCTCTCAAAAAAAAAAAAAATCACACACAAGCCAGCTGTATTTGAAAGGGCACAAAATTTCTTGCAGTGAAACATGATCTCCCATGATGATATCATCATCAAGAGCCAAAATGACCAAGAACACTTGGACACCTCTAAGATGATGTTAGGAGTTCTGAAGACAGAAGTAAGAATGTGAAAGAACAAGTACAAGTTCTTGAAACAACTATTTAGGGCACTAACTGTCAAAGGAGGGAGTCAAGCCTTTGCCCAAAAAGATCTCAGAAATTTTAGAAATGTCATCCATGACATCAGTGACTAAGCTGAAAAAGTGGCTAGTTACAGAACTATTACAGAAAACTTCTGCCAAATTTAGCTTCCCACTTCAATCTGAATACTTCTTCCTACCAATGTTTTGTTGCATTATACATCTCTAATTTAGTCAGTCTGTAAGGTGCAAATCTACCCTGACTTCTTTTTAGTGCATTATCATCATGATTAAAGAACTCTGGCAATATTTAACACTCTGGCATCTAAACCAGAATTGCCCCTTGCAAAAAAACCCCAAATAAACGATAAGAGAAGTAGAGAATGAAGCACAAACTACATTTGAGTAAGGAAACTTCTTTTAGTCCAAACTGACATTTTTGGCATCTTTTAGCCCATACTGCCCTCTCTCTAATTTTCACAAGGGGTACTTTCTTTTCAGTTGGTAAGGACTATATCTGCAGTATTTAGCAACTCTAGGTTTCTTCCTTATCTTCCAAGATCAGAAAGAAAATCTTTAAGTCTTCTCCTCACCCCCATCCAGACAAATGCATCCTATCCAAACATAGATGGGATTTCACACAACCAAGTTTAGTATTTTGATCATCTAAAGTCTGAAGGAAGCTTTAGGACATAAATGGCACCAATCAAACATTAATTCTTATCAAGTCACATGTCACATAGAGGGGATGTGACATCTGACATTGAGATGGAAAACACTGCAATTTGACATTACCCCTTTTCCTAAAGCACTAGTCTGAAATACAGTACCTTTCCTGTCTGTTAACTACTTTTAGTGGAAAAAAATGAAAATAGGAGAGGTTCAGTATTCAAAAAAGTTTAGTTTCACAAAAGGACCAGTCAATAGGATCATTTGGAAACAAACTGCTGCTGAGACATTGTCAGCTTGGCCTTTGGGGATGGCAATAGAGAGTAGAAACCAACCAGTTCTCGGACCACTAAAGAGAAGTATATAAATAAATAAAAGCCTTAGTCTATCTGTCCATCCATAACGCTTTACTCGCACTCTGATTGGGTGTCTCAGCAGCCAATCAGAGTGCGAATAAAGCAGTAGGGACTTCATGACAGTGGGGGCAGGGGGAGGAGAGGCAGACCAGAGCAGCCACTGGAGGAGACGGTGGTGGCAGCACCAGGGGGCGGGGAATGGGATTGGAGC
>NW_017729006.1:43139868-43140369 GCF_001723915.1 Gavialis gangeticus | reverse complement strand
GGGGGGGGGGCGAGGCCAGTGGATGGAGGGGGGGCAGCCCAGCCCTGAAGCAGCAGGAGGGGAGAGGGCCAGGCCCTGAAGGTAGTGGGGGTGGGAAACAGGGCTAGACACAGGCCTCTGTCCCCAGCCACCCCTGCCTGTCATTCTTGATGGGCAATTGGCTAGTATAGATATAAAGAGAAATACTGAGACAATATAGAACAAATACAGAGTACACATCCCTAGAAGCAAAGATTGGCTCTAGGGAAGGGCAATTTGAGACCCTCTGGGTTAAATTATGGGGAGAACATGGTGAAGGGGAAATAATTGTAGGATTTTGTTACAGACCACCGAATAAAGACCATACAGTGAACATGAGCCACCAATCCAATACTGTAGCCAGCAAAGCAAACAAAACACTGGCATGCATCTACCGATGCATCTCAGACAAGACTAAGAATGTCATCCTCCCTCTTTACTTGGCCTTGGTGAGGCTGCAGCTGGAGTAGCTCCATCCAGTTC
>NW_017729006.1:43122843-43129714 GCF_001723915.1 Gavialis gangeticus | reverse complement strand
GACAAGACTAAGAATGTCATCCTCCCTCTTTACTTGGCCTTGGTGAGGCTGCAGCTGGAGTAGCTCCATCCAGTTCTGGGCACTGCACTTCAGGAAGGATGTGGAAAAGCTTGAGAGAGCCCAAAGGAGGGCTACGCATATGGTTAGAGATATGGAGAGCAGGCCATATGATGAGAGGCTGAGAGACATGGGTCTGTTCAGCCTGGAGAAGAAAAGACTCAGAGGGGACTTGGTGGCAGCCTATCAATATATAAAGGGTGCATACCAGGGACTGGGTGAAAGTCTGTTCACCAGGATTCCCCAGGGGAAGACTAGGACAAACTGTCATAAATTGCTAGAAGACCACTTTAGATTAAAGATGAGGAAAAACTTTACAACTCAAGTGTCCAGGGTCTGGAATAGATTCCTCCCAGAAATGGTACAATCACCTACTCCGGATAGCTTCAAAAAACACCTGGACACTCACCTTGCTGGGGTCATTTGACCCCAGCAGTCTTTCCTGTCTAAGTGCAGGGGGGGCTGGACCTGATGATCTCAAGAGTTCTCTTCCAGCCCCTAACATCTATGAATCTATGAACCTAATTTATCAGTATGGTCAAAACAGGAAATAAGGCTTTTTCCCCACTATTCCCTCCAATTCTAAAAAAGCTACTTTTCAGAATTGAAGGATCTATTGAAAAAAGCTCTCTAAAAATATTAAATGGGAAATCAATGGGTGTGTCCAGATGAGTGCGCACACGCCTTTCCCCACACATAGTAGCGCCACTGCTACTTGTCTCCGGGGGAATGCCCCTGCATGCACACTATGGCACACGGCAAGTTGCTTCGGGTAGGGGAAGGGAGGCTGGGGTCTTTTTCTAAGCAAATTAATTGCAATTTGAAATGCTTGGGTGGAAAATAAAACTTCTGGCTTAACAAAGCAAGCCAACTTGTACAGACCATAAAGGTGACAGATGTTTTATGTTCCACTGGTAATTTGTGAATGAAATCATCAACCATAATCATATTCTGCAATTAAAACAAAATATGGGGTTGTAGCAAAGTTTGGGCTCCAGGGCTAGCCATGATGCCCTAATGACCATGCAACCCTTGCCCTGGTATAGCTCTAGGATCCTCCCTTCTTGCTTTCCTGCCATGCCTTCATGTATTTGTTTGAATGAAAGGGAGGCTGTGTCCCTCGAGTGAAGCCCCTTCCTTCTGACTGACTGACATCAAGGGTCTTGATTTTGCCCTTACATTAGAGTGGGCCTTTTGGGGCTGTCTGTGCTCCCCAGGGCACCTGTAGCCTTAACAGCTATTCAGGGTCTCCAACCTCCCCTACAGCCATGCCCATGCCTCACAGGTGTTACTGTACAAACACTCCTTTGTTGGGGCCTTGGCCTTCTTGGCTTCTTCCTTGGTTACAGTTTGGGATTGGGACTAATAGGAGCGGTATGGAGGTCCCAATAATGTCTGAGGGCACAAGAGCATCTTAAGCCCTGCCAGAGGCTAGGGCTCAAGACACAGAGCCCTATATGGCTTGAGCCTTATATGGTGGCAGCCTATGGACGGACTGCAGCCGGGTGTGACTCAAGCCAGACAGGGCCAGGGGGCCCAGACAGAGCCAAAGCAGGCTCAGCACCCAAAGTAGGGTGGAGACAGGGCCAGAAGGCCCAGGACTAAAGTAATCAAGATAAGAACTAGAGCCTAGAAACCAGGTCCCTCACAGTGGGCCCAGGCTAGAGGGCCCAGCAAGAGAAAAGGAGTGAGCTACAACAAACATAACCTACTCTAGATGCAAATATCAACATTAGTTCACTGCCTTGCAGCAAAGCTTCCCCTTACCATTGGTGATAGTCCCCAGGGCAGTGAGACAGGCATCTTTCTGCAGTCTTCCAGACCATAAACTTTTCATTCTGCAGCCTGCCGGGCCAGACTACCTGACTTTGTTCAAGCCCTAGGCTTATATGTTGCCTAAGCCCTGCCTCTTCCAGGCAGGTGGCCCTCCAGTTCCACAGGGGTTTCTCATTAAGGCCTGAAGGCCAGTTGCCACGGCAACTTATGACTGCCACTTTGGCACCTCTTTGCTACCCAAACTAGTCTCTTCCCTATTGCCTAGCAGTTAGTTCTGCAATAGGCAATCATTGCCTCTTGCCCCAAACTGCCTATTCCACTGCTACCCACTCCTCTAGGCAGTCTCCCTGACTCTCTGCAGGTGTGCCCTTTTTCTCTAATGGGCATCTCCCTGACTAGACAGCAGTGTTTCTTTGTGCCTTCCCTCTGGTAGTTGGTCTGAGGTCAGCTGCCTGAGCTTTATCAGCTGCAGTTTCTCTCCGTAAAGTAACATGGAGCCCCAGGCTCTCTGTTACAGGGGGTTAGAGATGGTTCAGACAGGAAAGAACAAATGAGCAGTGGTAATGGCATTGTGATCCTGCATGCATTTTTCAACACAGACGATGGACAGCATCAGGGCATTCTGTATGGCAAGACTGAAAAGTAACTCTTGAATCCATCTCCTATAATTCTCTGCAATACAAAATGAAGCCCACATACTTCATACCATGGCAATAAAATACAACCCCAAACCAAACGTAACTTCATTTTAGATTGCAAAAATTGTGCAGTAACAACTTGAGTTTTTTAGTTCACTTGCAAGTCTGCAGGTCAACAATTTTCCACCACATTTTTCACATTTATTTTATATTTTTACTATACACAGATACACATGTGAGTATGCATTGTGTATAATAATAAATAATAACCTTTATTATTTCCTACAAAACAGGTCCTGTAAGAGAAGGTATGCAGGTTCCCCTCTCACTCCAGACTCTTTCACATCTTTCAATGGCATTTAGTATTTCTTAGAACTTGAGAAAAGCCAATTATGGAACAATACACATCTTGTGTAACATGCAAAAGAAAAACAAGCAGCAGAATTCTCTAAAATGTGTCTGAACTGCTGGCTTCAGAACAAAGTATCAGACGCTAAATGGAATAGCTAAACACAGGCAAGAAAGGTTTTTTTTAAAATGACCAAGTGATGATTTACAGTTGGAGACAACTGGGTTAGGAGGTTGGGTCAAATTCTAAAAATAGACCACGGAAATGAAGCATGGACCACTAACTTCCTGTAAACAGAGTGACAGGGTGAGAGCAAAGAAAAAGGTTTAAGTGACTGCTCTATACCCCCTTACTGGGATTCTTGATTGGGCTGGAGAATGAATAATCCAGAAAATGTATCTTGGCAGTACTTGGGATACAAGTAATTGTGCACTGTGTGCCTCTTGCTGTACTAACTCCCCAGCTACTTCATCATACTCATAATGTGAGGCCTACTTCTAAGAAAATCCAATTTCTCCCATATCACTCTTCCCAGGAGAGGGGGATATTAGCATATACAGCTTGATAGTAGTGTTTTCCAAGGAAACACAGTTTCACTCCAAAACTGATAATAATGCTTTCAGAAAGAAGATAAGCCTAATTTTTTGTTTTGATTATCAGAGATCATTATAGTTTGACAAAAAAGGAGAGATGCAGGTCCGGAAGCAGATCCAACCTTTACTTTTTTGCTTGCATAAGGAAATAAACTATACTGTCAATGGTTAAATCTATTTTTACTAAATAAAAGGCAAAAGAGCTTAGACACCTAAGCCTTTTGTGCTCACATTAGTGAATTGACCAAATGGAACAGAATATGGATATACACCCAGTTCACACTGTACAGAGCCATTCCTGTTACCAAACGACATATCACCCTGGTTGAGAATCATGGACCTACAATCTTGAAGGAGCTCAATATCTGAAGCTATGGAACTGCTTATTCTAGTATGCAACCTATCACTAAAAACAGCCTCAGTACATAACCCCAATCTTGTAAAAGGGCACTAGATGGGACCCAAGGAACTATAAACCAATGAGTCTCCTTGCAAACTGGTAGAGGCAATAATTTTAAAGGATTGTTCAGTACACGGACAGAACAACTGTCTAGTTCTCAGTACTGCTCCTGCTTCTCCCAGTATTCTCTGCAGAGTCTGCCTCTGTTCATACAAGATTAGCCAGAACACCTGGAAAGAGTCTACAAAGTCTCCAGGAATCTGATGTTGAAGTATCTGTAGGCCAGCCCCAGGCCTAAGCATAGGCAAGACTGCGGTCACCGAGCAGAGAATCACCAAATGTTGGAGGCATTAATTTGAATGGCATTCAGCAGAGAGATGTAGATCCTGCATAGTGAGGAACATCACAATGTTCTTCTACCTTCACAGAAGTGAATGTGGTGGCAGGCATAGGGTCAACCTGGTGGCGAGTGATGACTTCTTTGAAGATGTCTGCAGCAGCCCGATTTCATTCCTTGCTGATCTGGTCCTGCACTCTGAGGGTGACATCTGAAGTCCCTGCGAAGACTCAGGGTACAAAGCAGTTGGCCACCTGGTGATAGAATTGCATCATCTCTGGTAGTGAACAAGAGCTTAGATTTTAACTAAATTCAGGAAGAGCCCCTGTGCTTGGACCCAGAGATGTAACAGACAGCCCAGCACCACCTCAGTTTGAAGGATCTCTGGCCCAGGTAGATCAGGATCACTACCCCCCATGATGTCTTTGTGAAGTGGCTGAAGTAGACCCTGTCCCTGCCACTTCAACTACCAGTTGGCTTAAGCAGCTAGCACAAGCAGAGACTTATCCTATAGCTGCAGACTTTGAAGGTGAAAGTCCTTATGGCTCGGGATGGAATAGGGAGAGAGGGTGAGAGATTCAGTGCAGCCTTCACAGGGAGAGGAGCCAGTTGAATGGCCATGCAAGTTTGCCCGTCACAGATGTAGAGGGCAATGTAAACACGATGGGCCCACTGGCAATTCTGGCACTCCACTTCTTGGTCTCCTGGCTCTCCTCCATTAACACTCTCACTGCACTGAAGATCTGGGGGCAATCCCTTACTGCTCCAGAGGTAGCTACACTTTGATCTTGGAAGACAGCACGCTCTCCATAGATTTAAGCAGCTCATCTATGGGCACAGCTAGGGCCGAGTCATCCTTTTCCAGGAACTTGGGTTCTTTGTAGACCTCTTCTCAACTCCCAAAGAGTGCAAATGTGTCCCCTTCCTTCATCCCAATGGGGCAGAAGCCTAGTAGAGCACCACCTAGTCTGCTACATCCCCTCACACCAGTGGAGGGATTAATGCGGATCCTGGAGGCAGAGGAAAGGTAGTCAGGGTGCATGGCAAGGCAGGAGATAAGAGAGCATGCAGGATCTTCCTTGGGGCTATACCTTAAATGGAGGAACCCAGTGTTTCTGCCTTCCTTGAGAAGTTCACAGCTCCCCAACACATGGGATTCTGTAGGCGGAGAAAGCCTTAGGCTGTGGGCCAATGCTAGGGACAATTCCTGAGATCCTGCCCCTTCAGCTCTGGGAGGATCAAGGGTCATGTCAGCGATGCTGATGGCAAGGTCTGAAGAAGATGATCTGGGCACCTCAGTAGTGTTTGTGCCTGTTTTGCAACTTGAGAAAGGCTGACTTCCTCATGGGGAGCTTCATGGAGGTTTCTGCCACCAGATCCACCCCACTGAAAACCAAGGTCAAGGCTTCAACCTCAGCACCTGCTGTGAGGGGTGGCAGAGTTGGGTGTCTTCTCCATGGGGTCCTCCGGGTTTGTCTACACCAGCTTAAGTTTTCCTGGGAGTGGGTTCCTGGGCACATCATTTGAGGTGACAGGGTCAAGCTCCACATTCTGGTGAAAGGAGAGGGGCTTCCTACAGGGAACTGAAAGGCCCTGGGTCTTCTGCTTAATAAGGGTAGAGGGACTGGCCCTACTTTAAACTCTCCTCATCTGCAAGAGGCAGAAGACAGGATGAAAGGGACCAATGGTCTGCCCCAGTAAATAGTATGTTCTTAGTAAATGACAGTAGGGGAAAAACAGAACCTGGAGGGAGGCCTACATATTGGCTGGCATGCCTGTGGGCCAAGCAGCTGTGTTCACAAGCAGCTCATTACCTAGGGCAATGGTAAAGTAACTAGCACTTCTCTGGTTCCTCTGAGTCAACCAAATGATGGAATAACTGGTACTACCCATGTCATGTTGTGCTCTATCAATGAAAATAAATTGACTCTGCTTATTAAGCACAGAGCCAGTCTGTTTTCTAAACCAACCAGAACATTGATTTTCAATAACAGCACAATGAACAAATGTCACATTACAGTAACACTCCTCAGCATCATCTTTATTTTTACTTAGTGACAAGAAACCATTGTCCTGTTAAATACTTTGTTGAGGAAGTTATAGTTTACCAAATGGATTCTTCATTGATTACAGAATTCAGAAAATGCAAGAAAAATACAGCCATTGAGTGCAAAACAACCGCTCCTCTTATAGTTTACATAATTTCTGAAAGAGTATTTGCAGCTGTAGGGTGTTAGAACACAGAGGAAAGAGCATCTGGATGACGGAATGAATTCTTCAGTGGGACGCACACCGTTTATCCATCAGTTGCTGTTGCCTATGAGATCCAAGTGACTAGCTGTCACACACTGGCACTAGTTGGCACCCTTGTTGGCCACGTCAGCAATGACAAAGGGATAAATGACTATGGAAGACTGATTACAGGCTCCTTAACCTAGTGAAGAGGGCTTTAAACTAGCTTTATGTGGGAAGGAGACCAAAGCTCTGAGATAAGTGGGGATGTGGATGACCTGGAGCAAGAGCAAGCAGGAGGGGGGCAAAAGAGGAGGTGTTCGCATTCTTCCTGAGAAAGTGTGGGTCCCTTACTGAATAGAGAAGGCAACCTTGTGACAGAGAATGCAGAAAAGGCTGAAGTGATCAATGCCTTCTTTGCCTCTGTCTTCACAGGCAAGGTCATTTCCCAGACTACTGCACCAGGCAGCACAGTTTGGAGAGGAGGTG
>NW_017729006.1:43103929-43117843 GCF_001723915.1 Gavialis gangeticus | reverse complement strand
ATCAATGCCTTCTTTGCCTCAGTCTTCACAGGCAAGGTCATTTCCCAGACTACTGCACCAGGCAGCACAGTTTGGAGAGGAGGTGAACAGCCAACAGGGGCAAAAGAGGTTAGGGACTATTTAGAAAAGCTGGACATGTACAAGTCCATGGGGCCAGATGGGATGCATCTGAGGGTGCTGGGGAAGTTGGCTGATGTGATTGCAAAGCTGCTGGCTATCATCTTTGAAGACTCATGGCAATCAGAAAAGGTCCCAGATGACTGGAAGAAGCCAAACATAGTGCCCATATTTAAGAAATGGAAAAAGGAAGATCCAGGGAACTACAACCAGTTAGCCTCCCCTCAGTCCCTGGAAAAATCATGGAGCAAGATCCTCAAGGAATCCATTTCTAAGCAATTGAAGGAGACGGTGTTTAGGAAGAGTCAGCATGGATTTACCAGGGGCAAGTCATGTCTGACCAGCCTGATTGCCTACGATGAGATCACTGGCTCTGGATGTGGGGAGACCAGTGGATGTGGTATACCTTAATTTTAGCAAGGCTTTTGATACAGTCTCCCACAACATTCTTGCAGGCAAACTAAGGAAGTATGGGGTGGATGAATGGACTGTAAGGTAGATGGAAAACCTGGCTGGAGCATTGGGCTCAGAGGGTATTAATCAAAAGCTTGATTTCTAGTTGGCAGCCATTATCAAATTGAGTACCACAGGGGTCGGTCCTGGTGCTGGTTTTGTTCAATGCCTGCATCAATGACCTTGAAGATGACAGAGTGCACCCTCAGCAAGCAGGGGGCAGAAAAGATACACTGGAGGGTACGGCTAGGATTTAGAGTGACCTAGACAAGTTGGAGGATTGGGCCAAAAGGAGTCTCATGAGGTTCAACAAGGACAAGTGGCAAGTCCTGTACTTTGGACCAAACAATCCCATGCACCAGTACAGGCTGAGGGCTGACTGGCTGGGCAGCAGCTTTGCAGAAAGGGACCCGGGGGCTACATTCATTAACAAACTGAATATGAGCCAAGAGTATGCCCTCGTTGCCAAGAAGGCTAGTGGCATATTGTGCTGCACTGGTAGGAGTGTTGCCAGCAGGTCAAAGGGAATGATTATTCCAGTCTATTCTGCACTGGTGAGGCCACAGCTGGAGTACAGACCACATCTGCATTTGGTTTTGCCCCCCCCCACCCACTCCACTACAGAAAGGATGCAGACAAACTAGAGAGGGTCCAACAGAGGACAGCAAGCATGGTGAAGGGGCTGTGGCACATGACTTCTGAGGAGAGGCTGAGGGAACTGGGCTTATTTAGTCTAAAAAGCAGAGCAAGAGGGGACTTAATAGCAGCCTTCAAATAAATGAAGCGGGGTTTCAAAAAGGATGGAGCTGTTCTCAGTGGTGGCAGATGACAGAACAAAGAGCAATGGTCTTAAGCTGCAGCAAAGAAAGTTTAGGTTAGATATTAGGAAGAATTTTCTCACTAGGAGGGTAGTAAAGCACTGGAACAGGTTACCCAGAGAGGTGGTGGGATCTCCATCTTTGGAGGTTTTTAAGATGCAGCTAGGCAAAGCTTTGGCTGGGATGATCTAGTTGGGATGGTCCTGCTTTCAGCAAGGGATTGGATTAGACGACCTCTTGAGGTCCCTTCTAGCCCTAATTTTCTATTATTCAAATTTCACTCCATTTTTGTTCTTCCATAAATTGCTATGCTGCTGCTGAACACCTCCTAAAACATGCACAGCAAGAACTAGGATTGAGAGGAAAACCAAACACCAGCTCAGAGACAGCTCCCCTGCCACGTGCATGGGATAGTTCCACTTGTCCCACCTGTCGCTGTTTCTGGGATATGCTATGGAGGTTCAGCCTGGGGATCCTGCGGCATGAGGCAGCTCTCCTGTCTGCTCTAGATTTGGCACACAGCACTAACGTAGGAGTGTGCACACATACCACAGATCTTCCCAGTCTGGCTGTGCAGAAGGCAAGTGGGACAAATTTCCCTGACTGTAGCCTGACCCAGTTGAGAAGCACTGAAACTGAGCACCAGCAGTGGTTCTAAATTGGGGACGCGCCTCCATGCTCGACAAAGTTGTGGAGTGATGCCCTGACTCTGAAAAGGTTGAGAACCACTCCCTTAGAGAGTAACTGTTACAGAGGCATAAGTTTTCATAGGTAATGACCTACTTCATCAGATGCTATACAAGGACAGAGATTCGTCACAGCCCTTAGAGTTGCTCCCCCAAAGGACTGCAGCAGATGGGAGAAGCAACAGTACTCTTGTCCATGTTATTCTATGGGCATTTGGAGATGATGTCCCTTTCTAAAGGCAGCATGACAGCGGGTAGAGATTTAGGCCTGAGCATTAACAGGTAGAGATGTGGGTTTTCTGAAAAATTTTGAATTGGAAAAATTTCTGGAAATTTTTCCAATGCCCTAAATAGAGCATGATCTGATTTAGCATGCTTATTTAACTTGTATTTAGTAAACAAAAGTAAAAAAAAAGTACCCACAGGTTAATTTTATGTCCCAATAGCCACAAGTATTTGAAGTGAAATATTTGATTAGGAAAAAAATTAGATACTTAATGTGGTTTAAATCTTCTATTCAAACAAATTCAAAGCTTTATGTGGAAAGAAATTATTTTATTGGAATACTTGTAAAAATATAAAGACAATATGCAGTAACATGTACTTCCCTTACATTGTTTGTTTAAATTGAAGAAAAAAACCCAAAGGCACAGAAAACTGCTGACGCACTAATTTTAGCAACGCAAAGAACTGTGCTTGATATGCCATGGTTGTCCACTCATCTACTTCAACAGTTTAACTCTCTTCCACTGAGATCATTGTGGTACCTCCAGTTTCACTGTCACTATCCATAGGATCACTTGCACTACTCATTAGTTCCATTTCAGAATCAGATTGAGGCAGACCTGATTCAGGACTACTTGAACCACATTTTCTTTCGCCAAAGGATGGTTTTACCAATGAGCCTACGGGCAAGGGCAACTTATTGTCACACTGCATCTTTTTCACTAATTGTGCTTCTGACTGATTCACCAGAAGCAAGAGATTTGGAGAAAAAGAAACAAGTTTAGCAGTGTGTTCATTTGTTAATCTATTCCTCTTTTTTGTCTTGATTGAGCTGAAGGCCTTCCAGTTCCATTCACGAGACGCTGCTTTTGGTGGAAAGCTTAGGATCATTAAAGTAATCCTGGACAACAGCCGGGTGTTACAGTATCCCTTCCACCATGCGAGAGGACACTTATTCTCTTCTGCCCGCCAAATGACGTCTTTGCTCCAAAGTTTTTCTTTTGTATGGTACTCAGTAACGTCAGTCATCATGGCTATTTTGTTGATGTTGGGGACATTTTAAGCTTCCATAATTGTATCAAGGGCAGTAGATAATTCATCTTCTGATAAATGTTGTCCTGTGTGTTGGGATCCAAAAGGTTTGCTGCCAGATGAACTGGATGAGAGCAAAACTCGGATATCTTAGTAAACATTTGGTTTACTACTCCTCCTTTTTTAGATCGAGGTAAAGGTGGCAAAAATGCAAACAGGTTTTTATTCAATTATCTGAATACCTCTGGAATATTTGAGCAGCTTGGTGTTTTTCCTTCAAGTTTCTTGATAGCCACTCAAACTGCTAGTAGCAAATTGAATGCTCCTTGAACTCAAAACCAAAACACATTGTTGTTGAGAATCTGTTTCTGAATGTTCACAGGAATAATCTGGGACACTGTATCATCTATTGAAGCACACTACAAACGGTTCTTTGTGCACAGCAAACTACATAAACACTTTGTAGCCAAGCCCCATCTAGTTTCTCCTGGCAATAAAAGTGCACTTTCCTCCTCTTTCTGTAATTTCTTCAAAGTCTGATTAGCAACATGATGATTGTGGAATCCCTTCATAGTCGCTTTGCAGTTTGCCAGTATTGTCTTCATTGTATTCACACTTACTATGTCCTTTGCCAGAAGATTCAACCCATGAGCAAGACAGCCAATAGTATTAAATGCTTTTAATATTAGTCATGTAGCTTTCATGTTACTCGCATCATCAGTTACAAGGGCTTGTACCCTGAAGGGACTTGCACTTTCAATCTCTTCACTCAGTAATTTGGCTATGTATTCACCTGTATGACTAGAAGATTTGATAGGAATTGCTTTCAGGAATATTGGTTCAGGTGTTGCTAACAGAGTTCAATAAAGGATTTTCTTGTATATCAGTCCATCCGTCTGACAGAGACAGAGATTCTGCTTGCCCAGTCCTTTAAATAACCATTGTTCAAACTCTGTCATACTCTCTTTCTAAGAGAATGTGATAAGTAATAACATGATGGTAACTTATATGATGGGCAAATTAGTTTGTAATGTTCCTTCCAGTACTGATTTTTAGTTATGCAAAGAAGTGTACCACTTGCAAGCATAGCTTGAGCTAATGTCTCATCTGCTTTTTCTTGATCTTCTTTTGACATTTTGTCCACAAAGCTGAATAAAAAGCTTGACTGACTTGAACAGCTACTCATGGTGGATCACATATCTGGTGACAGTAAAAAAGTGAGGATCCTGCTTTTTCTTCCCCCAGACCTAGCAGCTCAATGTTTTAATTTTCCATTTTTGCAAATCTGCTATTTCACTTGAACTACCAAGCTCCTGCAACAAAAGGGGGAAAAGATTTTTATTTTAGTCTATGCTAGTCTGGCCCCATCCATCAGAAAGAGAAGGAGAAGCAGCAGGGAGTTTCCTTCCCCCTCAGCTGCCCTGGGACTGCACAGCCAAAGGGAATTATAGTCTGGCCTCTGCCATCAGCCAGAGGACTAAGTTTACTCTGCTGGTTTGAAATAGTTAATTATTCATCTATTATGGGTTTGGGTTTTTTAATTGTTAAGCCTAAGCCAGTTTGGGTGCTTAGTGCAAGCAGAAAAACAGGACACACACATTTTAAATAAATAAATAAATAATAGTCCAGAGTTGCATTAACAACAATTATAATGTGTTAAAACAATATAGATGCTAGTCTATACCGTGTGTTGTTTAGCATATTAATTTGTTTACTTACATAGGATTCCTGAAGTAGACTTTTCTGATGTTGTTCCACCACTTTGTTGCATTAGCTTTCTGTATATGGCTTGTACTCTTAAGGATAGTTTCTACATGTTATTAAATGTTTCTTCATTCTTGTTGTGTTGTTAGCATACTCCTACCTGCAATATTTACAGTTACCAACTTTCTTCCTTCCTTCAGTGGCTTGAACTTCACTATAATGATGCCACACGCTAGTTTTTTTCTGGTTCAGCATTCTTATGATTGTTCTGTTAATGGGGCAAGGTAAGATAAATTTAAGAGAGAAAATCCTATTCATCATTTTAAGACTCTTGTTGACTAAGTACATCTGTACTTGCCTCTTCTTTGAAGGCTGTAGGTCTTAGGGTTTTTACTTCCTACCTTGAAACAGAAAAAACTGGGGTAGTTACTAAGAGTTAAAGCACTGAACCAGTCATATTACACATGAAGGCATAAAGTAAGGGGTTACATTTTTCACAGTGAAGTTATCTTTTAGAATAAGTTTTCTAGGGATGCACAGGATTCCCCAGCACTTACAATATTTGAGAAAGAGTAAGAGTATCCTTGAAGTGAGATAGCACAAATTTCAGGCAAAGTGCTCTGGCCTAAGATATATAAAGGTTCAGTTAGAATTATAATGGGTTCCTTCTGTCTTTGGGTATCTACGGATGTCCTTTCAACAATTAAAGAAGAGACTAACAGAACAGCGGAGGCTAATGTTACTATTAGACAAAAGGTAGTGGGTCAACAGCGTTACTATTCAACTTTGATTTTTTTAGATCATCTAACACACTAACTAACACTAAGTACATTAAAATTTGGATGGGAGAGCTCCCAGAACTGCTGGTTATTCAGCGGGTGAACTTACTCAAAAGCACTGTAATCTGTGTTGCTCAAAGTACTGAGTTCTGGATTGTGCTGTCATTAAAACCCCCCAAAGTATTCTTTCCAATCTGAGTATGGATGATATCCAGGTATACTGGCTATGCTCCAGCCCTGGTAATTATGTTCAGCCTAATTACATTTCTCATTAAGTCTAAAATCTATAACTTCCTCTGTGTTGCCCTAGCCTATTGTTTAAAAGGAGCTAAAACAGCTGCTGTATTTCACCCTAGAGAGAGTTGCCATGGAGACTTAAATATACATGGCAATATTCTGGGAGCCTTCAACACCAAACACCACTACATAAAAGCAAGTAAAGATAATATGATTATTACTAAGTTACGTATTTATAATAATTCTTAGCGCCTAGAAATCCCACTGGAGGGGTATAGAACAGAATGGGTCATAAAGTGGATATATTTTATCTTTCTGGTAAAACTTCTAAAATTCCCTTTCTCCCCTCCCCCAATTCCACCAGGGCCCCATAAAGAAAAAAAAAAAAGATGTGGCCTTTTTTTCTTAACTAAATTGCATTTGACTGTAGTTAAAACCTTAGCTTACCCTGAAAAAAAATTGGTCTTAAACAAGCTTCTTCAACTTTCAAGACATGTTTGTGCAAAGTTACTCAAAAATTCAAAGAACTACCCATTTCCATTATAGTCCATGCTACAATATCTAGGGAAATACTTTCAAATAACTTTAACTTGAGTGCTTCAACATGGCAAGCCCATAACACTATATATAGCACCCAAAACTTCTTACCAATTAGCAGCCAAGCTAGAGCATGACCAAAATATGTAAAGTAGGCACCTTCTTGATGGCATTGCTTCCAGTAACAAATTGATATTAATAAAGTCACACAGCATTCATTTGGCCTGGATCCAACAGCACTAGCATAAGATCATGTAATATGCAACTCCATGGGCCAGATCATGTGCTGCACACTTAGCATTTACAAATGACCTTTTCCATCCCTACACTGTAATCCTACCCATGAATTCCAGTTCTGAGGCATCCCAAGACCCCAAGCAACTACAAATTGAGGGATCCAGTAGCATGATTAAAAGGAACTTATATACAGCTAGAAATGTTTTGCCAACTCGTCTCCACAAGAGTTTCACATTCATTGATGACAAAAGCGGAAATGGGATGGGGACAGCAGAGTAATACAGAAGCCCCAACAATTACTCAAGCTTTGTTTTCACCTAGTTCCTCTATGACCTAATTTTTGCTATCAACTTCTAATGAAGGGCTCAGAAATCATATGAAAACAGAAGTACAGTAGAATTTTCCCTCTCAGCTTAGCTATGCCACTTGCTCTGACCCTATAGCATAGCAGTTCTGGATGACAGGAACAGCACCAGAGAAGTACCTATGTGTCATGGTAGAATGCCTGGGGACTGGTATTAATGAAGTTCAGAAGGGAATACACAGATCATATCAAGTTACGTGCATTTTGCCTCTAGCACAACAACATATCCCCCTTTTCATTCTTTTAGCAATTATCTGTCCAAATGTAAAATAAATAAATTCCACACAAGCATTCTAAAATAGTTGTTTCATCCAGACAGAATAACTATGAGTATGTACAGAAGTGCTCCATGCACTTTTTACAGTGCTGTAATTAAGACCACTTTTTATAGCACTATAAAGTTACAGGGCTCTTAAATATGACAGAAGTGCAGTGTTGGGAGGGGGCTCTGAGCTGCCCTGCACTTTCCAGGCTAGGAGGTAGGGGGCGCTCTGCAGCCTCCTGGGATGTCTCCATTGGTCAGAAACTTGATCAGCATACAGAAGGTATCTGAAATGCTGTAGGTTGCTAATGTGCTGTAAAATACAGCATTTCAAATTTAATACTTCATTTAACAAGGGTTAATTTAAAGCACTGTACCCATTTTGAAAACGCTGTAAAACTGTGCACTTCTGTTAAGTCATGGCAATAAGTGCTTTAAATGGCAAAAAAGCAACTTTTGTAAACACCCTGTTTGGTGTACTTATTTTCTTGTATAAAGCCATGTCTCTCTCTTTTTCCCCTTTTCCCAAACACTAACACACCCCTACAATACATTTCCTCATATGATTTTGTGATATTGCTTAACTTCTTCCACGCATTTTTCAAGAACGAGAGCAAGCATATACCAAGATATTTTTAAAATTTTGGCTATCACACAACAATTACTGTATTACAACTTCATTTATCCAGCATAGTCTGTTCCATAAAGGAGTTCTGAGTTATGTAGCTTGGGTTTAAATGAACCAAATTCATGTCCACCACCAAGTGCCTACCACTTACAGTCAGGTCACTGAGGTCTTCCATCATGAGTATGGAGAGTGGATTTTAGCAACGAACACTTTTATCAAGACTTTAATTAGAATTCAGGAACGATTTGAGTTTGGGAATGTTTCTTTTCTAGATGCAAAGCTTCTACCTATACTTAGCAATAAAACAGCCAACACTTTTGACCAAAAGGTGATGAAGGAAAAAGAAAATATTAGAATCCTAGAGACGGACTATTCAGCTAGGGTTTGTTCTGTTGAACTCTCTACAGGTAGGGTAATCCCCAATATACTCTTTATAGTTAAGCCAGCACTAGCTTGCTTCGAATTTTCTTCCATGAAGAAGTGAAGAACTCAAATCACAATCCCAGTCTCTTAACTAGAAAATACTTATTGGTAAAGCAGGTTTAACTTTTACAGTTAAAGGCCATCTGATGTAGCTGAACAAGTGGGCAAAATACCTGTGATTAGCAAAACTATGCAAAAAAAAGTAGATTTGACATGGTGGAAAGTACATGATACAGGATCACATGTGAGAGTCCCTGCCACATCCCCAATCAAAAAATAGACTTATGACCCAGAGCTGCATCAGGAAACAAAATTTATCAGATAGTACATATTGTCCAACAACTTTGTTTCCTCTTGTTAGACAACCAAAAAAGGCTGGGAAGCTTAAGGAAAAACACAAGCATACCAGATATTTAATATTTGTGTGCAACACAGCTACACAGAACATTATTCATAACATCGTAACTGTCAAACAGTACTGACCTGTAAATTTTATATGTATACAAGTGAGCCTGTGTATGTATCTATGCATCTTCCTTCCCATAATGGCTCTTTTCTACCAAGGTGGTTCAGACTTTTCTTTTAAAGAAAAAAATCATCATTAATATTCACTGGTACACGTACATTGTGGCTACCTTAATTAAGGTCTTTGGTTTCCTAGCTAAGACAATGTGCTGGATCACCCAGTCGGTATCTTAATTTAAAATCAGGTGTCCCCTACTGTTGCCCTTGCCCTATTGGTTATGGGCAATAAGTAACATGACACAGGCATCATTACATTTGCATGGGTTTTTTTCCAGGTTGACAACAACAGCATGTATACAAAGCAAAAATTTCTTGCAATAGCGAGCAACATTGTAAGTACTGGCTGAGAGACACAGATTGGTCACCACTAATTTAAATTCATGATACAATTATATGATGTGTGAGAGAAAATAACTTTTAAAACTATTTTTAAATCATTTTCTGCTCCAGTTGACCTGCTTTTTCAGCTCTGACCATTGATTAGTGCAGATCATTCTCTATGCAACATTCTCAATCCAGTCAGTACTAATATCTTTTACACAGTCATATCAGGGTACACAAGTGTAATTAAACAGTACACTAGGATTGCACACTGTAAGGCACTGCATTGCCATGAAAAGAATCTCTCTGCTATGAAATAAGATAGCTTTCAATTATACTTTACTATAACATGCTTCATTAACCTATGGAAACCAATACGGAATTCTTGCTGCATTGCACAGCATATTCGTAAGAATCACAACAGACTTTAGAAAACATTAAGCAGTACACACTTCAACTTCTTGGGTAGATATTTATGTTGAATGAGGCCCAGGTGTCAAAGTACTACTCCTTACAAGTGTCTGAAGTAAGCAACATGCAACAATATAATTTAGTGCAAATAAATGACAACTTTAGTTGTATTCTGTATGTCAAGTGGGAAAAGCACACATTCAATCTTGCCAAGAGTTTGGACAAAGCAGCTGTTTAAAATTACATATGGTTTAGTTCTTCCACGGTCTTACCACGGCAGCTAGCTACTGCTGAAATAAGACCCGGCTGGCCTCAGGTAGACGTGCTATTTGAGAGATGTATGTGATCTAGACTGTGGGAACTAGGCTAAACAGCTACTTGCAAGTTGCACTGATGTTAGAACATGGGTGGGTCCCGTTCAGAAGTCAGGACACAATGCAATGTATTGTGAGGACTCTCCATGGGAACCAAAATGATTTTACTTAAAAATATGGAGGAGACTTTTCTGGCTCCTTGGAACACGTGGCTTCCTCAGTAACAAGGAAACATGTCAAGGCAACATAAGAAACTATTACTGGAATCTGAGAGGACAATTAAAGTTTCAATTGATCTTTTCCCAAATATATTTTTGGAGGGTTGTAGGGGGAGGGCAAGATATATTTACAAAGTTTCTCTAGGTTAACAGTAGTCTTCGATAACAATCCAGTATAGAACCACAAAAATTTGTTTAAAATTTAACACATAGTAACATCAAAACAAACAAATGTTTCCATGGAGACAACTACCTAAACAAATGCTCACAAGGGATCCAAGGCATGACGTCACACAAGCCTGCCTGCAACCATAGTAACGTGCCAGTATAAACAGAAATATTTTGATTTTTCTATCAAGTAATGTCATGGAATTAGCAGTTTTATGGCGGTGGTCAAATCATTTTCTTGTGGCATTTAGTATTTGCACTTCTAAAAAAAGAGCAAAGGTATTTATATCAGGGGTATTATTATACCACATTAACTACATCCAACAAGTGGAGCATGTGCGTGGAACATCTACTGTATCAAATTCTCCAGAGCAGTTGCTGACCCCAATAAACAAAGAAATTTATGCTCCCAAAGCAACATGTTGGAATGCTGGTCAGAGGTCAGTCGCATCTATTCTTCTTGTATATTTTCTTTCTATAGTAAGGAAAAAAAACTAATATTCCTAGACCTGATGTGTCAGTGGCTTAATGTCTTGCTGGATCAACACAGAAAATCCACCCACATTTTGTTTTCCAAAACAAATGCTATTTTTTTTTCCTCCCGTGTCTAACTAGCTATTAGCCTACTTCCTCTAAGGCCATAATATTATCTAAAGTTAATCTCAATGTCCCTGCAAGTGAAGTGGGACAGGTCAACAGGTTTTATAAATCAGCTGTCAGGACCAAACAATGTTGCTTGTGTAACAAGTCAAAGCAGGGGAGAAAAAAACCAAAACCCTGTAGAAATGAAGGCAATTTTCCCAGATGCTGAAAAATGCCTAAGGAAACCTCTATTCCAACATTTATCTAATGCCCACTAGGGGTAATTTAAAATATACTACAGTACCACTCTTGCATGCTATAAAAACACACCTACATAAAGCACAGAAGGAGTACCGGGAAAAAGGAGCAGTCGTTGGAACAAACCCAGTGTTTTAGCACTATCCTAGCTTCCCAGTAGGAGCATGGTTATACAACATGTGAAATGCATCTCTCTTTTATTTTTATTTTTTGCATTTCTACTATGAAAATTCAGTGTCCAACATCTTGAACAGTGAATTATTGCGACAGCACCTTCTTTTGCATTAAATTATGCTTTCAAAAAGAAAATTACAGGTTTCACACCTTTTAGCTGGAATTCTTTGCTGATTTGTCATATTGCCCACATTTGTCAGGTTTTTGTGCTTTCTTGCTTGGCACATTAAGTGATAGGGCTAGTTTCAGAGATTTCAGTAAAGCAATAGTGCTAAAACTCACAATAAAGATATGAAACTCAAAGCCAGGTTTGAAACCAGATGTCTCTCACAACTACACACACACACACACACACACGGACTACCAACATTCAACCCACTTGTCAGGTAAGTCCCAAGGCCACTGGGACCATTGAGGCACCTTAAATGCTGTAACAACCCTTCTCCACTCTGCCCTGTCTTTGGTTAAATTTGCACTATCAGTTGAAGCCCTGTCCGGTCCTTAATATTGGTTCCCCAGCTCTTCTTGGGTCTACCTCTCTTTCTCTTTCCCTCCATTGTGCCCTGCATTATGGTGCTGGCAAGGGTGTCCAGCCTTCTCACAATGGGTCCAAACCATTGCAGCTTCCTTCATCACACAATCTCCAACAACAGTTTGTTCAACCCACACATGCAACAAAGAAGGTCCTTACTCCCAATCTACTAGCTTCCATGCTAAATTGAATTAATTCATTCTGTAAGTAACAATCTACAAGCATTGCTAGTTGTATCAGAGAGACAATAGGGCTTTCCACCCAGCAGTTCTCTTCCTATGAAAACAGCTAATGCAATGAGAGCTGCTTACCACAAAGATGCACTTCCAGTTTTGGTCTACTGGATTTTCAAAAGCACATTTTATTATATTAGTTCAGTTTTAATAATGTCTTTTGTTTTTGGAGATGAGAAAAAATGCAGTTGTCCAGCACAATATTTGAATAGTGTTGCACATATTGAGAACTGCGTCTTTATCTACTTTTTGTAGTACAGGAAAAGCAATTCAGAAATCCATTCCTCTCTCTCATGTTTCAGGTTAGTTAAATATAACCCACATACCTAGACCTGGTTCAATTATTTGCCATGAATTCAATTCTTTTTTCCTATTTGTAATGCTGATTTCTATAAATGCATGCCATATGCGTAAGTATTTGTCTCTGCAAATACCCTCTGAATTGTTCCCAAGATGTTCTCTTAAACCAGGGGTTGTCAGCTGGGGGTACACATACCCCTGGGAGTACTTGAGAAGGCCCTGAGGGTATGCACAGGCAGGGATAGAGTACTGCCATACAACATCCCATGTAGGCACCGCCCAGCCGGAAGCTTGCTTGTGGCGGCTCCCGCCGCTCCGCATTTGGCTGTGCGCCACCCCTCCCCCCACCACTGCTCTGCGTCCAGCCACCAGGGGGTACACTGATCCAGAAAGGTTGAAAACCCCCATCTTAAATTACTTCTAGTGTTTAATAGGTTGCCTTTTAACTGATCATATTCTCCAATCAAATGACTGAAAGCTGTTAAAAATCAGTATAATGAGCAAAAGAGATACATTTTAATGCAATTGTAGATGCACAGTAAGTCAAACTAAAGTCCATCAAATGTGGCTATCTGTGAACGTTAAGTGTCTAAAAAATGAGTAGAAAATTGTCAAAGAAAAGCACATCACCATAAATAAAAGAGAACTCAGCTCATCACATTCCTTGGTAGCACATACACATAGTACCTTTCTGCATCAGCTCTACTTTCATGAGTTCTCTGCACTAGCCCATTCTCTCCCTCCTTTTGATCCCAAATGTATCCCTTATACATCTTGTATTCTGTATAGCAGGGGTGCTCAATCTCCAGCCCAAAGGCCAGATTTGCACCACACTGCTATGTCACCTGGTCTATGGGACTACCTACAGGTCTGGAAATTTGGTAGTGGGAAAATGGTGGCACCAATCCCCCGCTGCCAAAATTCTGGACCCATGGGGAGTCCCAAGCTCTGCATGCTAGGACACAGAGCTGGGTAGGGGCAGTGCCAGGTTCCAGGAGCTGGTTCTGGTGTGCAGGGTTGGGAAGGGAGAATGCCAGGTCCCTAGGATCCAATCCTGGTGTGCAGGGGGTGATGCCAGGCCCCTAAGATCCAATACCAGCATGCAGGGAGCAGGAAAGGATGGCACTGGCCCCTGGGACCCAAACTTGGCACATGGGGGTAGGGGGGAAGGGAGCAGTGCCATGCTCCTGGGATCCAAACCCAGCAGACAGAGGTGGTACTGGACAGGAGGCCTCCAGGACCCAAACCCAGCAAGCAACATGTGGAAGTGGGCGGGTGCTGGGGTCCAGGTCCCAATCCAGCCTCACAGATGGGCTCCATGCCACTCATCTGGCCCACCGGAAAAAAAAAAAAAAAAAAATGAACACCACCGTTTT
>NW_017729006.1:43097329-43103677 GCF_001723915.1 Gavialis gangeticus | reverse complement strand
GAAAAAAAAAAAAAAAAAAATGAACACCACTGCTGTCTAGTATCCTCTCACACAAAACTAGTGGAGTAATAACAATCCAATCTGAATTCATGGTTCCACACAGACACTAACAGCATTTCACAATAATTATGTTAATAGGAATTCAGAGGCAAAATTAACACGGTTTCACAATCCATAGCCAGTAATAAAATGAAGCTTAATTCAATCCCTCAATATTCGACCAAATACTGTCCACGCTGAAAAAGGTTACCAGATCCTACCACGTATTCATCATCCAAGATAAGACCCAGTCTGATATATCAGTTCTAAGGCACTGGCCTTATGCAAAACTTTTCCTGTAAGGGAGAAGGACAACTGAATTAACTCTACCATTCATATATATGGAGGGGGACCCACATATATATGCATGGGTGAGAAAGTTACTGTTTAATTATGTTGAAGAATGATTCTAAATATTCACCAGATTCCACAACACATTCCATTAACATGCCCTACAAGTAGAGTTGGTTAGAAAAAAAAGAATTGATTTGAAGAATGCATTTGGAAAAGCCTCTGCAATATTTCACAGGACCTGTAGATTGGGCCTCATGACTCCATTGTTTTTCTTATGGACCTGACTCCCTGTCTGGACTTTTATTTCCCACAATGCACAAACGTCTCTCCTCTTGCTGAACAATTCAGGTGGACTCTGCAAATCCCTTATCACCCAAGATACAGCTCCCATTCAGGCCATGGAATTTTTTTTTTCCACCCAGCAAAAGACCTTAGTTGTAAGCTTGGTAAAAGATGAAGTTTTTCAAGTAAAGTAGATTTTGCAAAAACAAGATAAATCACAAATCCAGTTTTCTGTGGGGAAAAGAAGAACGGAGGGAAAAGAGTCAGCCACCAAAATCTTTCACTGTGCTCTGAAAATAACCCTAAGGTAGACAAAAAAAGAGACTCTTCAACAGAAGTTATGGGCTACTCAGTATTAGTAAGTCAGAGAATCTGGCCCTTGATGTTTTTGGTTGGATGTAAAGCCAAAGAAAAGTAGCAATAGTTTTGCATGGATTGACATATCCAGGACACCCACTGTGTATAGAAGTGTCCCTGAGAACAGCCTAGGGAACATAATGCCAATGCTCTAGCACAGCAATATTCAACGTTTTGGTGCAACAAGCAAGACCAGTAGCAGAGCAGGGGTGGGAGGGGTGCTATCCATGGGCCAGGATCAGGCCCTGCTCTGCAAATTGGGTACCCCAGTGCCAAATCAGGGCTCCATCCCACCTCCCTTGGCCCTACACCACAAGATCAGGGGCCCAGTCCCAAACTGCCTCTGCTCGGCCCAACACTGCAGGATCAGGCCCTACACTACCTCTAGCCAGACCCTGTGTACCCAGACAAGGCCCCAGGCCACCTCTGCATGCTGATTCAGCATGCTATCTGGCCCATGGTGCTCCCCATGGGTCCCAAAATTTGGCAACAGAAAGGCAGCAGTTGCTGCCACAGCTCCCCCACCATCACATTTTCAGGCTCCCCAGGGACTGGGCAGCATAGCTCAGCAGTCCAGATCTGGACTGCAGGCCAGGGGTTGAGCACCCCTACTCCAGCAGCTGGCCTGTTAAATATCCATATAAAACAAAAAAAGGCTCTTATTAAAGTTAACTAAGTTAACTAAAAAGTTTTCTGTGCACTGTGTTCAGCACTTCTGAGGGCTGAATGGATCCTGCTAAGACATGCATCAAAATGAATATGCTACAAGATGCATTATATTATATATAAAATAAATAATACATCTTGTAGCATATTCATTTTGATTCATGTCTTAGCATATAT
Organism: Gavialis gangeticus; assembly: GCF_001723915.1. Classification (NCBI taxonomy): domain Eukaryota; kingdom Metazoa; phylum Chordata; order Crocodylia; family Gavialidae; genus Gavialis; species Gavialis gangeticus. Next base: position 43,101,862 of record NW_017729006.1, on the reverse strand, counting down.
ACACACATTTTATATACATTAGCCATCCTAGTGAAAAGACAGCTTCTACTACATTGACCTCTTTAAAATAAAATCAAAATCTAGAAGTAAGCTGGAAATACAGCTCTTGGAAAAGGAGTTCAAAAACAGCCAGAGGTCCTCCTGAGTCTAGCAGTTCATCAGACTAGCACAGTTAAGACATGACAGTTTCAGTAGCCCAAAATACACAAGGGAGTAACGTGGCTAGCATTATAGGAGGTAACCTTTGACTCTGCAGCTCAAATGATCAAGTGCCTGTGTACAGCTGTGTCACAAGGGAATTGTCTTTGGCAAAAAGTCTAGAGAGCATCTTTAATTCATGCCTCTGGAACCACAGTAAGAAGCCTCATTGAAAAAGCAGATAGCTATATTAAATGATAGAACCACACTGGGAGGCCTGGACAATGAAATACCAATAGCAGAACATCTGATTTTGTTAATTTCCCCTATTTCAACTATTTTAATTTTCTGACTATTAAAAAACAGCTTCAGGAATACAAAAAGCTGACAACCAGAATGGAAGATAGCTGTATCAGAACAGCCAGCTCTCCAGGGCTGTGTTTCTTCAAAAATATAACATAATTACTTCTGCATGAGCTGCACACGAGTGACTGTAATCCTGGTTTTTCCAGAAAAGTTGAGAAGACTAGGAATCTCTGGACTACTACAACAATAAATCGCACAAGACACCACTGAGCAAACAGGGATCACTGGGAATAGAAAGGGCATGGCTAGCCATTGATTTGTTCTCTCTTTAGCCTTTGCACCCAATAAGTCACACTTTACTCCACAGACCAGGAGTAGATCTACTCCACCCCACCGTGCATCACACCTTCAGAATCCATTAAATCTAGAGCACGGCAATACGTTAGAATATACTGGAGCTTTCACACCACTAGCCACATGGAAACGAGCCTGAGAAAAGCCATAAGATCTGTTATTTCCTGCTAAAGCAGATTTAAATGGGTCAAAAACTACTTCAAAATAAACAGAGCCATCATCCATCAAATTCATAAAACCCTAAAGCCCTCACACTTCCAACCTTAAAACGGGATAGTTAATTGATAACATTCCACTTGAAGTATGGTGCTTGGTAATGGCAACAGGAATTCCAGCCAACACTGTCAGGGAACAACAGGAGAGACATACAGAGAGATACAGAGACTCATCCAAAAACAAAGAGGTTGGAGCACACGTGGCATTGCTGACTGCCTAGATGCAAAGAGGGAGCAAGAAGCAAACAGATGTGAAAGGAAACATTCTTGCCACAAATGCAGCATGTTCCCCCCCTCAGATGATTAAAAATGCTAGGAAAAGAACTAGTGGACAAGGTTGTTTAACCATAAACAACAGAGTCATTCAAGAATTGATTAAATGAAATCATGTGAATACTGCACATCACACAAGATGGCCGGCAAAAGGTCAAGAGCCTTTTCTCCTCTGTTTCTTTATCCTTTGATAGAGTCTACAGAGCCAACATTTGTATCAAGCTTCCTTTAATTGTACCTGCACAGAATGTGCAAACTGAAGCCCCCAAGCAACCTTTATGCCCCCAACCCTGTTACTGAAAGTTCAAAGAGACGTACCTAGAATAGGCGACACTACTTAAAATTTGTCCCCAGTGACAGCTAGATGCTGGGTAAGAGTTACTGCATGAATGAAGAGCAGAGGTTCTAACAAGATTACTTATTCCCCCCCTTCCTTGTCCACCACTGCTACTGTCCCAAGCTGACCCAGGGGTAGGGGAGCGCCAGAGCCACTCTTGCTCCACTAACTGTGCTCAGCTGGGAACAGCAGCAGCTGCACCAGGTGGATTCCCCTCCATGAGTCTGCTCCAGGGCTAGCAGGGAACCAACCCCCTGGGGGACTGAGCAGGAAGGGGGAACCTGCCCACTGCTATCACAACTGCTGTCCTAAGGTGTTCCTGAACAACCTGGCTAAAGCAAGGCAGGGATGGCCTCTGGAACACCCCCAGCCCCAGGGGAAACTGAAAAGAGCGGAGACAGTGGCAGAGGTGAGGGTAGGGGTGGGGGGGAACAAGTTGCTAAGCACTGAAAGGGAAAGAGGGGTGCTGAGAGCAGGCAGTGGGAAGGGAGGAATTCTTTTTGATTTGGGGATTTCAAAGAAGTCCCTAGCTGCTGCTCTCACAGGGCGGTCTGAAAGGGGGTGCGACTGCACCACTGTACTCCTGGATCTGTTCCTGCACCTCTCCCATTAGCCAGAAAAAGCTATGTCTTCCCACTTTTGGAAAGCTGGAAAGGTCCATCTTACTCTGCACTGTTGCAGTTCTGCTGCTTAATAAACCCACCTTCAGAGTGGGAAACAGTATGTGACTGGAGCACATGGCTGTTATTTTAAACTGTCTGATTTGGTGAATCTGCTTCCTGGTCTTCCAAGAAAGAGTAAAATGCTATATATGGCTTATATACCGCATCAGCTCCAATGCTTTGGCTTCTTCAGAACAAACACTTGTAACATTCAGGCTAGACAAAAAAAATGAATGCTTGTGGACTGGGTTCACTTTCAAAGCAACAGAGAGTGCGTCTTAGAGCAACTAGGAAAGAGTCAGTGTATCAGAAGAACATGTATATAATACCTGTTATTGCTTGCAGATGCTAGTCATATCAGTAAAAGCTTTTTGGAGAGAAAAAAAAAAAAAAGCTCATTAGGGACAAGGAATGGAGCAGAGGGAAAAAGAACTTACTTGATTTTACTGAAGACAATGTCAACATCTGTGATCGTCACATTCTTCCCATCTATCACATGACAGTCCTTACATAACTTGGACCAGTTCTTCCCATGCATTTCTTTTCCTGTGGCTCTGGTATCTCCATGGATGGCAAATTTTCTAAAAGCCTCTTCAAGGGCACTGAGCTCTCCTGCCACGGCCCCCTCATGGGAACTGTTGGACTCGCAGGACAACCGTTTAGCTGCCTTCTCCTTTACTGGATCTGCTGGAGACTTTGGAGGAGTCTTATTTGCAGATTTAGCGGACTTCGTTTTGCTGTCAGCCATTGTGCTGCAAAGAGGAAGGGTCGGGGGGGAAAAAGCAGCGAACAATCAGTAAATTTCTTGCTAATTAATTTGCATGGCTTTCCCTTTATTAGGATGCCCTTGAGAACTATACATTCCCCTGTTCATGTCAGAGTCTCTGGAGGCCACTTAGGTATGCAATTAGCAGTAACTTTGTACACCTCCTATTTGGATTTTCCCTAACAGTCCAAAGGCACAAATATATCCACAAAAATATTGTATGGCCTGGTTTCATAAAAAGGTTGCAAAACCATCCACATCTAGAAAAGTCCTCCAGTATACAGAGCCAGAGGACAAAAAATGAGAATTCTAAAAAAGTCAAGAAAACTTACCTCTTCCATCACTATAGCAGCTGATGCAATGGTACTCACCAACCCCCATTTTCTACAGAAAGCTACACTGGGCACGATTGTGGTCTCAGTCATTGGTGTAACCCCACTGTTTTAGAAACTTAGAAGCTTAATCTCCAGGACTATTGTAATAAAATACATTTCTGTAATGGAAATGAATCCATTTCTGGGGTATATTAATGGTCACAAGGACTAACAAATATAAAATCCTCAAACTTCTTGGACATTGCCCTTCTGTTAGCAAAACCAGTAGCTGGAAATCTGAGAACTGATCTGCCCAAGCGTTTTGAAATGAAGGCCTGCAGGAAGCAGCAGTGATAAAAAGCATGCCCTTGTTCCAGAAGACAGCATTCATATTTGGTTTCATCTAGCCTATCTATTCCCCATAGACTTCTCCTGAAGGGCATGTCCATTGCAAAGTACTGTGGAGAAAGTAAGCCTTATGCTACTTCACTTAACATGCGTTTTCAGTCACTAAACACAGAGCACCAAGAAAAGAGGTACAACTTCACAGACCTGAAAGACTAATCTACCTGAGACACTCATCAGTGATAATGCAGAGAAAGACATACCACTCCTATCTAACTCACCCCTCTCTATATATGGACTGAACGACACTTTCTATTTATCCTGTCTGCCCTTCTGAAATGGTAAAAAGATCTTCTCTCTTAACTCTAGTTTAGTTTCACTTATATCACATTGGCTAGCCACACAGACTATGTACAAAATGCAATATATAGCCAATGAGAGTTTTATTACATGGAAGGCCTGTCTTGGTTGCCACCAGCGCACACATATAGCAGCAACAAATGTGATGAAAAGAACTCTCAGCTTCTATCTGCCCCTAGTTTTCCCACTGGCTAATTGCCAATTGTCTGATGTAAAGCTAAGGAACCAATATGTACCCTTACACCCCAAACTATGTTCTTTTCCTGCTCAGTCCAGGTCTTGTACCCCATAGTAGCAGTTGAGCATCTACTACTCACTGTGTACCATGTGCTAATAAGCTTATGGCTTTTCCAAATTCAAGCCTGGATCCCAAGGACATGCTTATACCCTGTCCTGATACTCACAATATATACAGCAGAGATCTCACATGGCTACCAGTTGTAATAACACACAACTGGAAAGT
>NW_017729006.1:43083763-43092329 GCF_001723915.1 Gavialis gangeticus | reverse complement strand
TACCCTTACACCCCAAACTATGTTCTTTTCCTGCTCAGTCCAGGTCTTGTACCCCATAGTAGCAGTTGAGCATCTACTACTCACTGTGTACCATGTGCTAATAAGCTTATGGCTTTTCCAAATTCAAGCCTGGATCCCAAGGACATGCTTATACCCTGTCCTGATACTCACAATATATACAGCAGAGATCTCACATGGCTACCAGTTGTAATAACACACAACTGGAAAGTGTACCACTGGAAATCATTCATACCTGAAATGTCATGAAGCTCTCTGGGCACCACTACATGTGCATCAAAGCTGCTCCGATGCACTATAATTATAGCGCATCAGATTGATTAATCAAGTCTGCTGGAGCATGGCAATTACTGAGCTCCATCAGAATCCAATGTCATGTGTATCAGCATCCCCACACTGCAAAATGGTGGTGGGGTGTTTTAACTGAAGCTCATTCGACAAGTTTTAGTTAAAGCACCCCCCACTGCCATTTTTCAGCGTGGGGACACTGATACACATGACGCTTCAGGCATTTGATTAGAGCAGCTCTCTAGGCACTTTAATTAAAGCCTGCCCTCTGAGCACATGTATAAATAAATGCTCTCCATGACTGACTTCTACTCATTTGCAGGAAGCAGTGAAAATACAATGATAAAGTTCAGTGTTGGGTAACAGTAACCACAGATTTCCTATTTTTTAGTATTTCTTGTTTGTTCTAGCTGCAGCAGTGTAATTATAGTCACTTGGATTCTTTGGCTGGTTTTTAACTGTCTGGCCAAAAGTCTTTCAGTCACTATGTTGTGTCACATGGCCAGGGAACTAACTCTCTTTGAAATTTACACTCTCAAAGAAAGCAGCTAAGTTAGTTCAACATAACACCAAAGACACCCCCCACCGCCCACCCCCCCCACACACAGGTTTCCCCTGAAATTACTTTGACAACACAAACAAAATCAAAGACAGGTACTATAAATGTTTTTACCTATTTTCAACAGAGGGCATCCTCTCTGTACGAGTCTGCGAGTGACGAGACAGCAGTCTACAATGAACTTCTCAGAGCAGGAGTTTTGCAGCCCTATGTTAGAGACAAAGACTAATACAAAGGAGCTTTGCATTGCCGCTACGTGATAAATTTCCACCATGCAATATATCTATAAGTAAACAGCGCGGACCATGAAGCAGTCTTGTATATATTAAAGATTTTTAAAAACATAGATTTTAAAAAGGGCTCGGAGAGCAAGATATGTTACACTATAAAGAATTCTTCTTTTGTTATCTAGGCACACATGAAGCAGATAAAAATGGCAGAAAACAGGATAGAAGATTTAATATAGAAGTCTCACGGAAAGCTGAAGACATACACCATCTTCTACCCACACAAAGTCACCTGTCAAGAATGACCCTTTTTCTACAGTGAGATTTTTAGGAAGATCTGCAGCCTACAACACCACTGGTCTATGCCATCATTTGTACTAGTTGTGAGCATTTTTACCAAATGTACTGTCCCGACTTGGTCAAAACAGAATTAAAGCTACATTTTATCTGAAACATCCCCACCCCCTTCCCTCCCTGCCCCAGAAGGAAGGGTTTTAAAACCAAGCCACAAAGATCCCCAAACCCTTGGTCAAAGCCATACAAAGCATGAACTCAAGGAATACACTGCTCCACATCTGCAGACATCTGAATCTAAAAAAAAAAACTTATGGGCCCCAACTGGTTCTAACCCCCAATGGCTCCAGACAGAAACAGAAAGCATCTCTAAAAGCTTGAATTTATGCCAGATCTGACACTGTGAATCAACATCAACTTGACCCCAGAAGCAGACAAGAAGACAGAAGGGCCCTAGACCTGCTGTGGTAGAATACCTGCAGCAAGTATCAGTCAGCAGCTTTATTTTGCACCAAATAAGAGGTTTTAACTGACCGCTTCTGCAGAGCACAGCAGCAATGGCAAAACTCCCAGTCAAGACAAAGTAACTCTGCTAGTTTTCAATAAAAAGATAAAAGGTCATTGTTTTGGCCATCGGGGTTATCTGGCCATGGTCAAGTCAGCTATATCCCGTTATCTTGCCCTCTCTTCCAGTTGTCAGTTGCACCAATTGAAATCCCATTATATGTACTCAACAGCAAGTGTAAGTGGGCCTATGAGTCTAACCTATGCTCCATCATATGCTACTTCTGCATGTGGTCTCCACATCTAGTCAGAGAAATTATTCAGTGCATTAGTCCAAGGAAGTCATGTTTTTTAATAGCCTGTGAATAAATCAGAGATGATAATATAGCTTACTTATTACCTCAGTCTCTGAAGAATGCTAAGAGGAACATATACAGACTTAAAATAACTCAGTATTGAGATGAATACTCTCTCTCCTCTCTCACCCCCATCAATAAAATGCCTTCCAAGTACATGACTTTCAACAATCCTAGAAAAGCCACAGAGAATACTCCAGTCAGATCGCTTGCTTTTCATTTCAGTCTTGATTTTGTCAGCATAAGTGCAAAGAACTTCTGACCACCTAAAACACATGATGAAAGGCCTAACCTTTAGAGTTGGGCTTTTCCCACAGTTGTCACAGATTTTTGTGGAAATTCCCTCTTTGTCTGAATAGCCATGTTAGCTATGATTTATCTTTGCAAATCTTTTCTGAAATTAGGAAGCTTAGCAAAAAGGCTACCTCATAGCTTGTGTTCATGAAAATGCTGATTCATCATCAACTATAAGCTTTCAGATAGTACAAAGAATGCACTCAAAGCTTCTGTGAACTTTTGAGGGCAAATATTCAGAAATCACTTAAAAGACAACTATTTGACCCAGCTAGCATGAGAAAAACGTGAGCTGAAATAGGGAGTAAAAATGTTAGCTTCTGTTAAGGCTGAGAAAACAGCAGTCGTTTCAAAAAGAAAATTTACAGTGATTTTCAAAGAGAAAAATCAACTAATTAGCTGGCAGCACAGTTTGGGGAGGAGGTAGATGAGCAGCCAACAAAGACAAAAGAACAGGTTAGGGACTATTTAGAAAAGTTGGACGTGTACAAGTCAATGAGGCTAGATATGATACACCTACTGTGATTGCAGAGCTGCTAGCCATTCTTTGAAAATTCATGGTGATTGGGAGAAATCCCGAATGACTGAAAAAGGACAGATATAGTGCCATTCTTTAAGAAAGGGAAGAACGAGGATCTAAGGAACTACAGGCTGGTCAGCCTCACCTTAGTCCCTGGAAAAATCATGGAGCAGATCCCTATGGAATCCATTTCTATGGACTTGGAGGAGAGGGAGATTAGGCACAGTCAGCATGAATTCACCAAGGGCAAGTCATGTCTGACCAACCCGACTGCCTTCTATGATGAGATCACTGGTTCTGTAGATGAGGAGACAACAGTGACCATAATATACCTGGACTTGAGCAAAGGTTTTGATACGCCACCTGCATCATTTTCACAAGCAAACTAAGGACATACAGGTCAGATGAATGGACTGTAATGTGGATAGAAAACTGGCTGGACTGTGGTGCTCAAAGAGTAGTAATCAGTGGCTCAATGTCTAGTTGGCAGTAGTATCAAGTAGAGTGACCCAGGGGTCAGTCCTGGGACTGGTTTTATTCAGTATCTTCATCAATGACTCGAGAGATGGGATGAAGTGCACCCTCAGTACACTTCCAGGTGACTCCAAGCTGGGGAGGAGTAGTAGATATGCTGGAGGATAGAGATAGGATTCAGAGAGACCTAGAGAAAACGAGGATTGGACAAAAAGAAATCTCATGAAGTTCAATAATGAGTAGTACAAAATCCTGCACTTAGGGATGAATCCCATGCACCAGTACAGGGACTGGCTAAGCAGTAACTCCGCAGAAAAGGTCACAATGGACAATAACCTGAATATGAGCCAACAGTGTGCCCCTATTGAGAAGGCGGCTAATGGCATACTGGACTGCACTGGTAGAAGTGTAGCCAACAGATAGAGGGAAGTGATTACTCCATTCAATTCAGTACTGTTGAGGCCACATCTGGAGTACTGTGTCCAGTTTTGCTCCCTCAGCCCCTTCCCCCCACTACAGAAAGGATGTAGACAAATTGGAGAGTCCAGAGGAGAGCAACAAAAATGATTAGGGAGCTAGGGCACATGACTGCTGAGGACAGGCTGGGGAAACTGGGCTTATTTAATCTACAGAAGAGAAGACAGAGAGGATTTAATAGCAGCCTTCAACTACCTGAAGGGTGGTTACAAAGAGGATGGAACTAGACTATTCTCAGTGGTGGCAGATGACAGAACAAGGAGCTATGGTTTTAAAGTTGCAACAAGGGAAGTTCAGGTAAGATATTAGGTAAAATTCTCTCATGAGGGTAGTAAAGCACTGTAATAGGTTACCTAGAGAGATGGTAGACTCTCCATCCTTGGAGGTTAAGACCCAGGTAGACAAAGCCATGGCTGGGATGATATAGCTAGGGCTGGTCCTGCTTTGAGCAGAGGGTTGGACGAGGTGACCTCCTGAGGTCCCTTCCATCCCCAACTTTCTATGATTCTATTAAATATTCACTGCTGAAGTTCTCTCAAAGCCAAATATTATAAAACTTAAGAAAGCCTACATAAAGACTTAGTCACACACAACCACATCCTGAAGTATGTAATTGAGGTTATGGCCATTTGGGTAACTTTGCTCTCCTTCCCACACCACCACCAAAAAACACCCATTGCAGTTTCAAGGAGGATGTTATATAGAAACACGTCAACTTCAAAGCCAGCCTTAATGCTGTTAGCGTCTCCCACTCTCTTCCTCCTAAACATCAGCAACTTCAGGCCACCATATTGCCACCATTTTGCACAGAGCTGACCATAACGGTTAATAATGGTCACAAGCTGGCAGAGGGTAGATTCAGACTAGATATCAGGAGGCGCTACTTCACGGTCAGGGCAGCTAGGATCTGGAACCAACTTCCAAGAGAAGTGATGCTGGCTCCTACCCTGGGGGTCTTTAAGAGGAGGCTGGATGAACACCTTGCTGGGGTTGTTTGACCCCAGTACTTCTTCCTACCGAGACAGGGAGTTGGACTTGATGATCTGCTCAGGTCCCTTCCGACCCTACCAACTATGAAACTAAAACAAATATAATTTAAGGGAGAGAAAGAAAGCAAGCAAGCTGGGTTTCTCTTATGTATTTGCAGAGAGGAAGGGGGTACAGGAAAGGGGAAGGAACAGTGTTCGTCCCAAAAGTTTCTGACCTCTCGTTCATATTTAGACTGCTACGCTTTAAAGCAGGGCTGTCCAACTGGCAGCCCGCTAGCCACGTGCGGCTCATGAGACGTTAACATGAAGCCTGTAGGTTTCTACCTGGCTGCCCCTTTGCCCACTGCTACTATATCCACAGAGCTAGGGTCTCTTCTTCTCCTTTCTTTGCCTTCCAGAATATCCTGCCCTACCTACCTACTTTGGTTAGTCTATGAGGTGAAAATCTACCCTATCTCCTATATTAAGTGAACAGAACACTGATGGTCTTAGTTTAAGCACTGTTCATTCCCTCCCCCCCACCAAACACCAAATAAAACCAGCCAAGAAGCCCTACCCATCACTAAGAGCATTTTAACCCAATTTTTGATGCCTCAGTGCCAAGCCATTTCTAAGCTTGGATATCCCCAAAAAGCATTAGAGAAATCTCTCAGAGATGAGATCACCTAACTTTTCAGAAATCCCCATTTCATTTCCAAATCCCTTGTCCAATTTGCCTCCAGCTTCCCAGGAAAAAAAAAATTCCATCCGAGCATCAGATCACAACCCTGAGCTATTAGGTAGGTTGCTTTCAACTGGATGCAGTGAGTGTCATATCAAGTTTACAATAGGAGCCTTGTTTCATCATGAACTCATTCAGAAGAAGCCAGTGTTTCTTCATAGAATGCACTCAAATAGGGCAGTAGAGACAAAGGATTAGAACAGGCCAGCATACTTATTCTACTAGCTCTAGAGTACGTTTATTATAACCTCAGATTTCAGACAATCTAATTACCAGAGAGATGTATACTTTAAACCAGGTTTGACTGATTGCCCTGCTAGCTTTTCAGTAACTTCTCTCTTTAAACTATTCACCAACTGGCAAGTGGCAGAGACCGGATCAGAATCTTGCAAACCACATAAGCAGTCCTCAGTGCAGGCTATTTAAAGGGAAGAAAGGCATTTTTAAAATGTTCCCTGGGAAAAGTTTAAAAGGGAAAAGGATCTACAGAACACAAGAATAACTACAGCTGACCTTGCACTCCCAGAGAGAAGGACTTCCAAAAACTACTTCTTTCTACCTGCTGCATGTCCTGGGGCACCCCAGCCCCAAGCCACACTTCACACGGACAAAACCAGCCACTGTAAGGCACTGCTCCACAGGACAGCAAAGAATAAGGCTTCCCTGGCAAGGCCTCTACACTCAATGAAGGGAACTGTGGCATGACTACTGTACATAAGGCAGGGGTTCTCAATCTTTTTAGGTTGGAAGCACCCCTCAGAAAATGCCAGCTTGTCCACAGCTGAATACAACACCTACCCATGGTGGCAAATTACAGTTCTGGAAGGAGAGGCAGACGGATGTGGTCCTCAAGGGGTCCCTAAAACTCATTAAGTGGCCTTCTACCCCTGTTTTAGAAGAACATACTAGATGCCATTTTCACGAGAGATCTGGATTTGCAAAGAGCAGCAAACATTTGTTTTTTTCCTCAAGTGTATCATTGTTTCTGTTTTGCTTTAATATTTGCTGTCTTCTTGTTGTTTTTAAAATATTACATAATTGTATTTATAGGGAAACCTCATCTATTTTCTGTATGTAATTATTTATGCCAAATTAAAGCAACAGTGACAAAGTTCAGCAGATGGAATTTTTCCCCCCATATCTCTGGGTAAACATTCAAACTTAGAAAAGAGCCAAGCAGCTGGAGAAGTGAAATCTCCTTATTCAGTGGTAGCTGCTTTAAGCAATTGCAGTGCAAGCTTCCCTGGCATTTCCTCTTGTAGAGATCTGTAAGAATCAGAGTTAATGCAGTCCTTTTTTTCTAAAACTTTGCCCTGGGCTGAACTGCTCTAAATCAGGACTCAAGTCTGCAAGATAATGTGAATTCACTCAGCAACACAGTGGGTTTGGGATGTAGGCAGCATGTTGTTCACTGTAAACTCAACTTTAGCCTGAAGCATGTTTCAAAGTGGTGCACAGGATTCAGATTCATAGCCCTTAAGAAAAAAAATGCACGGCTAAAACCTATGGAGTTCTTTGAAAATCTACTTGCATCCAGTACTATGGACAGGGCACAGTAGGGTAAGATATACAACTTACTTAAGCTTCCACCAACTCACATCCACTGCTGTCAGAAAACTGAATGACACCTTTCTCAATGCTTTTCCTACTTCACAGAAAACTAGAATGTCAGATTCTTGTGCCCGTCAAAAGAATTGCCTTGAAAGATAACGCTGAATCTTGTCTCTGACAAGTGGTTATTATTTTTATTACCAAAACCAAAGCTAACTATCAGTGTAATTATGTTACAAGACTACTGATGTACACAAGTAAATTCAGTTATCAGTAAATTACATTACCCCAAAGAAAATTCTTCAGGTTGTTTAAAGAGGAACACCCAACCACATTAATTACTAAAATAATAAATACAGGCAGCTAAGATGTTCTTTGTAAACATAACTTAATCCAACACACACACACTCCACCTCTCCAGAGTGTACAGTAATAGACACACCGCAACCATCACAACTGCACTGCATCAAAACTTTAACTCCAACTACGAGCAATGTGCTGCTCTAAGGCATCTGCCTGCCAGTGGAATGTATGATGTACTATTTTCCACTATGTTCATTCTACATCCACAGATGAATCCCCCTCAACAAGTTTGTTCCCAGATCTGCTGGGCTACCATCCACTGGCAGAGGAATACACGTCACATGCAAAATATTTAGAGTGTCCACACCCAGGAAGGAGGCAAGCTCACCTGGCCAGCTCAGGCTTCCCAGAATATCAGAATATTCTGTAATTCGCAAAGGCCTTCAAATTCACTTTTATTATAACATGAAACACAAAAGATGCCTAACTGTTCAGTCCAGATGTTTTCTCATAGCACAGCAATGAGAGGACTGAACTAAACAGGTACACATATAGCAATAGTTTCAAGGAGTCTTTGCCTATTTAACCTCATAGCTCTCCTTCACAATACTTTTTTAAGTGAGTCACCACTGGTTCTATATAAAAGGTCCCAAGCCATATTAAACCTTAGGGTTAGTGGGCTGCACTCCACTGAGCCTTGTAGATCTGCTGTACTGTTAACACAGCTCAAATCCTTCATTTCCTAGTACATTTTCCTCTTGTGTCAAAATACTACTTTCAGAATTACATAAGAAACTGCTCAACAGTGAAAAATTTAAAGAACTGTCTAGCTTAACAGAAAGCAACTTAAGAAGTGGCTTCACTGCCACGTTTAAAGCACTTTCACAGAGAGAAAAAATACTAGGTATTAAAGGACAGAAGCATGAAAAGAAACCAATTTAGGAATCGGGCACAATTATTGTAATGGAGAAAACAATTAATCATTACAATC
>NW_017729006.1:43073538-43078763 GCF_001723915.1 Gavialis gangeticus | reverse complement strand
GAAAAAATACCAGGTATTAAAGGACAGAAGCATGAAAAGAAACCAATTTAGGAATCGGGCACAATTATTGTAATGGAGAAAACAATTAATCATTACAATCAACTATGAAGGGAAGTAGATACTCCATTTCTTGATATAGTACTTTCAAAGCAGGGCGATTTAATCACAGAGGAAATATGCTTAGTCCAACATTTCTGGAAATTGTGCTGTAGTCAAATGCAGGGTACTGGGCTTCATGCTGGGTAAATGGGTGAAATCCAGTAGTCTGCAATACAAACCAGGTCAGACTAGATCAGAAGCATCAAACAGATGGCCTGCAGGCTGGATCTAGCCCACGGATCTGTGTCATTCAGTCCACAGGGCTCCTGGAGCTGCTGAGACTTAGACAGTAGGGCAAGTAGGACCACATTAATACCTGCAGCTCCCTGAGCTGGCACAACAGTCTCTGAGCCCACTGACAAATTCCCAGGTACAGAGCCATATCGTAAACTCACTTTGTCAGCAGCAAGGTGAGGGGTGGCAGTGTTAAGTCCTGCAGCTTCCTGACCCAACACAGCAGCTCCAGGCACTTCTGGGGCTTAGCACAACCAACACTCACTCACCCTGTTGACAGATCCAATCTGCAAGGAGCCCTGAAATCCAGATCCAGCTCAGGAAGCCAAACGCCCTTGAGAACCTAAGACTAGATCATCATATAGCCCAGTAGGTGGCAACCATTTCAAGCTGTGGGCTGAAACAATCTGGCTCCTGTTCCCTGCAGGACAGGTGGTTTTTATGGCATGTCAGTAGCAGGGGGCTTCCCCTGCACCTGCACCAGGGCTAGACTGCAAGAAACCACACCTGTGCCACTACTGCTTCTCCCAGCAACTCACTCCCCAGCTGGGGCACAGATGCAGCTTCCAGCCAGTGGAGAGCTCTGCCAATGCCAGGCAGCAGGAAACTGCACCCAGGTTGCTGCATCTTCTGCACTGCAGCCGAGAGGCAGGGGTGCAAGGAAAGGGAGGAGGAAGAAGCAGAAGCAGCATGGATGCAGCTTCCAGCTGCCCAGCCCTGGTGCAGCTCCCCACTAGCCAGAAGCTGAACCCATGCCACAGCCAGAAGGCGGCTACAGAGCCAGGGAGAAGAAACAGCGACAACAAGGGCTCAGCAGGAAGTTGCCCAGCTCTGCGCAAGTTAGCCCTGGTGCAGTCACAGGCATAAGCAAAGCCCTCAAGCTCTGCAGGCAAAATTCAGTGGCTCTGCAGGCTAGATCTAACTCATGGGCTGTATGGCTGCTCGAACACACTTAAAAAAAAACAAACAAAAAAAAAACATCTTTACCAGAAGCAGTGCATTACTTAGACCTGGCTCTGTAATGTCCGTATAGAAGATCAGGCACTTCAGTGGTGTTTTTTGGTGCTTTAATAGCCGATTCAATCCACTATTAGATAAAAGTGCCAAACAAGCCCCACTAAAGAGCCCAATCTATATAGACATTGGGCAAGTCGAGTCCAAATAAGATGCTGCCTATTCTGGACATGTGCTGGGCTTGACATGGGGCACACGGAGTTTAAAGTAAAGCACCACTGAGGGGGGGGAGGCGGGGGGTTAAGTCTGCAAGCAGCATACATTGCCAGCTCCTGATCTGGCCTAGGGCTTTCCAACTTCTAAGCAGCCGGGAGCCACGAGGCAAGGGTTGCATGCCACAGGCTATTCCCCCTTCCCCCACTCCACCACTGTGCTGCACATATAGACAGTCCCCACCACCTAAAACCTCCCGGCCTATGGGTACCCTTCCTGCACTGCATCACAGGCTCTCCCAGCATCACAGGCTGAGCTACCCAGCACCAAGGACAAGAGCAGGAAGCAAAAGACAGTAAAGGCAGGAAAATCTGGAGATCTTGACTGCTGCAGAAGAAGCCATAATGATGGGGGAGCAACTGCCAGATGGAAGCCTAGGTGTTCCCAGATTAAACCCTGTGAATGACATACGGCCTGCCAACCACCAGTTGGACTATCCTGATTTAGCCCTTTTTCGCCTTGAACTCTATGAATGAAAGGCCTCTTCAGTTTTACCTGTGAAAAACTACCTCTAGCAACACAGAGTCCCATCATATTGGTCCAAGACATGAAACCAGAGATGAAAGCTCTCCTCCCGAATCTTTATCAGTATGTTATGTAACACCTACAAGTCCCTCTGAGGTCAGCCATTCAAATACGTGTGCCTCCCTGCACAGTAAAACTAGCTAAGCTGGCTGTTCCCTCTTACTGGCTGACTACAGCATTCTGCTGCTTTGCTTTTCTTTTGATAGAAAAGTCAGAGTGCATCTTGCAGGCTCGCTCACTCATGCTTACTCTCTCCCCCCAGGTTCTCATTTAAACTTTTTTAAGATAAAGAGAGTCCTTTACTTGCAAGTCAAAACCAAAGGTCATAGGGATCCTCCCAATACAGGAGTCTTTTTGTCAGCAAGGTCTCCAAAAACAACTAGAAATATTGCTTTGCAGCAATTTTTTGCAGCACATGTAAAGCTGGGCAATTTTTTAAAATCAAAAGTTTAGTTTGCAGAGGGGGCAGAAACAACTGGGGAGAGCTTTTTGAAATATTCAAAGCATTTTGTTTTGGCATTTTCAAAGCAAAAAAAAAAAACCCAAAACTTTTTCATTTGGAAATAGTGTTTTCATTTCAAAGCTGGCCTGGATTGAAAAAAATGTCAAAAGATAATGTGTTTTACTTTGAATCAACCTAAACTGGAATTATTCGCATAGCTCTAACTGCATTGTAGGATATCAGCATCCCTCTCAGGGAACTGTGGAAGTCTGGTGTCAAGTTCCCACACCTCCCTCCATACCTAATCACATACCCAACCCCAAAAGCAAGCAGACTGCAATCCTAGGACAAAAGGAACACACAACTAAAAAAAAGCCAAATAAAACCTCAAACACATATCACAGGTGGAGCACAAGGCAGTACAGACACTTGGATTTTAACCTAAATACATTCTAATCATGAAAGCTTCTGTACTCCTCTGTCAGCTTGTACCCATTTGAGATCTCTTGTCTTGTACCTATATTGAAAGCTATTTGGGGCAGGTGCCATTTTTGTATAGTACTTGGATATAATGAAGTCCTAATGAAGACTCTTAAGCTCTATAATGCAGAAGATAATAAATATTTTCTACTAGCTGGCAAAAGCACCTAAAAAGATCTCATGAGCTTTATGTAATACAGTAATCTCTATTTTTATCATATTTCTCCCACAGCCTGCATATGCAAACACACCCTCTATTACAGCCTTTTGTGAAACTGAAGTCCAAAGACTAATTTTATTGTTGAGAAGCAATACTTGACTACAGGCAATTTTTAAAAGAAATAAGGGAAGTGGACACTAAGCTACTGCTAGATATCACATACAACTAATACTATCATTTCCCCTTTCATAGGTTTTAATGTTTGCTTTTAAAACTTTAAGTGTCTAAGAACTATCTGTTCACAACCCACCAAAATATGTCTGTCCACAATCTGTCCCTAACCCACCAAACTGTGACTCTCAAGTCATCACATGAAAGGGGTAAAGAGATGTTGGGGCAAAAAATAGATTTGCGTATTTAATTTCACTGGTATCTGCTGCATATGAAGGGCTTTTCAGAGCGAAGAAAGATTTTAAATATTTCATTAAAATCTATGGACTTAAGTAGACATGAGTAATACAGACGCAGAATCAGCTAGTGATTATGCTAAAGAAAATAATGCTCTTGATACAGGCACCATCACAAAAAACACCAGAAATGATTTCAAACTTTGTTATATCTTCACACAGCAAAAAAAGCAGACTTGTCATATGTCTGTATGTAAATCAAGAGAAATGCTTGAACTTTCTTGGCTTATTATTATTTTAACTAGTAGCCGTACTAGCTTTTCCTGTGAAGCAGAAACCCAGCTGAAATGCTAAAAGATTGTCCCTCTAGTCTAGCATATACCTAGATATGCAATTAAGTACAATCAATCTCAGCACACGTAACAATCCAATAACCTTAACTGCCTCTTCCTCTTAAAAGAACAGCTCTTTCAGGACAGGGCTGGGGGTTCATATAAAACCATATCCAGGAAAAATCTATCTACATGCAGCATAGCTAGAACTTCCTAAGTCTGGAGGGCATTATTCTTCACTACAGCCAACATACAGCTCAAAGCAAGCATTACAATCTTCCATATAACTACCATACATGCATTTCCATTTATGTAGACTATTGTAAATGGAAAAAAGGTCTAAAATGTAACAACTGAAGGGGCGTTTCTACCATTTAGTTTGCCTCTAAACTGATCTGCAGCTGACGCTACACGATTATGGAAGAGCATGTGCTTTTTTTACTATGGTACTTAAGCAAATGGTTTTCTAGCTTCAGTCATACCGTTGGTATCTGCAACGTATAAAAGCAAGCGGTAGGATTTGAAAGGGAAAAAAGCCCTAACGCTTTGTTGCAAAAGGTATGTGGGCCACTGGCAAGAGCCTACCAAACTGATCATATGGAAACGTTAAAAATAAACAAGTGGAAGCATTTGGTAGCAGTCCCCTTGATATCTACTAGGTTGCAGGCTCTAAAACAAACCATTTATGGCTTTCCCAAAGCTTGCCCCATTTTACTACTACTAATAGTAATAATAATCGTGGCACGAAGGGAAAAGAATTCAAACTATCTTCAATGCTCACAGAAGCACCAAAACGTGCAGAACGTAAAAACCTAACAACTCTGGTTTCTCTTCAGACTGCGTAAGTGGCGCGCATCCAGATACATGCAAAAAAAAGTCCTGTGTGCACGCACACTCATATTTTGGGACTTGCACGCAAAAGGGTCTCCTGTGACAATTAAAGGTGGGCCTGGAAGAGCCAGGAAGCCCAGTCCCACAGCAGCCGGCGCCCATCACAGCACGCTGGCACCCTGAAATGAGGATGACGATGCCTACCCCTGGGGCTTGCGGAAGCGATTCCAATTCCTGACATTTTCTAACTACTGGGAAGGGGAAAAGAAGTCAACCAAGTAACTAAGGGTGCCCCCCCAAGCATTTTGCTCCTCTCCCTGCATTTTTTTAAAGAAATTTTCCAAGCCAAATCAAGTCCAAATCTATGAGTCAGTCCAGCACCACAAGTGGCCGTACAGCCGGCAAACATCCTCCACCCTCACCAGGGGCTTCAGGTATTCCCAACGGCTTTTGCTGCTCTCCCCGCGGCTGAGCGCGCCGCCTGCACG
>NW_017729006.1:43066110-43073023 GCF_001723915.1 Gavialis gangeticus | reverse complement strand
GGGGTCGGGGTCAGGGCCGGGCGGCTAGGCGGGCCCGCCGTGAGGGGGTTAGGGCCAGGCCTGGGGCCAGGGGGACGCAAGGCCCGCGGCAAAGCCCAGCCCAGAGCTGTGGGGACAGGCACGGTGTACGAGGGCAGACTGACGCGGGGGGGCGGTGGGAAAAAGAGGGACGAGTGTAACCAAGGCCTGCAGCTTGGCTCTGGCCCCGCCTGGTCAGACCCTGGGACCAGGGAAGGGATGGAGCCCTGGAGTCACTGCTTCAGGGCAGCGGGCCCGGCTGGACACAGCGCCCTTCTGTAGCAGGGTGGCTGGCTCACAGCTTCCCCCGGGCTGCAGCCTAACCCCCTTCCACAAAGGCACTGCTTAGCCTCTGCAGAAGTACAAGGCAGAGGAAGGGGTTGAATGCTGGCTCTCACCTGCTAAAAATCGGAGGGGACAGCCTCAGATGTCCTGCATGAATGCCACATGTCCCCAGAGGCCGGGGGTGGGGGGCACAGCGAGCTCCCGCAGGTGGCAGCAGTGCTGTTGGCGGGAGCATGGCAGCAAGCGGGGAGCTTCTGCAGGTGGCCACGGCACTGGCAGCAGGGTGGGGTTGGCAACCACCCACAGACACCACTGGCATTATTGGCAGTAGCCAGTGGCGATCACAGACTCCCCACAGACACCACCGGCAGTGTTGGTGGCAAGGGGGGTGGCGAGCAGCAACAGCCCACGGGCACCTCCATAAGTGTCAGTAGTGCCTTTTTGCAGGGGGTGCACTACCACACACAGGCGCTGCATGTGCACCTGCATGCATCTCCTGTGTGTCGCCAATGCTGTCCTTCAAGGTGAAAAGCAACTCCTCTAGCACTCCCCCCTCTGCTACTGCCATGAAAAGCTTCCCCACCTCCTTGGATTCAGTCTGCTTTAACCACTGGGTGTCTGGGCACTGGTTCCTAGAGCTGGGCAAGAAGCTGAACCATTCACTCTGCATTCTGCTCTATGTTTTCTCCCCAGACAGTCTGTAAGAGCTGCATCTTCAGCTCTACTAAAAGGAGGAGCTATAACAAGGGAAAGCAATGCAGACCATAGCAAGCCAATTTGCAGTTCCTTGGACCTCAGCCAGATCAAGATCCTGCTAGCACCAATCTCGTCTCCTAACTAACTGGGTTTCAAACTGCACATTCTGTAATTGGATTAGACTATGGAGCTGATCCTAGCCTATTCCCAACTAAGTTCAAGTACAATATAAAAACTAAGTGTCCTGTTATATTTCTATAATTTAGCAGAGATCTGAGCTCCCAGCTTCTACCGTCAACTGCAGAAAGGCATACTTAGGGTAGACTTAGCCCTGGCATAAGTGGCATCCACCTTTACTCCATCAGATTTGTTCATGAAGCCTAAGCAGTCAGAACTCTTGTGGTCAATGTTCCCTCTAAGGACTAGGGGTCCATGAGCGCGCCACTTCGGTCCATGAGCACGCTGCTTCGGTCCCGCCTCCCCCTTTCGGTGTGGCATGGTTCACTTACTAAAGGTAAACATCTCACTCCTCACCCAGGGCAGGCAGTGGGGGCTGGAGGCTGGGGCCTGGTGCAGGCACCGCTGGCTCTGGGGAACTGCTCCGCTCCTCTGCATCGCCTCAGAGAGCAAGGAGGCACATGGCGTGAGGGCCGAGGAATGGAGCACTTTGCTGGAGCCGGCGGAGCCCATGGAGCAGCTCCCCAGAGCCAGCCTCCATCCCTGCCTTGCAGCTAGCAGACAGTGGGACTGACATTGCTAAGTTACTTAAGGACACTTGCAAATCACACCTTGCCTCATATTGCACAGATGGTGCAGGGTAAGGTTACACTTGCTACTTTGCCTTTGTCATTTGCTGATTGTTGAATGCTTCACTTTGAAATCCTGAGCCTAGCTTTCCAATAAGGAATAGAATCCGATTCATAGCATGACTTCCCGACGAAGTTCCCGTCAGAGAAACAAGTCCTACATTTGTTTTTCCCACTGCTATATTTCTGCTGGAAGGTGAAACAGACATGCCTATAATTTACCAATATCAACAGTAAAGAGAGGATGAAAAATCAATGTTTTGAGATACCTCCACTCCACCTTCTTGCAGTTCAGGCATCAGCAGCCTAAGGACAATAGACTTGGAACCTGGAAAAATATATAGGGTATTGATATGCAAATGAACCAGTCAATCCTCCCACAGGCTGTTGCCATAGTGGACAGATTCTTTCAGTACCTTTGTGCCAGCAGTGACCTAAAAAGGATGCAGCAAAGGGAAGGAGGAGGAAAAAACTTCACTTAAACAGACCAAGACTTTTTCCCCAGAGGAAAAGGTTTTTGGACCCACTGTTAACAATTAGTTAAAACCTGAATTGGGAGAGAGGTTGGTCACTGTGAGGCCATGTTATTCAGCTTCTTAGCTTACCACTTCCTTTCTGCTGCTGACTAGGTATATAAAGTGCCCATTTTAAGCCCACTGATTTGTTTGTCTCAAGTTTCACTGAGAGCCCCTGGCACTGGTGATGAATGTCCAAGCTATTCTATGCTTGTGCAAATTGGTATCCTTTCATTGGTACATTTCATAGCAGCTAATTTTTACTAAGCACAGCTTGTTCTTAAGAACTGGGGTGAAGCAGAATGATGGTGTAGGTTTCTTTAAAATTAGATCATAAAGTATTTCCTGAGGACCTGTCATGAGTTTTTGTTTCTAAAATATACTGTATAATTCCCCCATCCAAAGTCTTAGCTATCTTACTCTGGAGTATGGACCTTTTCTCCCAGTTCAGTGATGCTATTTTTGAGGCAAGACAAACAGAGATTTGTTTCAGCCCCTAAGTTAGTATGAATATGCACAGGTACAGCGAGTGGACCAAGGCAAAATTCTAGCCCTATTGAAGGCAGTAAGAGTCTTTTCATTGGCTCCACTGAAACCAGGATTTTACTTTGCATATGCAACCTGCCCATATAGTTGTGGAAGGTTTTGCAGGTTTTAGTGTGCCTAGACTTACTGGGCTTTAATAGGTTTATGACATTAAAACCATACAAACACTAGCTGCATTGACTATGGCAACATTTTATTTCAGCAACCTATACCGTTTTTTTAAAAGACAAATGAGAGGCGAGCCAAAGTATGTAAAAAAGAAAGATGGAATGTATCCTCTGTGAAGAAATCCTCCTCTCTCTGTCCCTTGTTTGGGCCAAACCAAGTGACCCCTTTATCTCCTGGCTTTCTTCTTGGTACAGGCTGGTCAATCAGGTGAGTGACCTGTCCAGATAAATTCCTAGGGGGAGTGCTCTCTTCCTCTGGCAGGCATTTTGAATGCAAATACCCTAGGCTCCTGCCTGGAGATTCACTGAAAGTAAAAAACCTGAAAACTAGACAGGAGTTAGGAATTATGTGTAGGCCAGTCATGTCTTAAAAGGATCACTGAGTCCAAGACTGTATAAGACTCGCATGCTTGTTTACTCAAAGTGTATTCTGACTTCCTTGTTCTAACCCCCGCCACCCACCCAATCAATAAAGGTACCAGGTTGCAGCATGCCTTGTTGAGTTACTGTCAGGAGAGAGAGAGAGAGAGAGAAAGCCTTTTGCTCCCAGCTTGGCCAGCAAAGTTTGTCTTTTTATATTCCCTCAGCTACCTGATGCTATCTTTGGATGCTTCGGGATGAAAGAAGCACCCAGAAATATTACTGTGGGCAAAGCACCCACAATGTTTGCAGGGTCTGTGTGCCCCAGCCTGCACAGAGCCCTACCAGAGACCAGTGCCTGCATGGTGGCAGTGTTAGCCCAGGCTTGCAGGTGTTCTCCAGGAAGTGGGACAGCGGGCTATAGGCTCCCCAAGGGAGACTCCTAAAGTGTGGTTTTGGGGCTGGCACAGTGAGGTGGGTGGCTCTGTGTAGTAGTGCCCCCTACCGTGCCGCCACATCCTGTACAGTGAAGTATCAGAAGAGTTTGTGTTTCCTTACAATGAGCAATGAAAAAGTTATATACAACACATGATCCATTCTTTGACTGAGGCCAAACGTGGATGTCTAAACCTAAGTGCCCAGCACCAGTTTCTTACTATTTTGGGGAGGGATGTTAAAATGCAGCTGGCCCCACAAAATCTTTCAAAAATCTGGTTCCAAGATCCTACATTCAAGTCCCTTAATTAAATACCCACATAGTCATGGTGCTGATCCAGGGGCGGAAAATTATTTCCGGCAGAGGGCTGCTTACCCAGTTCTGGCCGGCTGTTGAGGGCTGCATGGGTAGCCCCGCCCCTTGACAGGTGACCAAACCCCTGGTCACCATCTTGGGACCAATGTCCCAATGTCTTGGGACCAATGTCTCAGGGCCAGCACCGGTGGGACCCAGAGCAGGGCGCAGGCTGGCAGGGGTCTGTGGAGCCAGGCTCGGCTGCACCAGCAGGGAGAAGGGGGAGCTGGCCTGGCTCCACAGAGCTTCTGCCAGATAGGACCCTGTACTCCTGCTGCCCTGCTCTGGGCCCCACTGGTGCTGGCCCTGGGACACCCATGTGGGCCTCGTAGACCCACTCACTCCGAAGTGCCCCTCAGCCCCATGTGCAGCCCCAACCCCCTGCTCTCCAGCAGGGGGGGAGCTGGTGCTGGGTGCAGGGAAAAGCGGCCCCTCCCCCAACCCCACTGCCTGGCCGGCGCTCCCTGCTGCAGCCGCTCACAGCCTGCACAGGACTGTCCTGAGCAGGCACAGGCAGTCCCACACAGGCTGCGAGTGGCTGCAGCGTAGGGTGCTTGCCACAGGGCAGGGAGGAGCCGCTTTTCTCTGTGCTCAGCACCAGCTTGTAACCCAACCCCGCTGCCAGCCTGGGCCCCATGTGGGCTCCAGGCTCGCCCATTGGGGCTGCGCATGGCAGCAGCAGCTGCGGCCCCCCCACTTGCTGCACCGGGCAGTGTACAGCTGCCACCACTGCCTCTGTGCCACCCAGCATGCGAGCTCTGGGAGGGCAGCAGCAGCAAACATTGCCCGGCGCAGCAGGTGGTGGGGCCACAGCTGCTGCCGCTGTGCGCAGCCCCAACAGGCAAGCCTGGAGCCAGCACAGGGCCCAGGCTGGCAGCGGGGGTGGGTTACAAATTGGTGCTGAGCACGAGAAAAGTGGCCCCTCGCCCGTCCCATGGCCAGTGCCCGCCACTGCAGCCACACAGCCTGCGTGGGGCTGCCTGTGCCTGCTCAGGACAGCCCCATGCAGGCTGCAAACAGCTGCAGCAAAGAGCACCAGCTCCAGGGCAGAGAAGGGGCTGCTTTTCCTCGGGCTCAGCTTTTCCCCAGACTCCTTCCCTGCCTGGGGTCCTCCCCGGCCCTCCCCTTACCCAAGTTTCCGGCATGGTGCAGCCACATGGTACCAGGCCAGAAGCCCCTGCTGAAGCTTCTGGCTGGGAAGGCGGGGCCAGGCGGGCCCTGCTGTTGGGGAAGCCCATCGGGCTTTCCCTGGGTCCTACTCTCCCTGGCTAATGTCATTTTTGACAGGAAACAAAGCCAGATAAATACTAATTTTCTACATTTTTAGGGGCCCCGCAGGCTGGATAGAATGGCCTTGCAGGCCAGATCTGGCCTGCGGGCCGTATTTTGCCCACCTCTGTGCTAATCATTTAGATTGGCAGAGGTTCCATGGTGAGGTACAGAAGACATTCGAACTAGGCAGGCAGATGTGGGGCTTGTGCTTCCTTTTTCCTGCCCTTAGCAATAAAACAAAGCCATGCTTGATATTTTAGACTGTTCATATCTATACAGCTATATCAGAGTATACAGACAGACTGACAGAAAGATGGATATCATTTAGAGAGAATCCTGAGATGGGAGGAAAAGTAACTGAATCAAGTCACCAAATAACCCAGGTACCTTCTATAAACTGTATAATCTAGCGGTGTGACCCTCAGCCCTCTCTATCACCTCCCTCCTATTATTACACTATCTGGATGCATACCTTTCAACCTACATCAGTTATTCCTACACTTGATTCACAAGATAAACCTAGAGGTTTGAAATAGAAATCCATAGTGTCAAAAATATTTTGACCTGTTGTTGTCTTTCTGAGTTCTTAGCAACAGGAACAAAAATGCTCTATTTCCGTAGTCAAAAATTGAGCACAAGCTAAAAGTTGGCATTTTCTGAGGGATGCCTTGAGCTGAAAGATGTTGAGAATCACTGACCTAGATTGTAAAATCTGCAGTGCTCGTATGAAACCTGTACTGAAACCACAGACTCCAAGTTTCAGTTAGGGTCTTCAGGCAATATAAACAATAAACAAGAGAAGAAATAAGGCCTATGAAAGCAAGAAGTCAATGATGTTCTTAAAAGGCAAGGACAATGATTCTGAAATGGATCCTGAAATCAGATGTGAAAGTGTTAGTGTCTCAGAAAAATCCTAAGTATATGCTGCCAACACAAAAGTTCTGTACCTGACATGCACAGTTGAAGTCTGTGAGTGGAAAGTTCCAAGGCTCACCCAGCTCGTGCCCCCTGGGTGACCTGCGGACCTGTCAGTCATGTCTGACCTACTTTCCCCACAGAGGCATGCTCAGCAACAGCAAAAACATGAGGTAATCTGACTAGAAATTTCTTCCCTCTGAGTGTTCTGATTGGCCACTAAATTCAGATAAAAGTTCTGTGAGCCCCTCCCTCGGGGGAAGATCAGGGGGAGATCGCGTTAGCTGGAGGCAGAGGCTGGTGTTCCAGGGACTGTCTTTCAGTCAGGCTTCTGGGCCTATTGATCTCCTCCCTCGATTGGCATTCCGTGTCCTTTGCTGTTATTACATTGCTGTTTGGATTTCCTGGCTTCGACTTACCTTTGGCATCGACCACCAACATCGATTCAGATCGTTCCTCACCGGCTCTGGCTGTATCCTCGCTTCGTTTCACCGGCTCCTGACTTCTGCTTCGGACACCATTCCGGCTCTTTGTTGTCTTTAC
>NW_017729006.1:43048312-43061110 GCF_001723915.1 Gavialis gangeticus | reverse complement strand
ACAGTTAGAAACTGAAATTACAGGATTATGCAGTTTGCAATATTTGAAGGAAAACAATGGCATCTGCACGGGGTATTATATGTATGACTTCATAAAGGAAAAACCCAATCCAAAGTAGAGCCTGGGCACAGTTCTTACTAAAGAGAATACAAACGTGCAAAAAAGACAGGAGGTTAGATAACAAGAGAGGTAAGAGGTACTCAAAATAATAATAAATATATGCAGGCAGGTGGCTGCATTGCCAGGTCTCAGTGCAGTGCCAGGCTTTTCTTAGGCCCGGACAGTGATCCACGTTAAGACAAATTAACAGAGTTTTGGAATCAAATTAAATCAATAGGTCCACTTCAAGACTATCAGATTTCATAGATTTCATAGACATTAGGGCTGGAAGGGACCTTAGAAGATCATCGAGTTCAGCCCCCTGCCCCAGGGGCAGGAAGTCAGCTAGGGTCACAGGATCCCAGCAAGATAAACATCCAATTGACTCTTAAAGAAATCCAGAGTCGGTGTTTGCGCCACCTCTGGCGGCAGTCGGTTCCAGGTCTTGGGGGCTATCAATTTCTTCAGTTTAAAAGCATTTCTGATACTGACTCATATACTAATTAGTGGTGCTCGCCCTCTCATTTTTCATTTCTTCAGTATGATTTCAAATAATTTTCAGGTTTTTGGTTTGTTTTTTTTAACACCAAGACAGAATACTCAAAAAGACCCATAGTTCAATGAGAAACTCTGAAATGTAAATAGGACTCAGAAAATATGCACTGGGCAGCATTCAGACTTGGTTTTACTTACATAATGAGCTTTATTAAGTGTTTATTTTTATAATCTAATAATGGTCTATAGCATTATCCTATAACATGTTCTAAGCTTCTCCAGAGCAGTAGGTACATTTCAGGGAGCTTGGATTCCAACCTGCCTACATATTTGTTTTTCCCTGAACACTCACTATAACCATTTTGT
The DNA here is from genome assembly GCF_001723915.1 of Gavialis gangeticus. NCBI lineage: Eukaryota > Metazoa > Chordata > Crocodylia > Gavialidae > Gavialis > Gavialis gangeticus. The sequence continues at coordinate 43,060,150 of NW_017729006.1, read as the reverse complement.
TTGTTACTTCAGGTCCCCTTCACAGGAGTGATTGTTTACACCAAAAGAGGACTCCCCACTGGAAGCCAAAGAGGAGGTTGGTTGTCCACCGCAGCAGAATGGAAGGTGAGGAACTTGAATGGAAGGGACAGATATTTTCCAGTTTACCAAAGACTTGCAGTACAAGCTCCAAGGTGTGCTGAAGGATATGATGTCTAGAATACTCCAAGCTGTAAGTTAACACATGCCATCATAATGACAAAGCTGTATTGCCCAGTCATAACAACATGCAACACCCTGCTTGTTACACTCTATAATATGCTCCAGAGCAGTTCAGGTACTAAAAATAATCATACTTTCCCTGCTTGATAAAGGCAAGTAGGAGGATTATATAAGAGCAGTTCTGAATAATATGTGGCACATGCTCAGTCCACAGGGATGTACCATAATAAAATATTTGATAAAAGCTTCTGCACAATCAAAATGTGCTCAGGCACTTTTTACGCATAACAAGTCAGCAACAACATATACCACTCATGATCTGTACTCTGCACTGACATTCTCTTTCTTTCTAGATACAGTTCAAGTTGTTCATCATCTCTAAAATCTCAATCAAGTTAGTGGCCCTCTGAGATTGCCTCTTCTCCACAAGGCCAATTACATGTAGCTACAACAATCTGTATGTAAACTAGAGCTGAACCACCAGGAGTCACAAGGCAAGGAGTTATTTGTGAAGAGTCCATCAATTTGAAATTTACTTTCTCTTGTGGTCTAAAAGGTCATGGCCCCGTGTCCCAAAAATGATATGGTACATCTGGGCTACAAGAGAACAAGGTGACAACAAAACCTTGATACCAGAACTAGGAAATATACACAAAAAAAATATATAAATTAAGCTACATTCTGTTCGCAATTGTACTTGTGTAAAACATGAATAACCAGAAGCAAGCAGATTGTCTTTCATCACCAACACAGTTACTACTGTGGTTCAACATCAGTGTAATGGAAATACAAAATTACTCTGCTCTCCACCCATTTTTTTCCCCTTTGCTTTTTCTTTAAAGAAATGTATTGTGTAGGGAGAGGCAAAGGGCTGGAGGGATAATCATATTGATTTTTTGGGAACTGGACGAGGGAATTGACATTTCTTACTGGATGAAATGAAGATGTTACAGGTCCATGACTGGAAGGCAATAGGTAAATGAAAAAGATACCTAGTAAAGAAAATCCTGTTGGGAACTGAGACAGAGAAAGAAAGAGAGAGAGAGAGTGGGTTGATAGGAGGGGTTGGTAATAGGTCTTCACCAAGAGCACAGCTGGCAAAGACTCAGATTTTCCTGCATAACACAAGTATTAGTAACCATTTTCCACATCAAACCCTATCTGTACAATGAGAAGAGATTTCCTGGAGTGGACAGAAAAGTAGATTATCATCATTCATTGGGTACCTTAATTTAACTCCATTCTAATCAGTGTGCTCTTCTGCCATTCCTAATTTTACCACCTTGTTTAATATTTTCATTAATGTCCTTGGCATGACACAAAGGAGCATGCTGACAACACAAAGTTAGAGCATCATTAACACGGAGGTTACAGTACAGACAAGGTGTCAAGTAGGACCAGCAGATGCTCTCATGGTGGATGGGAAGAACCCAAACTATTTTTAAAATGGAGTTTGGGATTAAAATACCTTGTGACAGTAATGGTGGAGGATGGGACTCGGTGACCTGGAAGGTCCCTTCCAGTCCTACATTCCTACCTTCTTCCTCCCAGTCTAGTGCCCTAGCCAGGACCTGACTATTTTTTGACAAATGAAAGCCTGTACATCTGTTTCTACTGACACTTGGACCTCCCTGCTGCCATTTTCCAGCACGCCAGAGACAGGGCTGCCAGGACTGTTTAGCTGCCTAAAACCCAACTTTTGGTGCATGCAGCTGGGTAGGGCTATGTGTAGGCAGATCTAGGATTTTGTAAAGTGGGGTGTGGGAGCAGCAATCAACACTGCAGGGTTGGCTGTATTCCCTGCTCCCAGATTCCTTCCCACCTCCCCATAAACCCCACACCCACAAGCCCCAAAAAGTCTACAGGCCTCTCCCACCCCCACATCCCTGTTTACTGGGGACAGAGCCTGGGTCCGACCTGCTGCTGCCAGCTTTGGCCCACTTGTATTTGCTCCAGCAAGGGGCATGCAGCAGCCATAGAGACACTCTGGCCAGGTGCTAGAGCACCTCCTTGGAGGACCCAGCTTCTTGTCGTCTCCAGAGTGTGCCCTGTGCTGCTTTTTTCCAGAGTGTTTTCTTTTGATACCAGGATTTCCCAGTATCAAATTGAGAGCCCGTGCAGCATAACATTTTTTTGTTCATGGCGTGCCTCCTGCAGTGCCTCAAACTGCTTTGAGAAGCCACAACAAGCATATGCTCACTTGTCTGGATGCGACCACAATGTCCCGCTTCTACCAAGAGACCTTGCATTTCTTTTCTGCAGTGTTATGTTTTACCTACTCTAATGTCTCAGAATTAGACGCATGCAGAAGACGCACTCTCTTAAGAAGCCTTGGTAGACTACAGCCTATATATTACATGATTTAGAATTCTGCTCTTTTATTCATATGCATGTCTCAGGGAATCAGTATGGTGATACAAGCCATGAGAATGGTATAGAAGTGAATTAAAAGGCTTTGGTTAAAAATAGGCCCTGTCTGCTACCATGGGTACTTGGCTCATTGCAAAGTCCTTGCACCTGCAGTCCTGTGCCTCAGTCACTAAATAGCTTCCAGTGTCTTCAAGAAAAGAGACAGGTCCTAGTGATAACAGCATACTTTATTAAACTACCCTGAGAAAATCTATGTTTTGGACTGATTAGGCAGGAGTCCGCTGGGAGATACAGTATGCAATCATGAAATAGTAAGGCAGATGCTTAAGAAGCTAAGCTAATGCTCACCAAACAATCTTGTCCTAGTCTCCACCGTCCCCCTTCTTACTTGCACCAATCTACTTCCTTTGCATTCCCTCAGCCAGTCCCCAAGCTCTTGTTCCCCCTGCATTCAAGCCAAACAAGCATTCTCCACTACTTAAAGTGCTTGGGGTGCCAGCCAGGGTGGTACTGAAAACACAGGAATTGGCCTCTTTTCTTTAGTGCCTAGTGCTACAGCACACCTGATACTAGGAGAGACAGTTACAGCATATGTCCTGCTCAGCCTCTGCATTTCTAGGTGGGAGTAAGCTCACTACAGACAGCATCTTCAGAGTTTAGCATCCAAATGCTAACAAGTCTCAAATAAGCATATGGAAAAAAAGATTACTCAAAGGCTTATAAATTGCCCAGATTTGGGCATTTTTTTTCAAAGGAACAGCAAGAGAAAGACACATCCTGGTGTCAAACTGCTCCTTCCCCCCGCCCCAGTGCTGGAGTTTTCTGTAAAGCATGGAGGAACTAGATCTTCTGACAGAGAAGGTTGTAAACAAAGAAAAAATAGTGTACACAGACTCTGCTTTTTCTTTCATTTCGGTCTTGGAAACAGCTGAACTGCTTTAGCTGTCTTTTTCTCCAAAGAATTCAGCCCAAGGCAGACAAACAGAATGAAAAGTTGCTAAATTTAAATGATTTGTACTGAAAAGTTCTAAGCAACTGAAAGCAGGGTCTTATAACAGAATGCCCTCACTGTGTGTGGTGTCTCTTGTCAGTTAGATGCAGAGAGGCTACATGACTTGGACAAGGTCATACAGTGACTTGATAGCAGAGGTGTGAATAAAACTGAAATCTCCTCGCTGAAAGTGCCAAGTCTTATCCAATGGAGCATCTTTCCTTCCCATAAATGATGCACTGTATGCCTCCTAGCAGGGAAATGTGATTAGATTAATCACTATAAGATAAACTAACAATTGGCTAGAAAAACCAAAATGTGGAGAATTAAGCTATCCCTATTTTTTATGATGAACCAACTCTGGAAAATAAAATGACAGTAATTTTTTCCTGTGTAAAGCATGTCTTACACCGTGCAACCATGTGATTTTTGCACAAGTCATTTACACGTTTGTAGTGGATAAGGAAAAAAAAGCAAACAACAACACATCCTTTGATCTTTTCTGCTTCACCTACTCACCAGATAAACAGAGAATAGAAAATTAACCAAATACTACTCAGCAGTACTAGCCATGGCTTTCTTCCAAAAGTTCATTGTATAGCAAGTAAATATAAAGAGAGATTTAAAAAGGGTGGGGGAAGGCTGAGAGAGATTAAACTGTCCCATCTGGGAAATACTGATACAGTACATATTATCACAGTAGGAAAAAAAAAAGATCTGCCTGGAAGTCTAGGTTCCTGCACGTTAAACCTTCAAACCTGCAGGGCAAAATTTGAACTGTGGTAGCCAGTATTTTGCTGAACTAGAGGTCCTAAACCAGGCTTTAATGCTTCATAACAATTCACTTAGGGATGTAGGACTGGGTCAAAAACTTTCCCAAACACAGGTCCCAGGGAAGTCAGCCACAGTGTAGAATCAGGTACATTATCTTAAGCATATGCAAATCAGATGCAAGTGCCCCTTTTGACTTATAGATTTTATCGTCATAGGGAACAAGGGTAGAAAACCTAAACTAGCTGGATAAACATAAATTCAATGACTTTACAACTTTTTCTTTTGTTTCTTTTTTTTAAGGGATTATCAGGTGAAACTGCCCAACGTGTTTGGCAGACAAACATTGAGAAAGCATGCAACCAATGGCCTTATTCTAATTCTACTGGACACACTGTTTAAAACAGCAGACCACCATTGCAGCCCCCACAGTATTTGCTGCTTAAAATATTACAGCTTTTTGCTACAGCAAAAGGACCCGAAATAAGGAGCAAGAAAAGGGGGGTGTGTAGGGTGGAGAGTGGAGCAGTGTGGGATACTGGGGGACCAAGAAATGGTCATGTAGAACCACCCCTAATGTGCATCCAGTTACATATAGTGCTATGAAGAAGTTTCTGTTTGAAACAAATATTTCTGTAGCACCTGTGCTATTTTTGTAGCACTCACTCCATTTTTGTAGTGTTATAGGGGATGTGCATGTCTGGCCTGACTTATACCACTAAAAAGGCATTTGTAGTGCTACAAATGTAATGTTTGTTTATGGCCTAAGAGGCTTATGATACTAGCTATATTGTTTTCTAGACTGGTATGGTTATAGTGGTGCACACACCCTGTAAACCTCTCTCTCAACTTTGAAAGGTAAATATATAATGAGGGAGGACAATGACTCCTCTCAGTCCTTCTGAACATCATTTGTTTTTTCCTTCCATTCAATCCACCCACCTTGGCAGTGCAAACTGTCACTGAACCCTTTGCACATCTAACAGGGGCAACATTAAGATCTCTTTAACACCGTTTGTAATGGGGCCCCTAGCCTATTACTGAGAAGGAGAGGGTCAGGCTGCTTGTAGGGACCACTGGGAATTTAACAGGCCCAATAGGGAAGATGTCAGTCAGATGACCCAAGGGGGCATGGCTAAGGGGCTTATAAGGCCAGAACCCCTCGGTGTGGTCTGACCCTTGCCAGCCTTGGGGAAGGAGCTCCAGACTGCAGGGACTGAAGGAAGATTGGCAGTGATCCTCCACTGAAATCAAGTCATTTACGTTGTATGTTCATTATATTACTGTGTAACACTGAAGGAGTGAGTTATGGCTGGGGGGAGGATGGGGGCCACAGGAGCTCCTGGGAAGCCACTGCCACTGCATGGGGGAACTGAGATTGGTAAAAGACTACAAACTAGAAGGACTGCAAGAGCGGGCTGAAGGCTCTAGAGGGCAGAGCCTAGGAGAGAGGGCCTGAAACCCCACCTAGGCAAGGGTGAAAGATCAGGATAGACCAGCAGCCTCGTGATGATCAGAGTGGAGCAGGCACCAAGGCTCTAACTCTGGTTTCCAAAGGCAGCCTCCTAAGATACAGGGAAATTTGAACACCAGAAGATGTGGGAAGCAAGGATACAAAGCCAGTTCTAGTAAACCAGAGCAGGGATACTGACCTAGTGTAAACACAAGGGGGTGCCATGGGCAGCCCTGGGAAGTGCTAGGGAGTTAATACACTGCCTTATTAATAAAGCTCTGAACAAGATACTTGGAAGAGCTAGAATTCTCTGGGGTTGGAGTGTTGTTACACCCATGATGGTTCATGGAATACAATACCTTTAGCCAGGAAGTACACTTCCGTAGAGGCACAAGCCACATCTTTGAGCCATTCAAATACCCAGCACATACCTACTACAGTACAAAAAGAAAATGCCCAGCAAATGCATGCCCCAGGTGTCACATCACCCCACCCTGCAAACTGGAACACAAGAAACCATCAACAATTGCAGCATCTACCCAAAAAGGGTCAGACCCTGAGGCTAGGGACAAATATTCAAAGAGCCTGAGCTTAAATTGATTCAATCTTTGCAAAGCTTGAACTGATTTGGAGGTGGATAGACATCCTGTTTTCATTCCAGAAATGCAGGCACATGCCTGCAGTGGCTCAAGCTAGAAGCCAGGGGGTGATAGAGCAGCCCTCCCTTCTCTTCCACAATGCTGAGCTGATGGGTGGTGGGTGTGGCCAGGCTCTGGCAGGATGCTCTGATTAGCAGGGATCCAGGTTTTCTGTTTCCCATGGAAAAACAGAGAAAACCACAGATTTCTTGATTTTATGAGAGAAAAAATGAATTCTCCCTTTTAGCAAAAGATATCCACGGATTTCCCACTTTTGCAAAGAGCTTTGCAGGCTGGCAGAGTTCCAGCCTGTAAGAACGGATTGCAAAAAGGATGGGAAACTCCTAACTCTGCCCAGAGGGGAAGGTAGAGGGGAAAGGGTGGGGCCTGAGGCGCTCAGTCAGTCAGCCAAGGCTTGGCTCAGTGTCACTGTTCTTCCTTGAGCTTGTGAGATAAGTAGGGCTTGCAGGGGGCTGGGGGCACCCTCTGGCAGGGATGGGGGTTATGCGTCATGGCTGGGGAGCACCAGCAGGGCTGGGGTGGGGGCTAGGGGCCAGGACTCAACCCTGCCCCCACCTCCACACAGCAGGCAGGCAGCAGTGGGGGAGCTGGTTCCATGCTCCTTCTGCCGCAGCAGCCACTGCCTTCTGTTGGGGGCAAGGAACTGCAGACCTGGGTCCCTGGTCTCATAGCCCTGGCAGTTGGGGGCCCCCTCCAGCAGGGCTGGGGGCAGGGGCATGAGCAGGGCTGGGGTGCTGTTGTGGAGGGAGTGAGGGGCACGAGCAGAGCTGGGGGGCTGTTTTGGGAGAGTAAGGGACACAAGCAGGGCTTGGGGGGCTGTTGTGGGGAGAGTGAGGGGCACAAGCCGGGCTGAGGGGCTGTTGTTCAGGGAGTGAGGGGCATGAGCGGGGGGAGGGGGCTGTGGAAGGAATGAGGGGCATGAGCAGGGCTGGGTGGGCTGTGTGGGGAGTGAGGGACATGGACAGAGCTGGGGGGGCTGTTGTGGGGGAAGTGAGGGACATGAACAGGGCTGGAGGGGAGTGAGGGGCATGAGCAGGGCTGGAGGGCCTTTGGGGAGGAGTGAGAGGCACCAGCAGGGCTGGGAGGAGGGCTATAGGGGGTCTTTAATTTTAATCATGGATTTTGGGGGTTTTATCAGAAAATTTGTGATTTTTTTAATCAGGGAAAACCAGGTTCCCTGCTGATTAGGGAGAGGCTGCTCCTCTGAATAGCAAGGGAGCCAGCACGGCATTACATAGCATTTACTTACACAGCTGGTAGCTACACAGTGTTTATCAGCCCATCAGCAAAACAACAGTCTGTCTCATTAGTAAAGCTCTTACCTAAACAACTTTTTCCAAGGAAGGAACAGAGGAACATTACCAGCTATCTGTTGATTAGCTCCAAAGATCCCTAAGACAACACTGTCCTGTCTGCCTTGGACCTCTCTCCCACAGCATGAACCATAGCCAGCATATGATATGCTAGCTAATGCTGAGAGGTGCCTAAGGCAGAGGGGAGGGGGGAATCCCTACTTGAACAGGGAGTGGTGGTGGTGGGAGGAGAGAGTAGGAGGAAGCCAGGCAGACCCTGCTGTACCTGCCATTTCTGCCAGAACTGCAACCAGGGAGCAGAGGGGTGGGGCTAGCTCTGCTGGGCTGGAGCAGAGGGCAGAGCCCCACCCAGCAAAGCATCTCGGATGGTGGTGGACTCTGGTTTAACTTAAACTAGGACACTGCATAAACCGATTTGACCCAAATCAGTGAAGTCTGATACTACATTCAATCAGGTTTATCTCAAACTGGTTTCAATCATTTTCAAACTGGTTTATATCCACTGAACATCTGTTCTGTTACAGGTTTAAACCAGTTTCTGATCACTTAAACCAATTTGTGTGTAATGTCTGTCCCTAACCTGAGAGAAAGATTGCCAATTCCCATAACTCCTGGCCTTCAAATAACTCCAAACCTTGCCCAGCTCGTGATCAAAAGCAAACTCTCACCTGAGCAACAATATTATCTGCCTGAAAACTTGTCTGACGTTTCTCCCAACTACACTGTTTATTCAGTAAAAGATATCACTAAAAAAAAATTCCTTGCTTCTCATAGATTCCTCAGTGTGTTCCGATTCCATTGACTGAAGGGCTTAGGAGTCATGAAGTTACTCTTGAACCCAGACAGCATAAAAATCATGACTCAGTCCTCAAGGGGTCTGGCAGGGAATGAAAGGGATTTTCCTTACATTATTTTTGCTCTCAGAGGAGCAAGATTTTCTGCCTAAACTCAGAACAGTCCCAGATTCTGCCCCAAAGTACCAGCTGACAGACTGACTGGTGAGGCTGATGAAAGCTATGCAACTGTCTACCTACATTATGAAGGCTTAACATAAGATAACTCTGCTAGACTTTAATGGTTTATATTTGGATATCTGAGAAGTCTGTATACTGATCTGCTCTTACCCAACTCCTGAGTTAACCATTGCTAAATGCAACCAATGCAAGGGCAAGCACTCATTTTCCATAATGACCTGAAATAGAAAATTCTCTACCTAAAAAAATTGGATTAGTCACTTCTGAATCTGAAGGATGTAGACATATCAGATGTCTCCAAGTAATTGGGCTGCTAAGAGCAAACTCCAAATTATTCTTTGCATCCTTTCTTCCCCTCAAACTTTTGATTTTGGATGTCCATCATTAAAGGTGCTTTGTAAAAATACACTTGCAGAGCTTTTTCTCCTTTTGCAGTAAACATTAATCTTCTCATATTAAGAACCAAAAGCATCAAGAGCTCTATTGTGTATCAGTTTAGTTTTCTTCATGAGCCATTCCAACCTCTGATAAAACTAATCCAGTTTTTTCACAGCACTGAAATGACAGAAATATGTAACCAGATAAATTGGATTTAATTTTAAAGGACTAAAATTATGTTGGATGTAGTTATTTCTATTGTTCTATCCAGATGTTTGGTAAAGTGTCACACAAAAATATGAAGGAGTAAATAGAATTAAAAAATTAGTTCCATGTACGATACACAACAGAGGATATAATATCTATCTATACCTTTTTCAAATGATATTTGATAGCTATTTTTGAGAAATCATATTTAAAATAGTAAGAGATTTATATCTAAGAATCTGAACAGACTAAGTTTATACTTGTTTTGATTTATATTACATTTCATTTAAGAAAAATCTACTGGCAGCAAACTCATAAATCATAGAAATTACCAAACTGAAATCAGACCAGGAGATAATTGTTCATTTTTACTGTCTCCTCCCAGAACATGATCTAAAGTTGTTCCTGTAACAAGGCCACATCAAAACCCTAGATCTAGCCAGTCCCAATCCAGGGCAATTCATCCCCTGAACAACCACCACCTGCAGCAAGAGCAAGATAATCAGGGCAACCAGTCCCCAGAGGCTACAGGCACCAGGCCCCACCCGTTTCAGCCCTTAGAAGGCAGATCCAGCCTGCACTATCCTTGTGCAGGCAAAGGCAAAGGTTGGTTTTGACCTGCTGCATACTTCCCTGCTGATTCTCTGGTTTGAAACCCTGGCTCTGACTTCAGCTTCCGATTCTAGTTTTCTGCTCTTGATTCTGGCTCCAGCTGTGAATTTTGATTTCTGATCCTGGTTCACCCTTGGCTTACCCCATCTCTGGCTCCAACTTTTGATCCTGGTCTGTCTTGACTTCAGCTATGACTCTCAGTTCTAATTCCAGTACCAAAGTACTCCATACCCCTCACCTCCTGGGAAACCAACCTGAACTGTAACCATGCTTCAGGTGCCTAATCACTAAGCCAAACTGCCCATGCCATGGTCCCTAACATCTCTTTTTTATTGAGATCAAATTAAAGATCATACACACCCTGAACACTGCATGCCCCCAGAGGCTGGGGGGGGACCCAGTGAGCTCCTGCAGGTGGTGGCGGCGCTGGTGGCAGTGGGAGCATGGCAGCAGTAAGTGGGGAGCTCTTGCAGGCAGCCACAGTACTACCGGTGGCCGGGGGAGTGGGGGGAGGACAGATGGTGAGTGCCAACCAGTGGTTGGCAGCCACCTGCAGATGCTGCCGGCAGCTTCGGCAGTGGCCAGTGGCAATCTTGGACTGCCTGCAGATGCCACCAGTGGTGTCGGCAATGACGGGGATGGCAAGTAGCAACCACCCGAAGGCACTGCTGGCAGTGTCAGCAGCAACTTTTCACAGGAGGTGCACCACCATGCTCAGGGGGTGCATGTGCACCCACATGCACCCCCTACACGTCGCCAATGATACACAATACCCTACATTTGCAAGGAAGGGTTCCGTTCAGTAGAAGGTCTTTAGATCTGTTCCAAAAATCTGCTTTTTCGCCAACTTCTGTGTAACATAGGTCCATTCATTTAAACTCTTTGCAACAATGTCCTCAACTGTAAGAGAGAATAAGTGATGCTTACTCATCTTGGAAATGTATTTGGGAGTCTATAAGGAAAAACATCAATATAATTGACAAGACTAATAATAGAGCTAAAGTTTCTATCAAGAACTTACCAGTGCTTCTTAAGGATGTTGAGGGTCGATAGGAACAAAGTAGGTCCCTATTGGCTTCAGCAGAAATCCATAAAGAAGCAAAAGGTTGCCTATGTGAATCTGCTAACTATTAGGGCTATTTGGGACCAGGGCATGGACTGGCAGAGAAGGTCACCTGACAATCATGCAAGGTCCAGGAACTGGATTCACAGGGAGGCAGGAATCAAGCTGAAGTGAGGGTGAGCCATAAACTGAGACCAAAGTTTGAATAAGCTGGGTGCCTAAGCCAAAGTCAAGGTGTGCCAAGAATCAAAGCCAGGGTCTCCTGTAAGCAAGGAAGTCCAGAGGCATCAGGAGTAAGCACCAGAGTCTTTGCCCAAACAGTGTACTGCTGGAGTGGGTGGCGTCTGTTTTCTGTGGCCACAGGAGATTGGTTTCCCTGGGCCCAGGACAATGATATGAGCTTGTTGCAGGTGAGACCCGTTTCCCTGCAGCTTCAGGGGACTCATTGCCCTGATCTTTCAGTCAGGACTGGCTGAGTCCTGGTCCTTGTTATGAGCTCAGATCAAGGGCCTATGTGTAAGGGTCTACCTAACTCAAGGAGGCAGCTGACCAATTTTGGGGGAGATTGTGAGGTCTGTTACCATTTTCGTGGGCTGATCACAGCAGTGCCTCCCTACACTTCTGATTGGCTTAGGGGCCCCAGTGGCCCTGCCCATTGCTCCTGATGGGTTGCAATGGCTGCCCATCATATGGCCCCACCCTTGCTGCTGACTGGTTGTGAGAGCTGTCTGTCATACAGCACTGTCTCTCGCCCCCGATTGGTGGAGAGTGGTTGTGCTGCATGGCAGGTGGCCAGCACCCATCTTGGGGCCCCCCTTCATCCTGGGAGGCCTGCTCCCCTCTCGC
>NW_017729006.1:43033579-43048017 GCF_001723915.1 Gavialis gangeticus | reverse complement strand
CCAGGCTTCATGGCCAGGCTGCAACGCCATGAGGACTGCTGGTTTCCTCTGGGGAGCCAGCATTTTACTTCCAGTAAGGCTCTCCCCGACCCCCATGGATTTTGCAGGCAATGCTAGGATTTCATGATTTCCATGAAATCTATAGAATGGCAATTTCAGTAAGTCCCTACCTAAGTGCACATGCACTCTAGGAAAATGTAAAAAGTACAAGTCAGAATAGTCTAAGAGCTTTTTACATCAGTTTTGGGTTTAAATGATTTTAGCAAAGAATGAGAAAAAACTGGATTAAGGCCAAGGAAAACTGCAAAATAAATTCTGTAAAATAAGCAACAAGCAAAAAATGTAAGAAAATGAAAATAATCAGTGTCAAATTCCACCCACAATAATACCAACAAGTTTGAGGCATGAGATGCTGTCACTTAACATAACCCACATCTCAAGCAGGGCCAAGGAGGTGATCCTCCCCCTCTATGCGACGCTGGTCAGGCCGCAGTTGGAGTACTGCATCCAGTTCTGGGCACTGCACTTCAGGAGGGATGTGGACAAAATGGAGAGGGTCCAGAGGAGGGCCACCCACATGATGCAGGGACAGCAGGGCAGGCCCTACGAGGAAAGGCTATGGGACCTTAATCTGTTCCTCCTTCACAAGAGAAGGCTGAGAGGGAACCTGGTGGCCGCCTATAAACTTACTAGGGGGAGACCAGCAGAGAATGGGAGAGACCTTGTTCCCCCAAGCGCCTCCCAGAGTAACAAGGAATAACAGCCATAAGTTGTTAAAGTGTAGGTTCAGACTAGACATCAGAAGGCACTACTTCACAGTCAGGGTGGCCAGGATCCGGAACCAACTTCCAAGGGAACTAGTGCTGGCTCCTACCTTGGGGGTCTTTAAGAGGAAGCTTGACGATTACCTAGCTGGGGTCATTTGAGCCTAGTCTTCTCTCCTGCCCAGGGCAGGGGGTCAGACTAGAAGATCTGCAAGGTCCCTTCTGACCCTACATCTATGAATCTATAACCCAACTTTCCTGCTGTCATCTAGCATCTGCTGCCCCATTCCCGAGCCAAGATGAAAGCTGAAAATAAATTGTAGTTGCACTAGCCTGCTCTTAAGAGTACCTCCCCTAGCAAGGAAGAGCAATACCAGTGGCATCCTCTTCAGATACTTCTGTATGCAAGAGTTTAGGCTACATTATACTAGATAAAAAGGAAAATGAAATCATTTCTTATTATTTGCATTGTATAGGGCCTTTTTATGGGTGAGTGCTTGGGTAAATATGCATTTAAGATACCAAGGTTACGGGTGTGGCGTTACAGGCAAGTGAAAACACAGGCTTGTAAATACCTGGTACAATATTTTTCCAGGCAAGATTTTTCCATACCCATTTTTCCTCTTAAACACGTAGCTATTTGTATTAACTGTACACAGCAACATGTCATATCATACATAACCCAAAACATTTTTTTTATTGGCCTACACAATTTAATTTTTTAATTGCTGTTGTTATTTTGCAGCTTCCTGGCTATATTCATACAGCTTTTCAGTAGAATCTGCTTACTGAATTCTTTTTCTGGCAGTCTCTTCACTGCATTCTGTCACATTCATATTTACTGACTTGAGCCAGAGCTAAGTCCTATGCATAAATCAGGGGGTAATAAGATATTCCAGCCAGCCATGTCCACATTAGGGTTTGGTCCTCTGAACACAAATGTTTGGAAAAGGTTAAACATGAAAGGTTACTTTTTAGACCAGGTCTAATTGTAAGCTTAATTGAAGCCAAGCCAGCCAATTCACAGGATGAAAGGAACAGAGAAGTAGAAAAGGTATTTTATGGGTAGCAGTAATAGGCAATGACTGACAACAAGAACAGTAGTAAGGTAGTCATCTTTTATGAGCACGAACTGGGAGTTGTGGGTATGCTATTGTCACATGATGCAAATGGCCACACACCAGTTTTGCAGGCCCAAGTCTGTGTGGTTCAGAGCTCATTCCCAAGTCAATCATAACCAATACCAATGAGATCAAAACTAAAATCCTGTCCCTCAAATTCCCCCAGCTGTAAAATAGGGATAATGGTGTTTATCCCCTTTTCAAATCTCTCAGATCCCTGGATGAAGTAAGCTTCATTAATCATTAACACTGTCAATACTTTGGACTCCTATAATTCTCTTTATCTACATAATACCGTTATAAACATTAATAGATACAGAAAGTGAAAGCAAATTCTATCAATATTCCTTTTCTCAGCTTCATTATCATTGTTAATGCTTCGAAATAGTTGGTGTATGAAGGATGCTGAATATGCACAAAATGTATTGTGATCATTGCTGGTTGATAAAAAAAAATCTGCACAGGTATGCAACAGACCATAATATTGCAGTGGGGTAATGACAGCATTAACCACATGCCTAAATATTGCTTGTGCCATCACCAGAAGTTTCCCAACAGTAAATCAGCTTTATTATTCAGAAATGGTTACTGAAAGTCCTGAAGTTATTGCAGACAAATAGTCCCAAATGCAAGGGGTAGGAGTGATGGAGTAGGAAGAAGAAGATAATTCTTTGACAGTCACATCATAATTAAAAGTGAGTTTAAACAAAACTGAGAAGCAGCTGAAGCTCCTGACTTCATTAGTCTTTCCAGCCTGTACAATACACAGATCTGAAAGAATGCTGCAGGCACAGATCCAGTGAGCTACATTGCTTAATCAGTTCATAGTGTTTATTTTGTCTGTCAGTGTCTTTGTGTCCCTCCCCTCATGTTCTCTAAGGCAGCCCTAATTGCATTGTCTTTGCAAATGGGACAGCTTCCTAAACAGGTCCATTCCTCTCTATTTGAAAAGAAAACAAAAAACAATGCAATCAGCATTATCCATGGGCCAAAGTATGACACATTCTGTTTGTGTGCTTGACTGATGCAATAAGCCCTGCAGCAGTTCCAGCAAACACATTGTCCCCAGCAGCCTTCACAATCCCATCTTCACAGGTTTACCAGAATGAGACAAGAGAGAAAGTGTGTGTGTGCGTGTGCAAGTCAATTGCTACCCTTACTTACACTCATGCACACTAATGCACACTCCTGCCTAATTGACTGCATCGAGTTGGCTCAGTGTTTCAACAGCAGGACCCTAACTGCTTTTACTCCTGATGCTGCAAGTTATTTTCTTGGGGTGGTGTTTCTACCCAAT
Source organism: Gavialis gangeticus (assembly GCF_001723915.1). Taxonomy (NCBI): domain Eukaryota; kingdom Metazoa; phylum Chordata; order Crocodylia; family Gavialidae; genus Gavialis; species Gavialis gangeticus. Next base: position 43,044,835 of record NW_017729006.1, on the reverse strand, counting down.
TATGAGATCTAGGATGACTCCTAGGTACACTTAGAAGGTGCATCAACGTCTGACTGTCAAAGAGATGCTAAAGCTCATGCACAGAGCCACCCTGAAGTAGATGTAAGCAGGTCGACATGCTTAACGATGTAGTCATCTATGGCAGTCATGTCACTTGGCAGATTTTCTTCAATTCTTTGCAAATTATGGTCCCTGGAGGCCAAGCAGGCAGTGTCAGTATAAGTGCAATGCCTACAGCTATTGTTTCATAGAGCAGAGATGAATATGCTAAATAAGGTGGGTGCGAGCACCAAGTCTTGTAGGAGTCCATCCCTCTGGAAGCTGCAGGTGTCTGTTTGCTGTGGTCCAGAGCCACCCAAAAACATTAATCTCCCTCAGACCATCAGTTCAGTTACTATAGCAACCCATCCAGGAAGAACTCTCAATGTTTTGTGCAACAGACCAGCATGCCAGATGGTGTCAGGCTGCTGTAAAAATCAAAAACCCACTCTTCCTCCTTCTCTCAAATCCATTATTAGCCTATGCTCTGAGCACTGTGCTCAAAGCTAGCTAGGTTCTGGCATCAAGCCTGTGCATGACACTTCGTAGTCAGCAAGTAGGGCTTGCTGTGTAATAATTTGTCCCAAATTGGTTAAATTCTGTCTGCAGCAGGCTACTGAACGCACAGCTTAATGGTTTCAAGAGACTTTTCACTGGCATATTTGTAGCCTACATAACTTACATGACTGTCAGTCCTTACCAGCATCCTTTTACCTAACTTTCAGTGTCAGCATGCAACCAATAAATTGGTCATCCAAACACAGAGACATGTCACATTTGCATCTGTTCAAAGGCACATGGGATCCATAACCTGCTACAGTCTGCATTAAAAGAATCCTATCTAGACATCACTGCGTGTTCTCCATCCAGCTGAGAACATCAGCAGAACATCACTAAACTAAGGCTTTCCACCCAGGTGAAAACAACACTCACTGGGGAAAGACAGAATGGGAGAAATCCTCAGCCACTACCAGATACTTTCATATCATAAGCAGGCCCGATGAATAAAGACTCTGTTTTAGGCTCCTGTAGTGGGTTGTCCATTTGCAGAATACAGTCTTCAATTCCCTGGGGCAGACCTGCCCCACAGGCCACAACATAAATCATGAATAATCAAACAAAGAGACAACAGTAAAGGGTTAACACACACCCATATGGTCCTTCCCTGGACCCTAAGAGAGTGCTGTGATTTAGTGTTGCAGCCTGTACCTCACAGCCTTCTCTCTCCCCATCAGTTTGCCTTGGGAGTTTTTAACTTCCCCTGGGCCAGCCAATTATCCTCATCAGCTGACCCAGACCTGAAATCACTGTCTTACCACCCACACCTGGACTGTAGCCCCTGAAACATGCAGCCTGCTACAGCTCCCATATATTTCTGGAGCCAGCTTACCAGGTGCACATGTAATGTGGTTCAGTGCATCAAAGCTGATCACACCCAGGTCTCAGATATCCCGTTGTGCCTCAGCATGCACACATGTTCTTTTTCTGTCAGATTCCCTAGCCATTGTCTTAAGCTGAATATGGCCGACTCAGAAACCATGGACCCACTTTTAACCTCATCTTGCTTATTTTGCCTACATATAATCACTGTAGGCATGGCTGAGATGTTGAAGGCATTTAGCCTTTTTTCATTAATTATAGATGTGCCCAAGTTTTCAAGACTGTTTTGATACTTTCCATGTCTCACATGCATGGGTCTGGAAAACTAGAACCAAGCTTGCTATCTGCACACTAGATGAAGACTGCTGTCAGGTGGGCTTGGAGAGAGGCATTTGTTGCTGGAGACATGCTGATGAGAAACATGGGAGCAGGACAGAATTCCAGCCTGTTAAGTCTTGGTGTTATGAAGCGGCAATGAAGAAGGCTCCAGCCTCTCTTCAAAAGAGTCTTTGAAGACTGGTCACGTTTGATCATTCATGCTAAGCCTGCTGGTATGTGGCCAGGACAACTGGAGTGTGGGACTAGAGAAAGGAAACATGAACATTTTAAAGAGGAGCTCTACCATCGAGCACTAGAGATTAAATGCTGCTAAATTCCAAATGAATAGTTCGTGGCACTAAATAAAAGTTCAGAAGGGATTCTCCACTTTATAGCCACAAAACCTGGGAAAGGAAAAGAGGGTCCTCTATGCAGCTGGGTCCTGAAGAAGAGTTAACGTGTGGTGTCAATGGAATACCAGTTTCTCCCTCTTCACCAAAAAGAGCCATCCCTGCATTTGACTGGGGCACCATTGCTGTGCTGCAGCCCATCCCAGAAGCACTCAAAACCAGTGCAGTTCGGTATCTTATTATTATTGCAAAAATCTTAAATCATAAAATGCCATATAGAAATGCGCATCACAAATGCAGCAACATTTCCCGTATTATTTTACCCTCTAACTGAGCAAAATTGTCACCTGACCTATTTAAATATACTTGTGCCTATCCGCCAACATGTTTTTGCCATAATTATTTTCTCCAGTCTTCCACATTCTTTCATCATTTTTTTGAGGCACTGCAGTCAGAGAAGCACTGATTGCACTTTAAGCTTCAATATAGCTGGGCTACCATGCAACATCTATCCATGGTAGGAGCTCAGCAAGGTTGTGCTGAACCTCAGTATGAGTATTGCTTGTTGTCTTCATTCAACATTAGATCTGGGCTGTTTATACTGCAGGCTCCAATATGGACAGGTGCACTATAGGTCAGTCAGGGAAAGTAAAGGATCTGGCAAGGAAAAGTTTAGATTTTTTCCCTACGATAAGAGACAAGGGATCACACCCTTGAACCATTTTTTTCAACCAAGAAATGAATACAGAACAGGAAATGAGCATTCACTTAGATAATCCAAAAGGATTAGGGACACAGACAGGCCCCTAGCATAAAAACATGAAGGTACCCATTGCTGAAAACGCTGCAGAAGTACAGGAAGTACACCTCACACTTCCCCTCCAAATATCCAGGACTGCTTCTTTCTAAGCAAAAGGCATGTTTTTACTCATGGGAGAATGATGTAGAATTATTTTTCCCCATGGAGGGGTGAATCTCTTCTAGCACTCAAGATTCGTACCTGCCAACCTGCCTTACTTGTTCACAAATATAGATGTACAAACAGCAGACAGTAAAGTTCTAGCCTAGAGAAGAGGGCTGCAAATACCATGACTGAACCAGTGCATCCACTATTGAATGTGTTAAATATAGTTGTCCTTCCATTCAAATTCTCCAGCTCCTATGTAAGCAGAGGCACAGCACCTAAAAAAAATTGAATAGCTCATAAGCCTAATAGCTAATATTTTGTCTTCCCACTTCCTCAACAGTCTTTCTGAAAGACCAATCCAAAAGCATCATAAGCAAATGCTGGGGATATTTCCCATGTTTTTCTGTCTTCAAATTTGACCTAGGCCAGAACTGGCTAAAAAAGCACATCACAGCACCTTGTTAATGATAGAATTAATGCTGCAGTTGGCTACTAGTGTGGAACAAATATGAGACAAGGACAAAATAATTAGTCAGGTTCTCCATGATTAATGCTTCTCAGAGCTTTCACACACTTCTAATTTTAATGAAAGCGGCAAGACAACATTGTGCAAACAGCAAAATGAGCCAAAGAAAAAAAGATCTCAGCAAGGTTTTGGCATAATTTATTTCACAGCAAAACCACGAATCCGTGTGGGGATTCAGAGCTACTGCTAGGACAGATACAAAATTAAAGTAAAAAAAAAAGAAAAAAAAAAAGTTATGGAGTGTCTCATGGTTAGAAAGAAATCCCTGGTCTGTTTTCTCACAAAGGTGTTTCATTAGCTCATAGAACCCTAGAGCTTAGGGAGCTTGCTGACATATACTTATCCAGTGCCTTTGAGGTTGACAAGAAGATGGGACCTGAAAATTATCATCTTAATGGATAGGGACAGTGAAGTAGTCAGATTGATCAAGGAATGCCATATGACATCATCTTATTGAAGGAACCTGTGAGCCTTTTGCTTGTATAGTAAGCTTTTGAGCTGACTGATGTCCACAAGTTGCTAGCCATAAGTACCAATTTACTACAATAAAAGACAAGGGTTTTTTCCCTCCTCCAATCAGCATGGGGGGGAAAGCCCCTCATCTTACATTCTGATACAAGGAAACCTCATTAAATACATAGTCTATTGTTAAACTGCTGCCAAAAGCAGCACGGATACTCACTAACAGAAACCAGCAATGAAGTCGATTAAATACAGCCAACACTGAACATGATTATAAAACACATGGCCCATAATGGTTAAATATGCTGATGGGAGTATGTGTGTGCGTACACGCGTCCCAGCCCATCTGTCCATCCATCCCTTAAAAAAAATGGGTGGGTGTTCTCTTTGTGGGTAACTGGCACTGGCTTGAAGGTACTGCAATACCTAGCTAGCACTGGGAGGGCCAGAGCCAGTCCTGACACCCTCCCACTGGTGCTAAAATTATTACATTTGATATGCTGATGAGTGTGGCAGAAGGCCACCTCAGTTTCTCCCCAACGACTCTGCTGTGTTACAGTTCAGTTAGGATGGGCCCTGCAGAGGGTACACACCTTACCCTCTCTCTTTAGGTAACCTGAGCTGGATACATTCCTGAGGGAGAGGGGAAACCTGCTCCCTCTGCCTACGTGACTGGCATCATATACCTGGGTGAGGGGTTTGGGTCCCTGGTAGGCTAGAGACTGCCAGTCTGCCCAGCAGCCAGTGATGCATTTCAAATTGGTTGTCTGGCAGCCAACAGGTGCTGGCCTCCATTGGACCAGGTAAATGAGGTCATAAGGGCCATATAAGTTAAGGACTGCCCTGGAGGAGGGGCAGCAGCCATGAGGAACACACACACACAGAGAGAGCGAGAGAGAGAGAGAGCGAGCAAGAGCGAGAGAGAGAGCAAGAGAGCACGAGAGAGAGAGAGCGAGAGAAGCTGGGCCATCTGAAACTTGCTCTCTCTCAAACCTCATGATCAAGGAACTGCCTGCGTCCAGAAGGAATCTCCACCTGTCTCTGGATGATGAGTAAGCTACCCGAGATCTAACTAGATATATAGATTGCAGTAACTCAGGTGCATGATCAAAAACTACTTCAGCCACCCTGTTTGCTCTATGGGATTTCTCTGATACTACTCAACCCTGTACTCTATTCCAACCCTACTCCTTGTAACCAATAAAATTCTCCTTTGTACCTAGCATGGGAGACTTATTGAGAGTGGGTCTAGATTATGCCTTGGGTTCCCCTTGGTTTGGCTGACTAAGGAGAACCACTCCTTGTGCTTCTGACTGAGGGAAGCACCCCACATTCTTGAAGCGAGTCAAGTACACTCAAGGTCAACTAGGCCTGTATTTCCCATGGTGCACAGTACCAGAATCAAGCCTGTCCCTGGGTGGTGGCAGCTCTATCCCCAGGCTGGTGGGTGTGCTCCAGGAAGGGGTCAGTCAGATTTGAAGCACCCCCAGGGAGGCACTTGGAGCCTGGAAGGTGGTCGAGCACAGTGAGGTGGGTGGCTCAGCACAGAAGCGCCCCCTACTGACCCACCACAATGAGAACTTTTTTTTTTATACAAGTTTTATTAAAAACACTCATCACCCTACACTTACAAAGCTATACATATTGAGCATGCCTGTTTTACCAAGACTTCACAGCACAGAAATAAGTACATAATAAAAAATATACAGCTTCATATATTAAACCCTTAAACAACATACAACTTCCCACAAAAAAACCCTACAGAAATCTTTTTCTTCATATGGAACCCCATGAAAAACTGTTCTCTCAGTAACCACGTGAAACTCTCTGCCTCTCCCATAAGTCCTTTCTGTTGGTTTAGCGAAACAAGTGTGTCCAGTCCTTTTGTTCTCTGCTTCTCCACCTCTTCCTCTCCAATCTTTTCTTTGTCTCAAATCAATATAGTATTTCAGTTTGTGCAGCCTCAGCTTCAGACACTCTCATTCAGTGAAAACCAACCCCTTAAACACCCAGAGATTTCTTACTTTCCATAAAGTAGTTTTAACACATGCAAATAAAGTCCTTAATAACATTTCCTCCAGTCCCTTTGCTAGGAGTCCATATAGTATCCTCTCCCACACTAACAATGGATTTATTTTGGTGATGGTCAGAAACTGGTAGACCCTTTACCACACCCACTTTGCATAAGTACAACTCCCAAAAAGCATCCCACTGTTTCTTCTTCCCTGCATCTCTTCCTTGGGCACCTTGATGAACTAGTCAAGCTCATCTATGTTGCACTTCTCTCACCAGCGAGATATTTCTTACAACCATCCATGCTAGGTCAGCATGTTCCCCTTGTATTTTTTTTTCATTTTTTTTTTTTTAAACCAACCACTGCCACCCACACCCTCTTTACTTATCCTTCTGTAAAGTTTCCCACTGGCACCATCCTCTCTCTCCCTTACCACTTTCAATGTCCTATGAACCTTCAGGACCTCCAGCTCTGCCTTCCCTATTTTATACCTCTGCATGAATCCTTTCATCACGATGTAACAAATCAGTGATTTCCATGCCTATGGACTCCTCAAAGAAGTCTAATGTATTCTGCATTTCCACAAAATTGCAGTTGCATGTAATTAGGTGGTATGTGGTGCTTACCCCTCTTCTTCCATTACCACCTTGCACATTGAACGTACATATTTCATACAGACAAACAGTCCTGAGTCTGGCAGTCCCCTTCCCCACCCCCCACCACATCTTTTGCTTTGTACAGTTCAGCCAGCCTCTCTTCTAGCATTCCAGAAGAACATACATTTCCCCTCTGCACTTTTGCTATCTGCTGCCACATCAGTGGGAATATAATTCTTATATATAGAATAATCAGCAGTAGCACAGCCTTAAATGCCACCACTTTTCTGGCAAAGGACAGTGTCCTTCCAGACTATAACCAAAGTATTTGCTGTAGCCTTGTCGTCACCTTTTTCCATGCTGTATTAAATTTTTCCTTTGGCTTCCATCAGGATCTCTAGTACTCCGATTTCCCTCTCTCATTTTAAGGCCCAGCTTCTCCAAGTCCCTCCAGTTCCCCACTCTCATTATGATGCTTTTTGATCTACTTGGTGTAGTCCCCATTGGTTCTCCATACTCTGATATATGCTTTAGTACTCTTTCCATTGAAAGTCTCTCTCCAACTACTACATTTATATCATCCATGTATAGTACACTTTTTACCTTTCTCCCTCCCAGTATCTTTGCTCCCCTTATGACCTTGTCTTTTCTTATTCTTTGTGCTAACGGTTCCATGCTGCACACATAGTAGTGTGCAGAGGGAGAATGCACATAATAGTAGGATATTACAATTGTATAACAGGGGACACCTTTGTTTTAGCATGTATGGATCTTAAAGGCCCTGCTTAGGTGCCCATTAATTGGGATTTGACTCTCTGCTTCTCTATACAATAACCTTAACCAACATAAGTCTCTCAGAAAATGCCATTTTTCCTAGCACCTTGAATATGTAATCATGATCCACTCTGTCATGTGCTTTTTCTAAATCCAGATTTGCTATAATGGTGTTTGTGTTCCTCTCGGAATAGAGGAACGTGCATCTCTGATCACATCAGACATCCTTCTACTTGCTACTGTGTATATTTGGTCTTCATGTATTATCTTCTGCAGGTTTTTCCTCATCCTCAAAGCCAGCATGTTGGCCATTAACTTTTAGTCCACATTAAGGAGCGTAATCACTCCCCAGTTTTTCAGGAGTTCCTTCTTCCCTTTCTGGAAGAATAAGATCACAACACCTCTTATAAACATCTTTCCATGTCTCTTCTGTTTGTGCTATTTCCTTAAAAGTCTCTGCTATATCCCTCCCTACCCATGGCCAAAATTTCTTATGAAATTCCATAGGCAGTTTGTCTGATTCTGGCGATTACCCTCTTTTAAAGGTTTTTAAACACTCCCCCACTTCTTTTAAATTAATCTTTTCACCCATCTCCTTTGCTTCTTCCTCCTCTACTTTTTCTTCAATCTCTTCCAAGGAAAGCTTCATCTTCTTCCTGTCCATTTCCTTCTTTTGGTATAGAGATCTTCATCAAAACTTCCCATGGCCTCCAAACACTTCCTCCTGCTTTTCCACCTGGGTACCACCTTTTTTCTGCACTGCTTTAAGCTCTCCTTTTGCTTCATTCACTCTGGCCAAAAAGTACTAGGACCACTCTTCATTTTCTCTCTCCCAGGGTGCTTATGCTAAGAACATTTTCTCTCTCATCTTTCTTTTAAACCAGGTTTCTAACCCTTGCCTTGTTTCTTCTAGCTCCTCTCATACCCATCTTCCTTCTGTAGCTTCCTTTAGCAGCTCCTGCATCGTTCTTTGCAGCTGTCTTAGCGCTTTTCCTTCCCACTCATCTTCAGCCATCCTTTCTGAAGAATTCTCTCATCCTCTTCTTACTCCTACATTTTTCTTCAGTGCTCACCAGCCCTCCTACTGTCTCATGTAAACTTGACATCTCTCTTCATCTTGTAACAGCTGCACATTTAACTTACACAGTCCCTTTCTTCTCATGTGGCTCTTACCAAGATGCATTTCCACCTTCAGCATCTGGTGATCACTAAAAGTCACATGCACAATTTCTTCCTTCCTTATCCCTGTTTCTTTTGATACAAACACGAAGTCAGTTCTTAATTGCTTCTTTCCACTGGGGTCTGATCTAGTGAAAGCTTTCTCCCCTGCCCATACATCTCTTAGTGATTCTTCTTTTATTTGTTCACTATCTGGACAAGCTGTCTAAAGGTCGGTTTTCTCCTTCTCCTGTTCTGTTTCCTATTTTGATTATACAATTGTAATATCCCACTATTATGTGCCCTCTCCCTCTGACCAGGTAAACCACTAGCTTTCTCAGTAATGCATTCCTTCCCTTCTTCTCCAATGGTGCATATATATTGAACATATCTAATTCTGTTCCTCTATCTCATAGTATTATTCATTGCAATCTGCCACTGATGACTTCTTCCACCTGTTTTGCTCTCAGCTCTGGGTTCTTGAATAATATTAATACTCTTCCTGCTTTGCTCTCATTTGTCCCTGACCACCAAGATGATCCCTATCACCACCTTTACTCAATGTGTTTATAATCCGTCTCCCCTGGTATACCATATTCTTGTAGGCAGATTATGTCTGCCCTTACTTTGCTCAACACTGGTTCAATGTCTTCCCATCTTTTGCTTGTTAAGATACTCCTGATGTTAAATGAAACTATTTTCAATAACATTTATGCTTGTTTTAAAATGCGTGTGCCTGTCCTTTTAAAGGTAAGTCTGTGCTACTGTTCTAGGTCGTCAACTCCCCATGCCACCTGCTTCCCTGACTTGCATTCCTGTAACCTTTGCAAGCTGTTGGATTGCTTTTGCATTTAGGAAGGCTTGCATACTCATTTCCCCACCCCTTCCCACCTTATGGTCTCCACTCCAGGCTGGAGCCCAGAGGGGTTAGTGGCAGGAAACTGCTCTCTACCTCTTCCTCCAACTCACCTCCCTCATAATCAGGTTTCTTCTACCTGGGCTTCAGCCTCTGCATTTTCTTCTTTTGCCCAGCCTGTTTCCCTGGTTCTTTCTCTTGATAGATCTCTGTTTCTGTTGTCTGTAGGGGGGCTTCTTTCTTCCCCACTTCCACCTCCATGTCTGAGCTGTTTACTGTTCTCAGCTCCCCTTCCATTCCATCTCCCAACTCCTCCTGTACTGCCTCAATCACAGAAACTTTGCCCCCCTTCTTCTGCTTTACCCTCCCATGGGATTTCTTCCACCATTTCTGCCTCACTGTCTAACCCCTCCTCTCCTCCGTTCCTCCAAGTACAGCCTATCTAAATAAAGATGTATGGTAATGCCAGTAAGTGGAGGCCCCCTTGGTGCCTCTCTTTTTTCAGATCATGGTGAGCCACAACACTGCATACATTTTGACTTCCTCTTCGTTTCTACATCTGAGCTGTGCCTTTCTTTCCCATTTCCAATGATACTTGTTTCTTCACCAGCCTTAAATGTCTGGCAAACATCACCAAATGGGAGGCCCAAACGGTTACCCTCAAATCCCTCTGTCACCCCCTCTTATAGCTCTGCCTTCCATGAGGTGAAGCCAAACCAAGTTGCTCTGTGCCTCATCTGCATATAATTTTTTGGAGGATCCCAGGACTCATGACAAGAACATCCAATACCAGTCATAAGTTGCGGGGTGGGGGGCTACTTAGCATGTGGATCCTTTATGCGGTGGTGGGGGAGGAGTATCTGGAGTACAAACACATTCTGAGCAGTGCTTAGCTGTGGCTTGAAATGCTGTTGACTCTGGTTGGGCCCAGTCCAGTGAATTATATGGTAAATCACAAACTTTTGGCTTTGGACTAATGGTTTGTATTATATATGCATAGTTTGTACTATACATAAGTAGGTGCCAAAGTACTGTCTAGAAGTGTCTTCATGGAGTACCTGTGGTAAAACTTGCAGCAGTTTCAAAAGAGGTAACATGCATCAATTCTGAATGAATTAAGTGTATGGGTACTGTGTGCAAATTACTACAGCCATGTTTAATTTCAAAGGTAATTCTTTTCAAATTTGTTCCTCACTTCCACGTACTCAGGAAGAGCAGTGTCTGACAGTAGGGAGAGGGGGAAGTAGCTGCAAGGGAAAGAAGTTGGGAGGAAGTAGAAGGCAAGGTGGCTACCTGTCCCCCCTGCCATCCCCTCTCCCTGATTTTATTTTCCCTGTTGTAGCAGTGGGAAGGGGACGCACTCAAGGCAAACCTCCAGTAATTAGATTCTATACCTGGAAAATTATATGGGTATAGGTTGTAGTTGTGTTGGTCTAAGGCAGGGGTAAGCAATTATTTCAGGCGGGGGGCTGCTTACTGAGTTTTGGCAAGCCATCCAGGGCCACATGACAGGCAGCCAGGGGCAGATATATATTAATTTTCTAAATTTTTTTTTAGGGGTCCTACAGGCCAGATAGAATGCCCTGGCAGGCTGCATTTTGCCCACCCGTGGTTTAAGGACATAGGCAGACAGTTCTTTGGGGAAATCTTATATCTTTTATTTAGACCAACTCAAATAGCTGGAAAATATCTTCTTTGAAAGCTTTTGAGCACAAACACCCTTTGTCAGGCTGAGGAACCATCTGCAGTTGGTCTGTGCTCATAATAAAAGATATCAGATTTACCCAAAGAACTCTGTCTGGAAAATTATATCAAGTTTACACATTTTCCATATGTAAAGTCTAATTATTGGGGGGTCGTCTTATAATCAGGGCCC
>NW_017729006.1:43026447-43028579 GCF_001723915.1 Gavialis gangeticus | reverse complement strand
CCCTGTCTGGAAAATTATATCAAGTTTACACATTTTCCATATGTAAAGTCTAATTATTGGGGGGTCGTCTTATAATCAGGGCCCTCTTATATTCAAGTAAATACAACATTTGCTTTAAGTGGCAAACACTTAGGATTTATAGTCTCTTTAATTTTTATACATTCAAGATAGTTTAAGAATATAATAACATATAAAAACATTGCTTTGATCTAACTCCCTTTTGTGTATATGCCAGTATTACACATTTGCATTTTGATTTTACCCACTTCATCAGTGCAATTCACAGGAAACAGAGAGAGAGTTTGGAAATCATTTACAGCAGCCTATAGGTTTATCTAGAATAGGCAGAAGATTAATTAGTAGATGGCTGATTAGTAACTGTTAGCATTAGAAAGGTCAAATGTATACTAGTCTGTGAGGCAAAGGTTCCCACCAAATTTCTATCGACTGAAATGGTAACATTTGATCCTCAGTTAAAGTAACACATTATTAACTTAAGGCCCCAGTCTACAACTAATTCAAATAGATCTTTCAACCTAAATTATACCAGACACATGATTAAGAATTACTCATGTCAGCAAGGGCTGTGGGGCTGGGCTCAGACTTAACTGCTCCAAAATTAAGGAAATTACAACTCTATTTCATAAAATCTACAACATTGAGCCCAGAGTCTCCTTTTAATACCAGCAGCGCAGTGCAGACTTAATCAAACAGGAGAATGCCAGGTGGCAGGCTGCTTCTATCATAATCTCTACTCCCTGCCATTGACATAAGGGATAGAGCAAAAGGTAGTATGGCCAAGGAGCTACTACACTGATTTCCAGCAGCCCCTAAGGCCACAGACAGAGGATCTGGTAAAATGAACTTGTGCTCACAAAACCTCATGCTCTCTATATGTAATCTTATTTACTTGGTCTATAAAAGGTACTTATCTATCCTGCCTTCTGACAGACAGATATAACACAGAAATAGCTCAGTTTGCTCTATCACATGCCAGTGGTGCCTACATGCAGTAGTCCACAGATGAAGTAACCACAAAAATAGCTGAATGCTATTGGGCAGTTTGGTGAAGCTGAGCTGCTTTATTAAATGAGTGTTTTAATAACATTTCATAAAAGGATTTTTCTTATCCAGCTAGAACAAAATTGCACTATTACAATAAAATGAACTATACTTTGGCTCTAATATAAAAGATTTTCCCTCTCTAGATCTCAAAGAGCTTTTCCAAAGGTCCAAGTAATTACACATTCTACAGATGGGGAAGCTGTGGCCCAGGATTGGGAGATTAGTTGCTTCAAATTCCCCAGAAAGTCAGCAGCAGAATTGAGAACCAAACAAAGGTCTCCAAAGGCCTCATTCTGTTTCTCCAGACAATAAGCAAACTAGCTCAGGGCTAATTAAAAAGAACAACACCCAGAGTCTTAGTTGAAACTTTTAAACTTAAGCTAAACCCTGAATCTTCAAAAGTGATTAAAGTTTAGAAAATAACTTTGGATAGACTGATAATGCATTGATTCAGCTTAAATTAAAATGGAAAGACGGAACAAAAATAAGACAAGCTCAGGCAGGCTTGAAGAAATTAAGTCAGTGAAGTCATTGGTCTGAACACCTCAGGAGCTTGAATGTGGAGAAAACTTGGAATTTCTTTAAGTCAAACGTGAAAACTTGTAGAATTTGTATCACAAGTCTAAAGGAATCGGCTGAGGTCATTGCAAGACCCCTGGCATGGCTTTACAAGCACTCGTGGTGCTCTGGAGTGGTGCCAGAGGACTGGAAGAGGGCCAACATGGTTCCCATCTTCAAAAAAGGGAGGAAGGAGGACCCGGGAAACTATAGGCCAGTTAGTCTTACCTCGATCCTAAGCAAGCTGTTTGAGAAAATTATTCTGGCACACATCCAGGAGGGGCCAGCAGGGGACTGCATGCTTAGGGGCAACCAACACGGGTCCATCAGCGGCAGGTCCTGTCAGACCAACCTGGTGGCCTTTTATGATCAGATCACCAGATCATTAGATGCAGGGGTAGCAGTGGACAGAGTCTTCCTGGACTTCCGGAAGGCTTTTGACACTGTCTCTCACCCCATTCTCATTAAGAAACTGGGGGGCTGTGGCGTAGACACCCACACAGTCAAAT
>NW_017729006.1:43012762-43025983 GCF_001723915.1 Gavialis gangeticus | reverse complement strand
CCCTTCCGACCCTAGAAACTATGAAACTATGAAGTCAAGGGGAAAAAAACCTAGCAGGGAAATGGATGAATAATCATTTCTGAAAGACTATTAGCACTGGGCAGAGCCTATGGGAAATGGAATAAAGGATTGATCATCAAGAAAGATATAACCTGGAAGTCAGGAAGTGTAAAAATCAAGTGTGAAAGATCAAATCAGACCTTGCAAATGATATTAAAACAAAAAGAAAACAAGAACATAGCCATATAATAGAAAGAGCAATGGAAGAATCAATGGGCTACTAGTCAGTTAGAATGGAGTCAAGATAAAACATAATGTATAATATGGTTCAAAAACAAAAGCAATTCCTTTGCTTAGGTTTTCAGTAGGAATAGTGGCATTAACCAAGAGGCAGTTTGGACAATGGGAAGGAGGCAGAAACAGAACCACAACCAAAGCTAAAACCCAAGGAGCTGAAGTCACTGAAATCAAAGGAATCTAGCAATTTCCCATCTCATTATTCTGAAAAACACAGCCCAAGAAAATCAACACCAGATAAAAAATATTTCTAATGAGATATTGAATATGGGGTTATAACATCTGACTAGAAAACAGCAAATGCAGTGCCCATATTTAAGAAGGGGGGGGGGGGGGAGAAGCGTTCCAGGAAACAACATGCCCATTAGGCTGACATCAGTAATATGGGATTAAATCTAAAATGTAGCTTTAGAACAAACTGGACATGTCTACATATACAAATGCTGATGGATGGGTTTACTCCAGAGTAATTTACTTCTGGGCAGACATCTACATGTGCACCTACTTGGGACCAGGTTTGCTGCTCCTGACATCAGTCTGATCCCACCCCCTCCTTCCCTGCACCAGCCCCCTACAGCAGCCAGGGCAGGCTCTAGGCTCCCCCTGGGTGCTAGCCCAGGGGATGACAGGGCGCTCAGAGCCAGGAGATAGCTGTTTCCTGGCAGGGCCTGGGAGATTACTTCTGCTTCCGGAAGCTGCCTGTTGCTGAGGGGGGCTCTGTTGGTGAAGCCTGGGTGAGGACAATATTCCCCTGCCCGAGCAGCAGGGAGCTCCCAGCCCTGGCACCCTGATCCAGGGACAGGGAATTTGCAAAGAGTTGCAGGGAAGGGTAGGTCCAAGGGAATCTCCACCCAGCTAGGGGATCACTGGTAGCTGCCCTAACAGTGAATTGGGCAGGGGTCCAGGACCTGCCCCTCCCCTTCAACTCTTTCCAAGCCCCATGCCTCAATCACCTGATTGAGGCATGGGGCTAGGAAAAAGCTGCAGGGCTGGAACCTGCCCCTGACTGGGACAGTTCCCAACCAGCCCTGGGCTGCATGTGCAGACTTCTCCACACAGCCCAGGGCTGACCAGGAACTGCCCCAGTCTGGGGCAGGTCCCAGCCAGCTCTGGGCTGGGCAGGGAATTATTCTTGTGCAGGGAGCTCCCTGCCCCTGCTCCCCAATCACAATCACAATCGCAGAGCAGGGGCTGGGAGCTCCCTGCTGCGCAGGCAAGGGAACATTTTTCCCCACCCGGACTCCAGTGGCAGGAAGCAATCCCCTACCTCGTGCCGCTCATAAGCAAATTTGCTCCGGGTCCGCCATTTACATATGGTTTACTGCACAGTAATTACTCAGTAGTTAATTTGCTACTTGCATTTTCTAGTAGCAAATTAACTGCTGAGTAGCACAAACTACTGTATAGTAAGGGCAATTTGCTCTATTGTTCAGTAAAGTTTTTCATGCAGACGTGCCCAGTATGAAGAAGAAAACTAAAGACCTGTAGGTGAATGGAAAATGGGGTAAAATGCATGGGTTTATCAAAAGTAGATCTATCCAGATAACATGATTTTATTTTAAAAAGATAAAATATTTTCTAGATAAGGAGAATGAAATAGTTATATTTCAGTTAGGCATCTGATATGATGCCACAGGACATGCTATTAGTTAAGGTGTAAAAAATGGACATTGCCTGATGCAAGGAAATAGCTAAAAGACATGGGAATGATAAAAAGGGGATGCTAAAGAGGAAACAGTTCTGTTGGAGGGAAGTTACTAGTGGATTTTCTCAAGGACTGGCCATGGGACCCATCTTACTAAATATTTTAATTATATAGTGCACTAATTAAAATTTGCCAATGATGCTAATGAATAGTACATTGTGTCAGGAGAAACCAGACAACCTTGAGAATTGGCAAAATAGAAAAGGGGACGAAACTAACATTACAAATTACAGGGTCATGACTGACCCAAGGAATCATTCTAGTTGTATTGTTTGATCACAGGATAGCTATAAGCCAATGGTGATGCAGCCGTGACAATAGCAAAAGCAGTCCTTGGATGTAGCAAATGAAGTGCTTTTGATAGACACATGGAAATATTAATACAAGGATTATATCATCCCAATCATCACCCAGATCCGATCCTGTTAACAATAAAATTATTTGCTCTCACAGCAGATCTTCAGGCATCATCCATCCAGCATAGATTGATGTCCATCTAAATTTTCATTCCCAATAATTCATGTCATTGTACAAAGCGTGGGTGAGACCTTTTTGAGAAGTTTGTATGCACTTCCAGATCACCCGTGTTAGACATGGAATCCAACTGCAGCAAGTATTTAAAAAAAAAGGACTGCTAAAATAATCTGAAGACCTGAAAGCCTATTTTACAAGCAGAGAGCAGACAGAAGAGCTTGCCTTGTTAAACCCGGAAACACAGGGGCCGAGAAGGGATTTGACTGGCCTAGAAACCTTCAGAGGTAAATGCCAGCTTCAACATATGTAGATTTTGGAGAAGTAGGGCAAAAGTCTTGAGGCATCTCTCCTACATGGCAACCCTGTAGCAGAGCGATGAAATCTGTCCCACGGGGATACTGCCTGACATCTGACACCTTCAAGGAAGAAGCTTGATGGAGCCTTGTCTCTGCCTAACCTGCATAGTCACAGAGCAACTTTTTCACAAATGGGCTTGGAAACCCAGGGGAACCCTACCATCTTTTACCTCCCCTGTGCAAGATGAAGTTTGTTTCTACCTAGGAGCACTTCTACAATCTTTGAATTCTCCTCTGCCTGACAAAGGGTGTTTGAGCCTTAAAGCTTGCAAAGAAAATTTTTTTGTTGCTGTTTAGTTGGTTTAATAAAAGATATCGCTTCAACCCCAAGGGTTTTTGTCTGCCTCTGCTTTTTAGACCAACATGGCTACAACCCATATCCCACTTCTCAGCCACAAAACAAACAGCAGCTCATAGGCAATCACCTCTTTTGAATCACTCTATCTGCCTTGACTATGTCCCTGAACACCAGGGAAGAAGAGCTCTTCACGCTACGAAGCTGGAACAAACTAATGTAAAACTAGCTGTGACTAATTTCAAGCTGAAAATTATCATCAGGTTTCCAACTGTCTAAAGAATGAGGTTCTGGAACACCTTCCCAGTAGGACTAATGGTGGTACAAAACCTATCCAGTTTTAAGATGGAGCTTGATCACCTTATGAAAGGGGTCATATAACATGACTATTGGTGACAGCAAGGGACTGGACTCAGTCTCTTCCTGATTTTGTTTCCATAAAAATGGCTCCCTGAACTTCCGGGAGAATGGGGACCCTGACAGGGACCAGAAGTTCAAGCATATGGTTGTTATCAGAACATTTCCAACTTGGCCAGAACTTATCTTGCAAGAAAATTCAAGAATCACAGTATATGGCCTAGTTTTAAAAAGGTAGCAGGAACAAGAGTCTTAGATGGTATGAATAAGCACCCAACTGTTTGGATACTTACTTGTACTGGACTTTTCTTTCTTGATTTTTATTTACTAGTCAGAGCTGCACATTCCTCAGTATTATAAGACACTTACCAATTAAGCTTAGGATGCACTATAATTAATCAATCATCGAGGAGTCCAGAATGCTGAAGGACTGATAACAGAGATGCATTTAAACAGAGGCATACCTGGAAATGTTGGCACCCCAGGAGATGTGGGGAGGTACTGACCACTGCAAAGCAGGTAGGGTTGCTGAGCACTTACCTTCCCGTATAGGGGTTGTTGCAACTGCTGCCATGGCATGAGCTGGAGCATAGTGCAGGTGATGGTAGCATAAGCTCCTCAGGGCCAGGCATGCTGGTACCTCTCAAATCAGCACCTGGGGCTTGTGCCCTGCTTACCCACCTCTAGTTACACTACTGCCTTTACATATTAACATAATGAAGGTCACAATCTATTGAAATTCCAGGTTCTGAGAGCTGCTCTGTATTGGCTATTAACTGGAGGGGTAAGAGCAAGATAACAGGGGAAGATGGCAAGCTAACAGGCATGGATTAAACAGCCATTCAAGCCTTTCATTGTCACCACTTGCTATAGTTTTTGAAGGCATAAATGAATGAACGCATTTTGGAATGAAAACGCTGGGTAATTATCAGTAGAAGTAGCAAAAAAAAAGTGCTGATCCTGACACCTTAACAAGATTACTGTAACCTTTGTCATCTTCTCTGCTTATTGTTCTCTCCTACCTCAATCACACACACATTTGTTGGTTACTCTGGCTTCTTTAGTCTCGTCTCACACTATAACTGGGGAGCTTTTCTAGTCTTGCCTTTATTTGTTTGCAAAGCCCTTGGCACGTTTGGGTGTTCAGAAATAGATCATGGGGAGTGATTTCAGGAACAGTCAAAGCATATCACATACAAGACATAGTTGATAGTTGGGAGATGTCCAAAGAAGCCTGTCTTATGTCAGCCTAAATCTCATTCTCTGAACACAGCTGGGGGCCATGGTTTTGTCTTGGAAAGCACAGGGATTATTCATAACACTTGATTAATTGTGTTTTAGCAAGAATGCAACCATTGGTTTATTCTGCAGAAATTGCTCTTGCATTCGAGAATGGTATAATGCCATCAATTAGCAAGCCCAGAGAAGTTGTGTAGAAGGGTAACTGTTCCTTCTACAGGGCCAATAAAATGAACATCAGGTTTACTTCATAAAAAAATAAGATAAAACAAGGCATCTGTTCAGCTATGCAATAAGCCCCCAGCCTAGATGAAAGAAGGAACTGTGAAATGATTACACAGGCTGCAGCAGATTTTTTCCTAGCATTCATTTTCCAAGCCTGTTCTAATCAGATAGCTGATGGGGTAAAGAGTCTTTAACCTCGTTGTCAAGAACAGCAAGGATATGCAGACCGTAACCATGGGACTGGGTTATGCTGTGGTATCAACACCCTAGCAACCAAAAATCTACAAACAGCAGCTGAAAAGCACATTCTTTCATCATTTAACTGATTATTGATTTGTTTCTAAACAGAGAATACTGCACACATTGACAGGGTTTGGTGAGTTTTCTGTGTGTTTGTTTTTGGTGTAAACAAGTCACATTAGAAATCTCATAAAACAAACATTTCAGATAGAGATGGGGAATTTAGTCTTGGAGGGTTGCCCTGCACAGATGTCAGAGAACACAGGGCCTTATCTCCTTTGGATAAGGAATGATGTCAACAGTAGCTGTGTTAACAAAGAGGTCAATAATGACCAGTAAACATATCCCAAACAATTGAATAACTGATGTGTAAATCATTTTGGGGGAGGGGAAGCTGATGCACTCAACAGGGCTTTTTTAAACCTTGCTGCTTTTTGTTGGGAACACACAAAATGCAGGACTGGCTAAAATTTTAATCAATCACTCTCCTCCCCCCAAACATCACAGGTGTCAAGAGCTAAAACTAGGACCTCCTTATGCAAAGTAAATGGAACTTGTACCCAAGAGTGGGACCAAGATGCGTTGACAGTATCATGTTTAAAAGCTGGTATACACATTGATTGCTGGAAAGACCAGCTACACAGAAACTCGTTCAGATCTAGTTAGGTCACACCACATACTCTGACAATGCTTCTCATTCACTCAGGGAAGCGACTCTGTACTCATTGCCTTGCTCCCACTTAAGCCAGTTCAACATCCACCCCACCAGGGTTCCTCCACCTCTGATTTTTTTTTTAAACACTTCAAGCAGTCCAGTTCCTCCCTTAAGTATCTTCATTGTCCATATCTACTGTTCCAGAAGCAACAGAGTGAGCAGTGTCCCTAAAAGAATGAAGCCAATAAGAATGTAACCATCTGCAAAGAAAGCAGAGCACATCATCATGAAAGTCCATGCACTCTGCCACTTAGTTCTGTCTCAGGTCTCCTTTATCATAGAAGAGTGAAAGATTACAGCCTCCTCGTTCTTGAGTTTTTATTTTACTTCATACACTTCAGGGAGAGAGGACACCTGGGAAGGGATGGCATCTACCTCACGTGGAGGAGGAAGTCCCTGTTCTTGGCCAGGATGGCCAATCTTCTAGATAGGTCTTTAAACGAAGATTGCCGGGAGGCAGGAAAGCATTAACTGGAGCATGCCCGGGGACCGGCACACACGTAAGCTCCAAAGTTGGGGACACTAAGAGAGCCACTCTTGCAAGAGCTGAGAGAATTGTTCTCCTTCAGCATGATAGGAAATCAAGGGTCTCAATTGGAGGACTCAGATGCCTGTACACTAATGCCAGGAACATGGGGAACAAGCAGGAGGAGCTAGCCCTCCTACTCTCCAGTGGGCATTACAATCTAGTAGGGATCATGGAGACCTGGTGGGACTCCTCACAGGATTGGAAGGTAGCCATAGAGGGCTACATCCTGCACAGAAGGGACTGAGTAGGGAAGAAGGGTGGAGGTGTAGCTTTCTATGCGATGGAGCAGTACACCTCCTTGGAAGCGGACATCAGCTCCAAAGAAGAGCAGCTCAAAACCCTCTAGATCAAACTATTGTGGGGGGGAGGGGGGTGGTAAGAGAGATCTAACTGTAGGTGTATACTACAGACCAACTAACCACCAGGAGGAGCTCGATCTGGAGCTCTCTTGAGAACTGGCAGAGGCCATGCGTGCACAGAACATGGTCATCATGGGCGACTTCAATTACCCAGACATCTCTTCGGAGGAACACTCAGATAAGTTGGTTCGGTTGCATTGCTTCCTGGCCTGTATTGAAGAGCCCTTCCTGACCCAGGAACTGCATGGGTCAACCAAAGATAACGCTCTCCTAGACTTAGTCTTAACCAAAGGAGACTATTTGGTGAGCAACTTGAATATAGAGGGTAGCCTGGGCGACAGTGACCATGAGACCATCATGTTCACTGCCCATCACAAGGCAGGTGAATCAGCTAGCAGGGTTGAAGTTTTGGACTTCAAAAAAGTGAATTTCAACAGGCTCAGGGCAATAGTAGGGGAAGCACTGCAGGATCAGGGACCAAAGGTAAAAGGAGTGCATGAAGAGTGGTTGTTCCTCAAGGACATTATCCTCAAATCACAAAAGAAGTCCATTCCCATGCGGAGGAAAGGTAGCAGAAGAGCTGGTAAGCCCTCTTGGCTTAATAGGCATATCATGGTCCTCTTGAAAAAGAAGAAAGAGGTATACAAACAATGGAAGCTTGGGACAGTTCCCACGGAAGATTATACAACAATGGTCTGCACTTGTAGGGAGCAGTTTAGAAAGACTAAGGCAGCAACTGAATTTAAACTAGCAACAGAAATCAAGGACAATAAGAAGTCCTTCTTTAGGTATGCAGGGAACAGGAGGAAAACAAATGGAAGCATGGGGCTATTGCTTAACAACTCAGGACAGCTGGTTACTGACACTCAGGAGAAAACTGAGCTCCTGAATGACTATTTTGCTTCAGTATTTCACTGGATTAAGGGGAAAAATCCTACTAGATAAGGTTCAGAATGGACATGGTGGGAATGACCACCTTCCTACTGTTGATGTTGAGCTGGTGTGTGATCAGTGAGAAAAAAAGTCAGACATTTAGAAGTCAGCAGGACTGGATGAACTTCATCCAAGAGTGCTGAAGGAGCTGGACGAATTCATTGCAGGACCTCTGGTAAAACTCTTTTAAAACTCATGGCGCTTGGGGGAGGTCCCTGAAGGCTGGAAGAGGGCCAATGTTATGCCCATCTTCAAGGAGAGGAGAGGACCTGGACAACTGTAGGTCAATTAGCCTAGCTTTTATCCCAGGGAAAATCCTGGAAAAGGAGTCTATGCGCGATATGCTTCAAGAAAGTAGGATTATGAACAACAACCAGCATGGCTTCATCATAGGCAGGTCTTGTCTTACCAATCTCATCACCTTCTATGACCAGGGAACTCACTACCTGGATAAGAGAGAGGTGGTTGACATTGTATACTTGGGCTTCTAAAAGGTCTTTGATCTGGTATCCCATGATGCTCTAACAGGTAATTGGGAGATTGAGGACTTAACTGCTCAACTGTTAGGTGGGTAGGAAGCTGGCTGTAGGGTGGGACCCAGAGAGTTATAATGAACCGATCTGTGTCGTCCTGGCAAGAAATGGCCAGTGGTGTCCCTCAGGGGTCTGTGCTTGGTGCAGTGCTTTTCAACATCTTGACCAATGATTTGGATGTGGGGGTGAAGTGCTCACTGGCCAAATTCATGGACAACACCAAGTTATAGGGGAGCATGGTCACACTTGAAAATAGGCTGCAGATACAGGAAGACCAAGACATGTTGGCAAGTTGGGCAGATTAGAACCAGATGAAGTTCAACATTGGGAAATGTTCAACCCCAAATGGAGCACTTTACAATCCCAAACATACTTACAGGCTTGGTGGCGCCAAACTGACTAGCCCCACAACTGAAAGGAATCTAGGGGTAACAGACCATAGTATGAATGAGCCATCAGTGCAATGCTGTAGCCAGCAGGGCAAACAATACCCTGTCACGCATCAATGTAAAACCAAGGAAGCGATTCTTCCGTTTTACTCAGCACTGGTGAGACCACAGCTGGAGTGAATACTGCGTCCAGTTCTGGGCGCCACACTTCAACAAGGACGTGGAAAAGCTTGAGAGAGTCCAGAGAAGAGCCACCCATATGTTCAGAGACTTGCAAGACAAGCCATATGAGGAAAGGCTGAGGGACTTGGGCCTCTTCAGCCTAAAAAAAGAGAAGGCTGAGAGGGGACTTGGTAGCAGCTTGCTGCTATATCAGGGGCATACATTAAAGGCTCAGCAAACAACTGTTCACCAGGGCACCCTTGGGGAAAATCAGGAGCAATGGCCACAAACTCCTGAAAGACCACTTCAGGCTTAACACTAGGAAAAACTTCTTCACAGTCAGGGTGTCGAGACTGTAGAACAAACTCCCTCCAGAGGGTGCAATCACCCACCCTGGAAATCTTCAAAAGGAGACTGGACAGTTATCTTGCTGGGGTCACCTAAACCCAGTTGTCTTTCCTGCCTAGTGCAGGGGGGCTGGACTTGATGATCCTGCAAGATCCCTTCCAGTCTATGAATCTGTAAAGTTTAATTAGGTGTTTTACTCCAATTGTATTAACATGGGGACCAGTTATTGTACATTGCATCCTGAAGGTCTACATTTTTTTTTGCTGTAACAAGAGATAGGAACAGTAATAGTTGGCAAAGTTTGGCTCTTATGGAATCCATTTACAGTGCATCTTCAAATTGCCATGCAAATATCAAGCCCCATTTTTATCTGAAGGGTGTAATTTCAAGTCTGTCTCCCTACCTTTTCTTTGCTCTTCTGCAGATAGCTTATTTTACATTCCAAGTACCTCTGCAGTTTTAAGAGGCAGGCTGCCTTTTATTTTGCACAAACACAATATGCATGAAGTATGTTTACAATAAACTGCAGAGACAACAAAAATAGGTAACCAATTTTAGTGGCATCACAAGTCTGCATATCCATCAGATTCATACATCTGCAGAGGATTATTTAGTAGCTAATGAAGGTTTGTGAACTGAAACACCATGGGCAGAGGATTACATTTGCCAGTAGGGTAGTCCAGTTTCCCTTCATTGTTTTACCTGACACTTAACCACCTTCAAAGAGGTCTGAGACAAGGCACACAAAAGGGAAGAAAGAGGGGGTTGGGGGTGCTGATCTGGCCTGTAACAGCTCATCAAAACTCCCCCTGTGGCCCTCAGTCCAAACTAATTACCCACCCCTGGACTAACCAAATCATAGATGCATAAGCTTTTATAAGCAGCAGCTTACTTCATTAGAGGCTAAGTAGCCACAAGAATCCAGGGAATTATTCAAGCAGCAAGGTTTTTTGGCAATATCTCTTACTGGATCAGCTATATGTTGGGAGATGTTAGATGAGGTTTGTGGCACAAAACCTTTACATAATGGAGTTAAACAAAGTTCTCAATTTATCTATTAAGCTGTTTCTCACTGTTTTCCAGATCGGAGGAAGGACATCCGTCTAACATCTCTTCCAACTGTACAGTTGGTCCAACAAAAAGATATGGCTAAGCTAGTGGTGCTCTACTTTTTTGGACTCAAGGCACTGCTCACTGGGCTTAAAACACCCCTCCCTAACTTTTGTGAATTGAGCAGCATCCAAAAACTAATCAATATATTACAGTGTGTACCTCTACAGAGGAGCTGGGCAGTGATGGGTGTGGGGGAAGAGGGGGAGGAAGTCTCAGAGGCAGGGACAAGCCTGAGCCTGCACTTATCTGCTTATCTTCTCATGACTTGCAGTGCCCTTTAAGGGATCTGATGGTACCCAAGGGTATCACAGCACCCTGGTTGATTATCAGTATAAACAAACTCTGCTTCTGTTTGAGTTTATCAGTCATGTCTTTATACATAGTCCTTACAATCCAATTTTAGAACTGTGCCATTCTCCCTCAATAAGTACACAAATCACCCATACTATTCCTTCCAAGCCAAAAAGAGTAATCCAGCCATCATCTGAATAAAAAATAAAATTGTATGGGAAATCCAAGACACATCTGTCATGACCATTCCAGTGGCTGAAAGAAATTTCTTTCATTTGTAATACAAATGAAGACATCCAATACCTGGTCTCAACATTGGGGGTGGCTGGGGGGAAAGGATCCTGGTTTCACTACTAAAAAATCAACAAGCCCTAATATACAACTTTTTAGTGCTGTGTACAATGTTTTATCACTAAGTGGAGATTAATACATTTGAGTACAAAAATGAGACTAAACTGCACTAATATTTCCAAGATGTCTCTTTTCTGGAGAACAGCAAGAGGTTTTGATGCTGTACTTGGAAGCTTCCATTGTTTCACCAAATGCTGTCAAAGAATTAATGTATTTATGGATGACCAGATATTGATACAGCAGAGAAATAATGAACAGCAGAGATTACCCTCCCCCGCACTTTTTTCTCTATGCCCAGGCTTGGAAACACTTGGGGGACTTCAGTTATGTCAGTAAGCTAATTACTCCTGAAGGACCAGACTGTCATCAGTTATTTTATTTTATGAAATATGCCTACCAAGCAAGCTTCTGGCAACATGTAAAATTGGAACCACAAAAATCAATTACAAAATTACTTAAGATAAACGTGACCCAGCTCCCCAGCATTTGTATAGCTTGTGCACTTGAGCAGGGCTTTTTTGGCACTTTTCTCTAATAGCTATCTAATAGCTGATTGAATAAAAGTGCCAATAAGCCCTGCTGAAGTGCATGAGCTATACAGACACTGGGCAAGCCAGGTCAAATGGATGCAATTTCTCTTCTGAGCATGTGCTGCACTTGGTATTAGGGTGCTCCAAGATGAAAGTAAAGCACTATTTTGTTTTGGTTTATTTCCATGTCTGTAAAGCACCCCTTTCGAGGCACACTTTACAAAAAGAAAAATAATTTTTCAACACTTGAATAAAAAGAGGGGAAAAAAAGTGAGCCCGTAATGTAATGCCTTTTTGTCTTATCTGCTACATGGAAAAAATAGTCCCGATTCATCAATGAAAATGGGAAATCTAACAAATCTGTTAAACTGATATCACTCTGATTAACAGCTCACACTGCATCACTCATCCCAATCCCCCTTCTCAGGCAAAAGACTGAAGGCATGTCTACACCACCTCTGTGCTGTGACCAGGGGCGAAGACTGTTTCCTCCTGTTCCTACACACCAGTGCATGAGAATAGAGGCAATGGAAGGGCTTGTCTATTCCCATTTAGCTGTATAGGCCTGGAAGTTTGCCACTGGGGCTGCTCAGAGCTCATCCCCTGCAATCACTCTTAGAGCCCATTGGAGATGAGCCTGGAGAAGTCTTATTGGTGGTGGTTTTTCAGGTCTGGAGCATGTCTGAAATTTACAGTGGGCAGGGCATGCTCAGCCATTTCCTCATCAGGATCTGCTACAGTGATACAAACAAGTCTGTAACCAACTTAGGAAAATCCCTGAGAGTTGCTCATCTCCAGGTTTGTTTTGGGTATGCATATTAACGCACCCTCAGTGCCACTCTAAAAAGGTGACTATATTGCTTCACTTCCAGGACCGGATACATGAGTAGAGCAGGTAGACACATCCATTCAATAAGGGATTTTAATACTTGAAGTAAACCCTAAAAATTGTAGAACATGAAAACAAGCAAGAAGAACTCAAAGCTTCATATTTCTTTGGAGGCTCAAGCAGGAGGGCAGCTATTGTACACCTGTAACTGGAGAATGGCGTGCCACGGTCTGGGAAGGCTGTCTTCATCAACCATGCATGCAACTTCAGAAAGGATGCACGCAGAGGTGGAAGGGACCACTGCCTCACCAACCAGATTAGCCCAGAATCTATCCTAGTGATCAATGGGATGACAAATGTTGCAACTGGATTTCTTTCACATCTGAGAGATGCTGTGAGGCAAGTGCTACATCAGGCAGGGGCAGTGGGAGTGCTGGCAATTGGCTGAATAAGCCACTAGGAAAGCCAATTGATGTCAGACTTGCAAAAGGTCTTCAAGTGGAGTTTCTCAAGCAGTTCTGGTCCCAGTGCTGTTTAGCATCATTATTAAAAGACTTGGTTGCAGAAACACAAACAGCACAAAACAGAGAAGTTGCAAATATGTTGGAGGATGTCATTAAAATCCTTGAAGAAACCTGGGTAAGTTGGAGACTCAGGCAGTAGACAACAAAATAAAATTCAACAAAGACTAGTGCAAGGTGCCACACCTTGGGAAGTAAATGCATAAATACAGTGGGGGACAACTGGTTTGGCAGTAGGACTTTCAAGAAGAATCTGGGGGTTATGACGGATCAAATATGATGGATCAAATTTTGTCACAAAAGAGTACATAAAAGTCTGGGCTTGTATTAACAGAAGCACTGAATACAAAACATGAAAAGCAGTAGTACCACTGAGGCCTCATGCATCACTCTGTGTCCAGTTTTAGTCACAAAGACCCGCCCCCCCCCC
>NW_017729006.1:43010252-43012534 GCF_001723915.1 Gavialis gangeticus | reverse complement strand
CCCCCCCCCCCCCCCCCCCCAAAAACAAAAACAAAAAAAACTGAGTGCACCTAAAGACGAGCAACCAGGATGGTAAAGGGGTTGGAACATAAGATGTATGGGGAAAGCTGAAGTGCATGTGTAGTTGAGGAAAAGGAGATTAAGGGGGGTAACAATATAGCAGTTTTCAAATACTTGAAAGGCTGCCATAAAATGGGCAGGGTGAAACACTGTTCTCCCTCACCACAGAGGGCAGGACACAAGACAAAGGGTTTACATTGCAGCAAAGTAACTGTGGAACAAACCAAGAAAAATCATCTTATGAACGAACATGAGGATGATGGAACAAGCTTAATCAGGAAAGCTGTGGAGCCTCCTTTATGGGAGGTTTTCAAGAAGCTGGCTAGATACGTGTCTGGGATGGTTTAGAACTAATAAATCCTGCGTCTCTGCAGGTGTGAGCCTAGAAGACTTTGGAGGTCCCTTCCAAACTTACGATTTTTAAGCATCTTGTGATTTCTGGCATCTGGCTTGTGGTTTTCTAAAGCCTTGTGCTTCCAAAAGTGCAATCTAGGCCTTTCCTTTGACAGTATGTCCCCAACTAGCTCCACTTTAGCAGAATGAGGTCCTGATGCTCCCTTGGTCCTCTGGGCTTTCCTATAATGCAAAAAGATAAAAACTGTTAGCTAGCACATAGTAGTAATGCTCAAAATTTGAGAGCCAATACCTCAAATTACATCTAGAAATTAGCATCAGATTGAACTGGCTTTCAGCTAACTAGCTGAAACCCCAGGAGAAAACCTAATGGAACATATGTCCTTCTTTACTTCATTGTATGTACATGGCTTGAATTGAAAAAAGGACTTCTTTAAAAAAGAATAGAAAATTGTGTTCTAAGGATATCCTAGAAACCATGGAACCTGTAATAGGCAAATAATCCAAGAATACTTTTTAATGTCTTGATGAGGGCTTTTTCTTCGCGGTATTTGAAAAAAAAAAAATACATAAAAAGTTAAATCTGAAAAAACAATACCAGCTTGACCGAGTTACTTATTTCTGACCTGTAGAGTTAATAATCTTTCAGATGTTAGCCTGAAAACAAAACAACATACAGATAAGAAAGTGCCTGAATGTTGGTGGTACTTACTTTTGATTTAGAACAGCAATGCAACAGCTTGTTTGAGGAGTGGGTGTTGGTTGACTGTTGAAGTCATGCAGATTTACATCCAATAATAAGCATCACAAACAGTTCAAAAGCAAGTTTATTTCCCCCCTCTTCATTTATGAAATAGGAACTTTATTTATAGGTTTTATCATTAACTTACTTTCTTACACTTCACATAAAAAGAACTGAATCATTAAATAACTGCCTTCCCCTTCAGACCACTTCACTTCAGTTCATACAAGGAATAAAAATTAAGTCAGTTAGCTAAACTCCTCTGTATAAATTAAATATATATTTCCACATCTAGCGCATTGCACATGTATCCTTTTCTTTTGTGCAAAATATACTTAACTATACATTTTCAAAATAAAAGAAGGTTTATCTTATAAGTTAACTGGAACACCAGATTCAGAATCCATTAAAATGTGTCAATAACCAAAGCTCATCAGAAAGTTTTGTTGTTTTTCCAATAATTAAACCTGAAACTATTTGAGAAAATGGGGAATCATTTTCAAGGCACAACTCAAAGGATCATCCACTTTCTTGCAAAAGTGGCTTTCAGAAAGAGATGTTAACCCAAGGCTTTTCTCAAACTGTGCTTTTTTCAACATTAGCTGTAATTATGAAGAACTAATTCTTTTGTTTAAAATGGTTTGACACGCAAGTAATGAAAAACAGACGAGGTGACACAACATGTTTCTTGAAGGTGTAATGTTCTTCCTGGTGAACATTCATCCAGTCTCCATAAAACCAATCCCGCCCCTTCACCTTTTGGGACTAGTGCCCTTTCTTGCTACCATTCAAAATGATACTTGCCTCTTCACTTTTCTCTCTCCCTGAACAGGCGAACAGCCTTGTTCTCCCTGCCACTTACTCTTCCCCACTGGCCACTTCAGCAGCAGATGCTACAAGCTCAGGCCCAGCAAGTCCTCTCTCAGCTCCAACACCAATCACCTCTTGTAATGAAGTGAGCAAAGGGGGTAGGGCCAGAGGGAGATAACTTGTACAAGCACAAACAGAAAGCAGGGGGAAGAGAGGGGTAGACAGCAATGCCTACAGCATACCTGAGACAGTATGCCAACCTCCTCTTAAAATGACCACACACTTTTTTTTTTTTTTTTACCCTCCGCTACACTGT
>NW_017729006.1:43004874-43010119 GCF_001723915.1 Gavialis gangeticus | reverse complement strand
TTTTTTTTTTTTTTTACCTCCGCTACACTGTAGCCCTCAAAAATGATGAATCCAAACAGCTCTCAGCAGTGTTATAGATCTCTCTCGTAGATATAACATATGTCAAAGCTGTTCAGCCCTTGCAAGCCGATCATAACCAGGGCTCCCATTCTCTAGTCAGTATTGCTTTTGATTACTTTTCAAGTCTGAAAAAAATGTTTCAGGGGAGACATTGCTGTTTGCTGACGTAAAAGCAAAACCTCCACTCTGTGACATTTCAGCGTCGTCTTCTGCCTGAGCCTGTGCCTCAGGAAGAGCATCAGACCTTCCATTTTCAGCAGGGCTTAGGACCTCAGAGATGGCCAATCTGTCTTTGTCTGTAGATTGCTTTGGAGCGGTGCTATTCATCATGAGATTCTCATGGAGATTTTGCACTGATGGGATCTGCTCTGTGATGCCAAGACCTTCCTGATGAGACCTAATTAGTGACTGGTCACAGTTAGGCAGCGAGTCTGCTGGGAAGCAAATAGAAAGTGAATGTTCTGAGAGCTAGACTTCTAAAACCAGATTTGGTCCCCAAACACACTAAAGCGACATTTTACTTTTTCTTTAAAAAAAATGCAAAATAAAATACAAAGTCTGAAAACTATTTGAATTTTTGATTAGCAGAAGAAAAAGTGGTGCACCATTTTAATATTAGATACACTAACCTTGTGAAAATTGTGTTTCCTTCTTCATGAACTAAGTGTTTTTTGGGGGGAAAAATGCTCTGCTTTATATACAATAGTCAAAGTAATATAATAAATGGTGACAGTGAATTGTAATAGCCTATATTTTCAAAAGTTAAGATCAAATGTAATGCTTGCATTTTTCAGACCCAAAACGATTAATTTATGATGTAAGGTATAGTAGAGTTTGGAACTTTTTATAAAGTTATAATGCAGATGCTTGGATACCAACTTAACTAAGCTACACAAAAACCCAATTCTTATAGCTTCAAGAAAACAAGTTGTGTGTAATAATACCACACATGCATATTAGCAATGAACATATTAGGCAGGGCTTGTTACTAATAAGTCCATATTTGCCAACCATAACTTTTACCGGTGGTATACGTCTACCAATATCACCTATTTTAGAATAGGAAATAGGTGTGTTAAGTTGGCAAGTGTTGGGTACCTAGACAACACATTTATAGCAAAATTTTAATGTAATAAATATGAACAAACAACAATAATCCACAAGTTCTGAAAGTGATTTGCATGTATCTTACTATGGATATTCAGGCTAAAATCAGGGCCCTCATGAACATGGATGCAAACTCCACTAAAATCAATGGAGCTGAATCTGATTACACCAGGGCTCAATATAGGTTTTAAACCTCTCTCCTGAAAACACTGAAAATAGGCCACATTACACTTTCAAAAAGAGAGAAGAACTGACCTGCAGTATGCAGGTCCAAGCTATGTTCTCAGGGTATATCCAGGTCAACATTGGGCTGGATGAATATTTAGAGCTTAAGAAAAAAAAAACACCACCATCATTCCTCTATAAATAAAAAAGAGCACTGTAACAACTTACCTCTCAAGTTTATCGTTTCAGCTGCATTTACTTCTTTGTTCTGATTACTATTTTGACAGGTAGTCTCTTTGGGCCTTTTTGGCACAGTCTTAAAAAAAGAAGGGAAGGAGTGTAAATTGACTTCAGACACAGCAGATTGTCAAGGCACTGGGCTGAGTCCAATTCCAGCGCAATATGTTGCTACTGTCTTTCACACTGACAAAAGTGATCTCCACTAAAAGCTATTCAGAAACTCCTCTAAGAGATCAGTATAGAGCAAACAAATAAGAAGTCACATCGTAAAAGCTCAACATATGTCCTAGAATACAGGATGACCATTTCTTCACTTTTTAATCTGAGGGCCATTCTCTAGCGTTTATAGGACTATAAGCAACTAGGAGCACAGAATACTACGCTAGAAGGAACCCTGGTCAGACTGAGAGAGCCAGGGCTATCCTTCAGCAATGGCAAGCTTAATTAAACAACTTAGTCCAAAAGGTGGCCCACCACCACACTGTT
Source organism: Gavialis gangeticus (assembly GCF_001723915.1). Taxonomy (NCBI): domain Eukaryota; kingdom Metazoa; phylum Chordata; order Crocodylia; family Gavialidae; genus Gavialis; species Gavialis gangeticus. Next base: position 43,008,061 of record NW_017729006.1, on the reverse strand, counting down.
ACCCCTTCCCTACCCAATTCCCTCTGCTGCCAATTGCCATCACTCTTCTGGCTTGGTGGACCAGACATTGGACGTGTTTAAATCAGTAGGTCCAGATGCTCTTTACCTGAGGGTGCTGAGGAAATTGGCAGGGGTCATAGTGGGGTCCTTGGCATGGCTCTATGAGTGCTCGTGGGGCACTGGCCAGGTACCAGAGGACTGGAAAATGTAGCAGAGGATTGGAAAAGGGCCAATGTGGTCCCCATTTACAAGAAGGAGAGAAAGGAGGACCCCAGTAATTATAGGCCAGTCCTTGGGAAGACCTTTGAGAAAATTATCAAGGAGCACATCTGCAAGGGCCCAGCAGGGGAGGTAATGCTCAGGGGCAACCAACATGGGTTCATTGAAGGCAGGTCCTGCCTGACTAACTTCGTTTCTTTTTATAATCAGGTCACAAAGTCCCTGGACAAGGGTGTCAGGGTGGATGTCATCTTTTTGGACTTTAAGAAGGCCTTTGACATGGTTTCCCACCACATTCTCTTAAAAAAAAAAAAACTTGGCAACTGGCACTGATGCCTACAGTCAGATGGGTGGCAAGTTGGCTAGATGGTTGCACCCAGAGTGGTGGTGGACAGGTTGTTTTCGACCTAGAGGGATGTGGGCAGTGGAGTCCCCCAAGGCTCAGTCCTGGGACCTGTACTGTTCAACCTCTTTATCAGTGATCTGGATGTGGGTGTGGAATGCACACTGTCCAAATTCGTTGATGACACCAAGTTGTGGGACGAGGTGGGCATGCTGGAGGGGAGGGACAGAATCCAGCTGGATCTAGACAAATTACAGAGGTGGGCGAATGAGAATAGAATGGAATTCAATGCAGACAAGTGCAAGGTGCTGCATCTAGGGAGAAGGAACCAGCAACACACCTATAGGCTGGGGAACACCCTTCTTGTCAACACGGTGGCAGAAAGGGATCTTGGAGTCATTGACTTCAGGATAAACATGAACCACCAATGCGAGGAAGCAGTCAGTAAGGCTAACCGCACCTTGTCATGCATCTACGGATGCATCGCAACCAGATTCAGGGAGGTGATCCTCCCCCTCTATGCAACACTGGTCAGGCCACAGTTGGAGTACTGCGTCTAGTTCTGGGTGCCGCACTTCAAGAGGGGTGTGGCTAGCATTGAGAGGGTCCAGAGGAGGGCCACTTGCATGGTCAAGTGGCAGCAGGGCAGACCCTACGAAGAGAGGCTTAAGGGCCTGAACCTATTCAGCCTCCACAAGAGAAGGCTGAGAGGGGCCTGGTGGCTGTTTACCAACTCACCTGTGGGAACCAGCGGAATTTAGGGGAAGCTCTGTTCCCCCGGGCATCACCCAGGGTTACTAGGAATAATGGCCACAAACTGTTAGAGAGAAGGTTCAGGCTGGACATCAGGAGACATTACAGTTAGGGCTGCCAGGCTTTGGAACGGGCTCCCAAGTGAGATGGTGCTCTCTCCTGCCTTGGGGGTCTTCGAGAGGAGGCTGGCCAGATATTTGGCTGGGGTGATATGATCCCAGCACCCGTTCCTGCTCGGAGCAAAGGGGTCAGACCTGATGATCTGTTTAGGTTCCTTACGATCCTAAGTACTATGATATTCAAAGAAATACATAAGAACTTGTTTTCAGCAGCTTTACTCAAGTCTAAGTGCTGTTTCCTCAGCTTTCCAATATGTAGCAACACTGTGAATGTGGCATGTGCTTCATAGGTTTAAAGAAAATCACCTACTTGTACTGAGATTAAATGGTTTGACCTTTTCATGAAGCAGTAGAGGAAAACAAGATTAAAAAGAATCTTTTAAAAAAATACAAATGCAAAAGGAGAAAACTGACCATAAAAATTTTAGGTCCTTTCCGACCCTAAGTACTATGACAAAGATCTCTTTGCAGGCTGCATTGGATCCACTGACTACAGACTTCTGACTCTGTGTATTCCTGCCCAACAGTGGTCATTATTGAAGGCTGCAGAGGAGGATACAGAAAGCACTGCTATAGATGGTGATGAAATGATCTGCCCATAGGGCAGTGCAATTACAATTAGTGACCACTCTTGCTACCAATTCAGTTTAGGGGCAGAATTCCCACTGGCTTCAGACCCTGTAGTGGCATAGTTACATCCCAAAGTTATATATCCCTTTAAAAGCACATTTAATATTAAGGCAGATGTTCTTTTTATGTATGTAACAATTAAAACCTTTTGTGATAGATGGGTATCCTCTTCCCAGATCCTCCTGGTTGTTCAAAAAGGTTGCATAGGAAAATCTTGTCTATTTTATTCTCCTTCTCCCCCACCCATGGTTCTTTGTACTTTAGTCTCCCAAGAACATGAGCGTCTGGCTATGCAACTTGGCATGACTATTCCCAGGAGCAGCATGACACCAACATGACTTCTGACTGTTTCATTCGTATTTATGGGAATCTAAATAGCAGAAGTGAAACTAACCAAAACGTCACTCACCTGTTCCTTGCAGAGCAATTGTAGCTTTCCAGCAGATATAGTCAAAGTTATTTGCATTTTTGTAAAAAGAGTATTTTTAGTTCCTCTGACAATGAAAATAATCCCCCCACCCCCCAAAAAACCCAAACAACCCCCTCCAAAAAAAACCTGGGAGACATGCATAGTGAGTGAAAGGCTTTTTTAAAGCCCAATGCAGAATTTAAACAATGTGTTTCACAATCAAACTAGGACAGTGAAAACACGAGTGTCACCACTTTCAGTCACTCTAAGACTTTGCATATATATTTTTAAATCCTTTTTGCATATTTTCCATACAGAACCATGCACATCCTTCTGTGCCCTCCTATCTTTTATCACAAAAAACTTGTAGCTGTAAAAATCTGTAAGTGAACAATAAATTGCAGTTTTTCACCAAGGTTCAGCACACATTGTGGTTTGCCTGCTTGAAAAGACAATTATCTACATACCTCAAGGTACCAGGCAGCTTGCGAATGCTGAGACGGTGGGGCAGACGTAGCACCCCATGGGAACATGGGGGGTTGGAACGCAGCGCGCTCAGCAGCAGATCCAGAAGTGGGCCAGAAGCACTTCTGGGTCTGCTGCAGAGCACATGAGGGATGCCCCCCCACCCCACAGCTTCGTGACTGGTGCCTCCTGGGTCTGGGGGGGAACCCAGGGTCCCCCTGCAGCCAATCACTGAGCCAGCAGGGCACG
>NW_017729006.1:42998595-43004622 GCF_001723915.1 Gavialis gangeticus | reverse complement strand
GGACCAGAAGTACTTCCATTTGATTTCCGGGTCCACTGGTGAGCACACGGGGGCCCCCTCTGCGCTCCTGTGGGATGCTCAATGCACCCCACCACCTCAGCATTCATGAGCCATGGCTGGTACTTTGAGGTATGTCGAAGAAACATTTAAAGCCGTGTCTATGGCCAAATTGAATCAGCACTGAATCTTCAGATTCGGCAGAATCTAAATCAGGACATTGATCAGAATCAATTAATAGAATCACTGTCCCCCGAATCAGGCTAAACCTGAATCAAATATGGTCCGCTCCACACACCCGTAATAAATACTAGTAATGGAAGATCAGTACATCCTTTCAACTTTGGAACAGTTTGCAGACACCATGGAGACACCAAGGCACCTACATTTGGAGCCCTTTAATTTGGAGCCATAAAATTTCCCAAGTGTTTCTTTTTTGCACTCTTTAGCAAAGATTGTGTTATCCATGATGCTGCTGGCTAAAAAGAAAAGCAAAACAAGAGGTCAGAGGATTGTTCTGGTGTTTTCCACCTCACTACCCATTCTCAGAAAAGCTAGGGTATAATGTTTCGTGATCAAGAGACTCACATGGCCTGCTTGCAGCTGAAATTTGTGGGCTCTTGTAGGATTATTATAAGCTAGATTGACATGATTTTTAACTGATTCAGGGAATATCCACTCAAGGTGCCTGACAGTCGGTCATACCCCCATAAAATAGATGTTTTGTCACTTCCTGGGGCTATCATGCATTTCCTGTTGGGTAAAGCGTCATGTCCTCTGACAAATAAACCTCTATATGCTGTATTATATATTTCTTATTTTTCTGTTAGCTGTGCCAAACACGTTTGGTCTTTCCAAACTCTACTAATTTTATAAAAGTGAAATGACTGAAAGATAACAAACAGTTCTCTATAGCAGGGATTAACAACCTGTTAGGAGCAGCAGGCTGTGTTAGTAGAGCTAGATCCAAAAGGTGGGCTGCCACTTCAGACCTGGCCCCTGCTGCTTCTCCCCCTGCCCCAACTCAACCCTGCCACCCTCCTTCCCTTCTCTCCCCACTGCCCCAACACAATGCTAGGCTGTCACTGAATCACTACTAATATCCCCATGCCCATAGGCTATATCCAAATACCTGATGAAATAGATAGAGACATTCTACAGGTACTATCAGTCCTCCAGCATCCCACAGCATTCAACTCTTCCCACCTGTGACCAGTCATAGGTGATGTCAGGATGACTCCCAAAGCCCCAGACCTCCCCATACCATTCTGCTGGGCTCCTGTGGGGAACAGACTAGATTTTTCCTTTAGTAATGCTTCACCCCAGAAAATCTAAATCTCTCCAGCTCCTGACCAGACAGACCCTGCAGCTCCAATAGGAGGGAGTCTGCCAGTTTACAGAATATATGCCATTGGTTTGCAAATTTTATAGATCCTCATCTTCACAGAGGCAAAGTAGCAGTCACTGTCAATTGCTCTAAAATCCACTCTTGCCACTAACAATCAGCAAGGCATACAAGACATCCATAAAAAGTTTATTAGGTTGGGGGCGTGGTGGCAACAAGCAGGGAGCTCCCGCAGGCAGCTGTGGCAGTGTTGGTGGCAAGGGGGTGGGGTGCCGAGTGGCGACTGCCCACAGGCACCGCCAGCAGAGGTGGCCAAATCTCAGGGGGTGCACATGCACCTGTGTGCACCCCTACACGTCACCAATGTTTAGCACCAACATCTAGCATTTTTTCTTCAATGTTTTCTTCAGCCTACAGTCCTGCCAGATTACTGCTGGCACTGGCTTTATAACCCAGATACCTTGTTCCAGGTGGACCCAAACCCTCAGACTGACCACAACCTCTCCTTTCGATAATAGGCTAATTTTATTGCTACACGGTGACAGCAGATGAGAATAATGCAAACAATTCTCTATCTACCAGTCCCACAGTTCACAGAGTCAAGGTACATCTGGCCAGTATGCAAGCTTCACTCTAAGGTTTTCTCTTGAAGGTCATATGTCAGCAGCCTGGAGATCGGAGGCCAAGGTCAACCCCACCCCCCAAGTGGGGTGGATGAGATGGGCTGATGGTGTGCCCTTTGTCCATGGTGGCCTCAGGTCCCCCTTGCTCTGGAATCCCTACCTTTGTATCTTTTTCCCCTCTGGACTGACTTCATCCTTGGGCATCACTGATTGGTTTCCCTGTGGTCGTCACACTGTCCAGTTCTGTCTATCAACATATTGCTTTGTTTCACAAACCCATCACATGCACACATCCTGATTTGGGCTTTTTCTGTTTCTCCTCCTAATTTAGTCCATCTACCAAAACCAGAAATACCAAGGGCTCTGCACTTGGGCACTATGACCTGGTGTCACCTTATCTCATATTATGGAACAGTGTGGAACATGCCTTCAATTTCCCAGCCTGTTCATCTGCTTGCTGCTTGTCCGCGTTAGACACAGCGGGCCTTGAAGAGACTGTCACAAACAGGCTTTTAGGAATCAATTAACCCTTGCTGTTGCCTTGGGCTATTATTCTAATGCATATCTACTTTACCTACAAGCCAGTTCCCAAAAGCAGATCTCTAATACCATTTTCTATCTATCACTTATCAGGTTATCCCCAGCTTTCTCTACCTGAGGGACCAGAAGACTTTCCTAAGCCCTGGGATTCCAAGGCACCATTGCCTCTCTAAAGGGATCACATAAATACTTTATTTTTCTATTCAGTTCTCAGAGATCCTGTGTATTATGACTCCCTTCCCCTAGAGAGGCTGCCATCTGTCCAGTCAGGAATCTTTCCTGACTCAATATTGTATTCAAGGATATTATATATAATTATATTTTCATTATATATCCTTGAAAAAGAGACATCTCTCTTCTTCCAAAGACAAACTTCTAAACTCCCCTACTGTTTCATTCTATTCAAGAAGATGGAAATATTAAAAACTCTGCATAAGATTTCCTTCTGTGTATTTAGTATAGGTTTTTCCCTGTTAAGGGTTTTTTCCTTAGAAATGTAACCAGCCCCTGTTTGAAGTGAATGCCTCTAACTTCTCGCAAAATAGAGCCTTGCCACTTTCCTGGCTGATCAATATGCATACCACTTCTAGGCACATACTCTAGAGGTTAACTTCTACCCTGTAGGTCTTGGTTTTTCTGAGTAGCCAAAGTCTGAAAATGAATACTTCTGGTCCTTGATTTAGCAATCAATTCACAGCTTGCTTTAAGTCACATGATAAGTATACAATAATACATTCATACCTACCACTAATAGCTCACACAAACACAAAAATGATAAAACCAAATGTAGCTTTAACACCTAGGAGGGAAAGGGAGGGGAGCGAAGGGAAGAAGAACAGGATGAACAGTCACTGAGCACAGCCCCAGAGGGAGAGGAGTATAACTGCAAGACTGAGCAACACCACATCATCCCCTGGCTGGACAGGACGTTGCTGAATGCCTTCACAACTTTGTAGTGCTCCAGCTAGTACACCCTGCATGTCTGTTTGTGCCTGGCACCACTACATTTTTATAGTGCTTCAAAGTGCTATGGCACTTGCAGTGTGACAAACGTAAGTCTGTCCACAGTCCAAGAGAACCTAAGATACAAGCAAGTACATCCTGCACCTCTCTATTTTAATTAAATGCGTTTAAAACTCTTGCCTGTTGTATATTTTAAACAGACCTTATATGACAGATAATGCTTATTTTCTGCCTCTGGTGCACTTCTTGGACAGATGTAAATACTCTGTCACAGCAACATGCACCTAGGGATACCCAATTACTAAACCACGACTCATAGCTCTGCCTCCTGTGCTCTGGAGAAGTCATTTTATCTTTTTTCCCTTTCTGATTTTCTAGAGAGGACAATTGGCCTGTGACTGCAGCACAGTACTCCAACTCCTGCTACTGTACCAGTCTCAGAGTATGAGGAAAGCTCATTATGTGCATACACACACATATATGCCTACATGCTCTCACATGCATAGACCATGGATCCCAGACAATTCAGTTAGCTAAATGTGAATCAAATGACAAAGAATCAATCAGATGTTAAAATTCAAGATTAGAGACTTTGTGTAAAACATTACAATGATGCATAAAAGTATGTTCAGAGACAATTTCACATATTAAATTTGAAGTTTAACAAAAAGCAACATGAAAAGGACACTAATAAACAAACTATGTAGTTCATGAATGTCCTGTGCCTCCCGAGGCTGAAGGGGCATGAAAACCGCTTGCAGGCAGCAGCAAAGTGGGGGGCCAGCGAGCACCTACTGGAGATTAGCAACCACTCACAGATGCTGCCAGCAGCATCAGCAGACTGCCCGCAGATGCTGCTGGCGAGGGTGGGGGCTAGCAAGTGGTAATTGTCCACAGTCTCTGGCTGCTGCCGACACTGCTGGCAATCTCAGGGGGTGCACATGCACCCGCATGCACCCCATGCATCACCAATGACTTTGTTTACTTCCCATATAATCCATCACTTACTTGGTAAGATTGACTGCTAGCTAATTCATTATTTTATGAGTAATTCAGTATTCTCTACTTAAGATATTTATTGTTGCATTATTACATGAATTGCCCCTTAGGGTTAATTCTTCCAATATACTTCTCAAAATAAAATTAAAAAAAAGATAATGTACTGTTGACACTTAGAAATTTTTAAGGAGACTCCAAATAATTTTGACAACTTGTTCTGGTCTTTTAACTAAAAAAGTCTTGTCTTCAGCTCTAAAGATGTCACAAAGAACATGGGAGGGACAATGAATCACATGCTATATTAATAGTTTCAACAATGTGTTAAAGAGTCATGACATTGTACCTCTGCTCTTACCTATCCAAGATATATCTATCCAAGATCACTATATTTGCTTCAATGTGCTGTCATAATAAAGTCAGAGCATTTCTGCTTTAAAAAAAAAAAAGAACCAACATTACCTGTGGACTCAGAGACAAACTGGTAAAGGAAGCAATATCTGATGTTTCAGTGCATATGACACTTGGGGGCTTAATAGAGAGTTGTCCAGCTTCCTGATGCCTTAAAAAGCAACAGAAAAAAGAATTTAAAAAAATAATTATATGCATCTACATGCATGTATTCTCCACTAAAACAAACAGACAGTTAGGAATAGATTTTCACCCTGCATGATTTTGCCCAATTCAGGCTGCGTTTTCAGGCATCTTTTTGTGCAGGACTGCAGATTGGATTATTCTTTACACACAAGTCTTTGGAGCAGTACTTTTTGACCAAAAGGTTCTCTGTTGAGAAATATGTGACCCATGCATACAGGGACATTTTACTGGGAGTTCCAGAGTTACATGACAAATGAAAGAAAAAAACTAATCAAAACAACTGCCTTTTGAAAAAAGTGACTTTTACACAAGTTTCACTTGCCTCTAAATCACCATTAGGCCTCTGGCACACACTACACTTGAAGCATAATTAACCAGTTAATCATATCTTAAGTAGTTACCTAGCCCACATTAATGAAATTAATGGCATGACAAAACAAGAAATAAGCTAAAATGTGTAACAACTTTATGGCTGGTTTGTTTTTTTTTAAATTCAAGCTACTAATTGAACGTGGGGCCAGGGTGATCGGGGCTCCTGGACTCCCATGGGTTCGTCGGGCTGAGAATGCCAATCAACCGATTGCTGCTCCCAGCCTCGGCAGCCCAGAGTTAAGGGCTACAAAGTGCCTATGAGACTTGGAGTTTTGATCAGCTGCTGTTCTTAGCCACAGGGATGCAACCTGGACCCCAGTATGCCCCCTCAGATGAAAGCAGCAGCAGACTGGGGCTCATGGCCTTTGGGACACAGCCAGGATATAGGACTCTAGTGAACCCCTGCAGCTGCGAGCCCTTTCAGCTGATCTAGGCTTCCAACTGCAGGAGTGCACCATGCGCCCCCATGACTGGGAGCTCACATTAGCTGGTGGGACTCCCAAGCACAGGAGCTTCCTACTTGCCCGTTCAGGGGCAGTCTTGGATCAGGATCCCCCTGCACTGGCAATATGGCAGGATGCAATCTGGTGCCCC
>NW_017729006.1:42992141-42993595 GCF_001723915.1 Gavialis gangeticus | reverse complement strand
CAAGCCCTTTCAGCCGATCTAGGCTTCCAGCTGCAGGAGTGCACCATGCGCCCCCATGACTGGGAGCTCACATTAGCTGGTGGGACTCCCAACCACAGGAGCTTCCTACTTGCCCGTTCAGGGGCAGTCTTGGATCAGGATCCCCCTGCACTGGCAATATGGCAGGATGCAATCTGGTGCCCCATCTAGGTTTTTCATCTCTCTAGCAAACAGCACCACACTAGCTAAATGCACAACAGATGGCTAACAAAGAAGGCAATTTCTACATAGACCAAGAAAAGGAATTTCTAATGCTACTCAGAACACAAGCTAACATTTTCAAAATTGGGCGTCTTAAGTTACTTTAATTCATGCCTTTGGTGCCAAATGTGTTTTGATATTCAGATATGCTAAATATAAAAACTGCAAGTTGTGAGTGCCAACCAACTTACATAAATAAAAGGCACCTTTTGCCTCCAAAATTGAGGTATGTATGTATATTAAGTGGAGAGGCTGATTTTCTGCCTAGGATGGATGCATCCTGCTTTGATTCCTGCTCCACAGTGCAGCTGCTGTAGTATTACTATTCAGGTAGCTGACCGAGTCTACTGACTTAATGGATCATTGTTCTTCACTCCATAGGTGTTAATGTGTCTCCATTTTAAATGGCCTTGATGTTCCACTACTCAAGCTAACTGTTTTTAGGAAAACTGTGATTTTTTTAAGCTTTTCCTGGTCTTTCCCCCTGTTGTTTCACAGCCCTGGAGACTCTTTAGATCTTTTCAAAATCATAGATTCAACAATGGAGGCTAGTCTTCAGAAGCAGCTATGGTTTCAGCTTTACTTAAGCAGGACAAGTCAACTGAAGATTATGCTCTGTCCCTGCTCTATATAGCCATAATTCAGGTGAGTGGGTGGGTGGCAGAAATTGATCTACTTCTCTGCATTCTGCCCTTTAAAAACAAGGTGTGTATTATACTGGAACATATTATATGTGATAAAATATGGTACTTTACCTGGTTAGTTCAGGCTCTCACAATTAAAATATTTTGGTGACTTTTCACTTTTTGTTCACAGCATGAAAAAAGATGGTCTATACTTTTTAAATGTTCACTATTTCCTAACTCTCTTATACAAACATTACGTCCCTATTGCAAGCCAATAAAACAGATAAGGCCAGATCTAGGTCTAACCTAAAAAAAACAGCTGGTCTCTGTGGGCACTTGTACACGTGATGCTATTAACATGTGCATGTGATGGAAATGTCACTGTGTGGCTTAATGGCGTCACAGTGTACACATGCAAGACTTTTGGGAGCTTTCAATGACACTGCATCATTGCAAACTAAACAACATCCAGATGTTATTTAGTTTGCAATGTTGCAAATTGCAACGATGCAGCTGTCAGCTCACCCCCTGCATGCTAAATGCAGAAACAGCAAGGGGGCCCAATCTTTTTTTTTTTTTTTTTTTTTT
>NW_017729006.1:42981046-42991923 GCF_001723915.1 Gavialis gangeticus | reverse complement strand
GTTTTGGCATACAGGCAAGCTGCCAGCAGGCTGAGCAGCTCCTGAGCTGCAAGGGGGCCCAGCCATTCCCTCCACAGTGGTGGCATCCCCTGGGCCTGCCTGGGCAGGCTGCTAGCCAGCCAGATGCTGGCCCAGCTCAAAAGGCAGCAAGTAGCCTGATCCAACTGTTCCCCAAGCTCACCCACTGGTAGCCCACTGGGCACTGCTCCCTGGGCAGGCTCACAGAAAAGTTGGATCAGACCGGGTGCTGCCTCCAAGCCGAGGCAGCACCTGGTACACTCGCAGCTTGCCCACCACTGCGGAGGGAAGGACCAGGGCTCTCCACAGCTCAGGGGCCACATGGCCAGCTGGTATCACTCTGTTGCTCAACTATAGCTTAAGTCAGATACCAGCTCAAAGACAGCCAATTAAAAAAAGCCTTGAATTTTCATGAATTTTTAAACCAGAAAGCTTGCTTAACATTTTTTTCCAACTATTTAAAGTTGCTGTAATAAAAGATATCAGATTCACCCAAAGATCCTTGTCTGAAATTTCATGAATCTTTTTCAAGCCCGAAGACAAAGATAACGCCTTAAAAACAAAACTCTCAAATAGCAATTCATTGCTGACGTAGAACTAATTACAGAGCATGTCAGTACAAACACTTCTAAACATCAGGCTGTGATATGATTCACATTGTTAATAGCCAATTAATGTTTAAATCTTTTTATGGGCAGAGCAAACATTAATTCGTCAAAAATCCTGCAATGATTTCATCTTGCAAGAATGATGTTGCAGGCTTTCTTTAATTTTAAACACCAGAAGCAAGGATATTTATGAGGGGTGTTATCTTTTATCAGACCAACTGCATAGTTGGGAGAGATTTTAGACAAACTTTTGAGTACAGAGTGCTCCTCTTTAGACAGCTCTGAGAAAGAAGCAGATGTAGCTTGAGCTTCAGATCCTTCCTCATACCTGGACAACAGTACTTTGCTTTTGCATAATTTCATGAGTAAACCACCATGCCAACACTACCACAATGTGAAGTCTTAAGCATCAGCCATTTCATAAGCCGTTAAAATCAAGCCTACTACAGTTATATATTGCTCAAGTACTTCCATTGCAATATATTGCATTTCCCCAAATCCAAAGCATTAGTTTGTAGACATGGAAAATGCATTAATTTGTTATAATTTTCCACATACAGAATCTAGTTTTTGGAGGATCATCTTCAATTCATCCTTCCCTCCCCCCCCACCCTAACAGTGGAGCAAGCAGTAGCAGAGGATAGGTGGGAAGGGGAGGGGAGAGAGCAGGCAGAGGAGCTCCAGCCCAGAGTCAGGACTACAGCTGCCATTGCGGTTGCATGGGAGAAGTGGCGTACTGCAGCCAGCATGTGCTCTGTGTCCCCAGGACCCCGAGCCCAGGGTCAGAGTCAGAGCCACAGCAGTTGCTCCCCATTCCCCACACTTTTACTTAAATATAAGACAAGGAGCTTTTCTCCCCACATTGAATGGGGAAAAAAAATCCTGCCCATGGATTCAAGTAAATATGGCAATACCTAGGGGCCTTTTGAAATTCAAGAAGCAAAACACACATGTTATTCTATATCATTTTCCATATTGCTTCCTTGCTCCACCCCATTTAAAAATAACAAACAAAAAAAACAAAAACAAGACAAAAAAACCATACAAGATCCTTGTTCTTTCTAGACAGGCAATAACACTGTCCAATATGTAGAAAACACAGCAGAATTGGTAGTTATATTAGTATTCACTATTGTAAAGGCATTAGAGAAACTGTGTCAGGTTTCCAGAGACAGCAGTCTCATCCAAACCAACTGCCAACTATTAAACATTTATCATCTGTAGATCTCAATGCACTTCACACAATGCTGACAAACATCAATTTCTCTCATCTGTAAAATGCAAATATTTAAGTACAGAGTGGGTAAGTAAATTGCTTAGTGGTCACACGGCAGCTAACAGAGTTGGGAACAGAATCAAAGTCTCAGGTCCTGAAACAAAAAGTCAATCAATCAGATAGTGATACTTTTGGAACATAAGCTATTCAAGGCAACAGTTCCTTATCTGTTCAGTAGCTATTTACTCATAATACATAGTGAGACAAATTTATTTATGGAACAGCAACCATGATAGGTAAGACTGACTGCCAGCTAATTCAATTTCTCATTACAAAACATGACAGAGGCACAAGAGTTTCTCCACTGGAAATCTACTCTAACTGAAAATCTATTGGAAAACTACTGCAACTTCGTCAGTATTAAACTTGTATCCTTTACCAAAAACAGGAAGTTAATTCTTCAAGTGTTCAATCTTAAAGCAATGGCAGCTTGCCCCTCTGCCAAAAAAAAAAATATATATATAGGATTGGGCCCCTTGCTGTTTTTGCCTTTAGCAGGCAGGGGGTGAGCTGACAGCTGCATCATTGCAATTTGCACTCCCCCCCACAGCCCGCCGAGGGACCTCTCCACCCATTGGCAGCTCACCCTCCCCTCCCTGCTGCTGGAGAGGCAGGTAAGACACGGATGTACATAAAATACGGGGGTTTACTTCACGTTAAATTGAAGCGGTCTTTTTGAAAACCCACCACTTCAATTTAGGGCAAAGTAAACCCGTTTCATCTACACACGCCCTCTGAAATTAACAGGTTCAGCTTAGTGAAGAAATTTGGTCTTTAGGGGAGGATTTTAAGTCTTCACTTGTCAGCAAATCGCTAGGCATCCTTCACTATGGAGATGCAACCAACATCTCTGCCATATGGATTTATATTTTTAAGGATGTCATTACATCCGTGGCAATGGTTTTGGTATTATTCAATACACAATCTCTGCTCAAACATACTACACCTTGATAGGATTCATAAACACCTATTTTTAAACCTTCAGATAAAAATAAGTTAACTGGAATTACAAAGAACTAACAGAATCCTTAAGTGCAGCTTCGTTCAATATAAAATATAACTTACCTGGTCCTAGATGCAACTGGAACTTCACACTCCTTTTTTTGCCTTGCTAAATACATATCCTAAAGAAATAAATACATAAAAATTATATATACGCATACATACACAATTCTAATAAGCATATCTGCAAAGCACTTCACAAGCTTTTATACTGTGTTGGGCATGTGAGCTAGGGAAAAGCTTTTTAAAATATAGTAAAAACACTATGTTCATTACTGGATAAATTTTGAACAATGACAAGCAAATACTGCTTGGTTAAAACAATCCTTGCTCTGATTTATCCAGTGTCCCAAGACATGCTAGGAATCATAAGCAGTCCCTATACTAAAAAGCGAGACTCCACATTGTTAGGAAGAAAACATCACATGATAAGAAGAGGAACAGGTAGAATGTGTGGCTTTTTTTTTTTTTAATAGTAAACTATGCAGGTCTCTCAAGTTTGTTGGCTCTGAGGTTTTAAAAAGTTCATAGGATCCAAGTCAAAGTAATAAGTATTCCAGCTGAAAGTCAAGATGCACTTCCCACATAATAGTTCTTGGTATTCAAATATCACTTTTACAGAAAGCCATTTTGATGGATAACTGTACATGCAAATTTAAGATCAACAGAAGAAGATGCTCCTATACATTCCATAGATTTAGATATCCTATTTGCTTCACTATATTATGGTGTTCTGTCCTGTACAGCATTACTTACTAATGCATAATCTTCTGCAAGGTTTTCCCCTTTGATGATGTTAGTGTTATATTTATTGAGTGACAAGTCATGAAAGCTGGAAACAAAAAAGTCACATTTAGTGCTTTAAACTTTCTAGCTTCTAGTCTCAGCTTTCATTTGGGAGCTGAGGGCAAGGGTTCTCTCATCTTTCAGAATGCTTGACACGTTGCTTGCTTCAGCCTGGTGTTTTAGTACACTAGAGCCCTCCACAAACAAAAATCTGTATCAATTTTTAACATGGACACAAAGAATTCTGCTCTGCTGAGCAAGAAGTGCATGACTTCACTGTTAATTATCTTTGCATAGGCCAAGACGTTGCAGATTGCAGTTCTCCACTGTCACGATGCACACATGGACCTCTTGCTAACGGAATTGCTTAGCCACACAACTGGAAAGCATCGTATCCAGTACTCTCACTCATATAGAAGGAGTGAAGACAACAATAAAGGTCTTGTTTAATCAGTTCTTTTTTCAAGCTAACATCTGTGCTGGATCCAAAATGCTTTTACTTTTTAAAGCAAGTCCATTTTTCCATAAGATGAGCACCTAAATACAGCATGCATCTCCTACCATAAGAATAAGCTGACAGAGGTATCTATTTATTTATTACCATGTTAGCTGACTTGGTAACAGTCCTTCATGGCTCAGCTGTATTCCATCAAACATCCCTTCTTGCTTGATGATAGAAGCCTGGGCTATGTACAAGGTAAGATGCACCCTGCCTATTTCCAACAAGAACAGTTTTGCAGAATGCATAGGCACCAAAAGGGAGAAATTTTGGGATACAGAAAGGGGCCATTGCCCTACCTGCAGAGGGTCCATTCTATCAGATGGATTTTTTGTAGCCTCCAAATCAGCTCTCTGGTCCCTTGTACTCGATGTGCGCCAGTACCGTGCCATATAATCAAAAGTACTCAGCTTCTTACCCACTGTATAGAGCAAAGAACAGAATTTCAATTTGTCCTGTGTAGCTGTGCAACTCATCGGACACAGAAGAGCATCCGTTTAAAAAAGCAGTTCATCTAACCTACTTAAACAAAAGAACCTACCGTTTACATTTAGTACAGTCAAGAAACTCTAAAATATTTAACAGCATTTTGTTTTTGTATCAGTCATCAAGAGCATCTAATCGTGGCAGCACTTGGCAGAATTATATTTCATTATTGAAGCTTTGTTGTGCTGAACTTCAGCCTCATCATTCAACAACATATGGGTCCTGACATTAAAAAGCTGTAAATCAACATCCCAATAATTACGTAATGGTAAAGAAGTGTTCTTGAAATGGTGCTTAACATGTGATGCCGTGGCAACCAGACGTTACACTCAGTGCAACAGACAAGTTTTGAAGTGTCTGTGCTGATGCCACATTGAGAAAACAGAAGTTAGGAAAAGACCAAGAGACAATAAAACCCTCTTAAGTAAATGCCCACAAGGCAGGGAAACAAACACTTTATAAAAAGCATCAGCCAAGCTTTGGCTAGGCCTTAGGCAAACAGAGCTGTTCACATGGGACTCTTTCACTTTGGAAGTGTCTGTGTGCAAAGTCTTCTTTGGTGTCAGTCCATGTGGGTGTACATTTTAAGCCACGGTGCATTTAGAATAAAAACAAGATACCATTAGAAAGTAGGGCTGTGCAAAGCTTCAGATGCTGATTCTATTCGGGGGAGATTTGGCCTTATTCGGTAGCTGGATCTCCAAATCCAAATCAAATCAGGAGACCAATTAGAAGGTCCAAATGGATTCAAAGCTCTCCGAATTGATTTGGAAAAGATTCGGAGAGCTTCGGTGATTCAGGCAGTCCCCGCTGGCTGCAGTAGGGAGCTGGACCTGCACTCCATGCTGGTAAGTAGGGGTGGGAGAGCTGGAGGAAGAGGCAGGGGACCTTGGGGGGACCCCTGCCAGGCTCCTGCCTGCTCCCCCAGGCCACCTGAGCGCCCCCTGATCCCCACCCACTGTCCCAGCACCCACCCCCCAGCTCCCCTGCCGGGCCCCAGCTCCCGACCCTTATCAAAAAAAGCTGCTGCGGTGGCCTTGTGGCTTCTAGGGGCAGTGAGGATCGCCCCCCTGCCTGGCAGCAGCCAATGAGGTGGGGCTTTTTTTTTTTTTAAGACGAGCTGGGAGCTAGGAGAGCAGGCGCGTAGCCATTGAGAGTGGGGGTGGGGATGGGGCCGATTTGAAGATTTGGCCAATTCAGCTGCAGCCGAATCTCTGAATCAAATTAGGATGACTCAATTCGGGACAGTGATTTGAATCACTGAATCAAATCACTGTCCCCTGAAACCAGCTGAATCCAAAGCGAATACTAGTTGCTTCGCACAGGCCTATTAGAAAGGTGTTCAGGTTCAACCTACCAAAAGGCAAATTCAGCATAATTTTGATGCAAGCTTAAAAAATTTAGCCAGCTGGTTTAACTTCACAAGCCATGATGAAGAAAGATTAAAACAAACGAATAGATAAACTGAAAAAAATACAACTCTACAGTAACAAATACAAAAAATAAAGACTCATTTAAAATCAAGAGTTTCATGTTTTTTGTTTTGTTTTGGACCATGTTGGGTTTGGGTTTATTTATTTTTTGGTTGTTGATTTAAGGCATGATCGAAAAAGCACGTTGGTTTTAAACCACCTAGTCAAATCTGTATCAAATCTTTCTTTGTGGTTGGGATCTGAAGTTGATAATGTCATGTGAAGCCAGGGAAAATGCACGTGGTTTCAGATTTCATTCTAAAATGTGTCAGACACTTCTGACATTAAATCTCATAGCACAGGGTTGTCAAACTTACTTTGCATCCCAAGCCAGATCCAGACCACAGAGCTGCTGGAGCCAGAGCTGCTGCCAGCACCAAGTGCCCAGTGCCACAACAGCAGTTCTAGGCTCCGATGCAGGACACAGCAGCAGAGTGGGGGGGCCAAGGAGGATGGGCTGTAACAGTGGCAAAAGGTGAAGCAGCTGGAGGGCAACCAGGGTTGTATCAAGCCCTTGCTTACCTGCTACTGATCACCATGGCTGTTGGGTCCTAAGGGTCCCAGCTTGTGTGGTGGGCCACTCTCCTTGACCACACCGCCCCCCACTTCTGGTTGTCTACCAATAACCTGATGGGTCAGAGAGAATGGCTCTGGGGCTGGATCCAGCCTGTGGGCCATACACTTTGACACCCCTGTTGCATGTAGCATAACCAGATACTGGTATGTTTCCACAAAAACAATGGACATGTAATTATTTGATACCTCATGACTTTCCCTACAAAAGGAGAGAAGGGATTTCACAGGGAAATGCATAGCATAGTGCTATACTGGCATTTATAGTAAATTATTTCAAAGGGTGATTGTAGAATCATTTCTATGAGTTTCCCAAGTTCCAAAGTTTAGTTTTGAATTCAGAGGTTCTACAAATATATATTTTTGTAACTTTTAGTATCCTAATGTGTTTCTAGAAAGATTCAGTATACCTTTTTGTGGATATTCAGCTAAAGACTCTGTGAGGTGGCATAAACATCACTGATATTCAGTTACATCCTCCAACCAACATACAGAGTCCAAATGCTGTTTTCAAAGGTATGAAAGTATCCTTTCCCATGGGTAGGACCAATTTCTTATTATTGTGCCTTGCCAAAGACAAAAAGTGATTTGCTGGGTACTTGTATGACTGTACTAAAATGTTCTCAGTAATATTTAAAAAGGTCAGTTCCTGCAGGATTATAAATAAATTCCATTCCTGAGTCACAGTCTAGGCTTTTTAATTTTTTTAAGGATATTTAGAAGCCAGCTGGATCAATGGTGAACCATCCCTGGCACTTGTCATTTGGTCAAATACAGTATGACAGAGGGGAAGGAAGTGTCATTGTAGAAGTCATGTAGAAAGCAGGTCAGGTTCAGAGAGGCATAATTTTTTTATATGCAGATGTTATGAACCAACTTAACATCTGACAAAACAGGCTGTCACCTATGAAAGTTCATGCCTCTCTATCAGTTTCTTCCTAAGATGCCACCCTCCCCTGCTTTTTATCTGATTTCAGACCAACATGGCCAACCATCTCCCTAAAAATCATGTTATGAATTCCAGGATATCTTCCCTGGAAAAAGAAACTATCTACACAGAGAAATATTACACAAACACCTACACAGAGAAAATGTGCGTGTGCACGCACACACACCAGATCTCTAACATACTGTTCTTGGATGTGCAGAGTACAATTTTGCCAAAAACCAACCCAGAATGCTTTATGAACTCATATATTACACACAGGAGAAAATGCCTGTGCTTTAGGAACCCAAAAATGTTAAACTAGTTGTAGACACGCCAAGTGTTAGACTTGAAGAAAGGAAAATAATGGTGGAAAGTGAGAAGGGGGTGGGGGGGAACAGGACACTTGGGAGTTTTCAAATATTTGACATGCTACCACAGCAAAGAGGGACAACAACTGTCTTCTCTTGCCCCAAAGGGCAGAACACATAGCAATGGGTTTAAACTGAAGAAAAACAGCTTTAGATTAAATTTCAGGAGAAATTTTGTAACTATAAGGACTGCAGAACAAGCTGCCTGGGGAGGTTGTGGGATCTCCTTCACTGGAGCTTTTCAAGGTGAGGCTGGAAAGCCTAGCTTAGGAACAGGAAATTCTGCATCTGAACAGGGGATTACAGCAGAGAACCTGTGTGGTCCCTTCCACCCCTGTGATTCTGTGTTACACCTCACAGATTCAGCAGAAAAACTTCAAGCCCAGATCTAGAAAAGTGGGTAGTGGTGACATTAAGCTACCTTCATACCTGCCCAAAGCAGAGTTATTCCAGGTGCTGGAGATGCCCTAGCCTGATTTAGATAGTTTGGGGGCTTAAGTGACAGCAACCCCCCCATGGTGTATGCTGTCTCAAGTGTGCCACCCTGTCAGAGCTTGCACAGGGATTCCTGGGAGACACCCTTACAGCCCCCTTTCAGTGTCTGCACTGGAAGAATCCTCTGCCAGATAAAAGCAAGGCTTTTAAAGGGTCCTTAAAGCCACTGCAGACCTTTGACCCAGTATGAAGAAAGTTGGAACAGGAATGAAGAGCTCATTCTATGTTTCGGCAAAAGAAAACATTAAACCAGTGAGATCAATCGGTCACGTGGAAAAATGCCATTATTACGCAGATTCATTTGTGGAAGTAGGAAGAGGTGACGATCAAGAGGGAGGTGTTGGGCGGGAGGAGGAGGAGGAAGAAAAGAACAAGAGCCACAGAGCAAAACAAAAAAGAGGATGAGCCTAAAATAGGCAAATCTCATTCATAAACAATAAAGTTACAGGTGTCTTATTGTTTAAAAACTAAATTTCAAGAACAAGGAAAAAAAATTATGAATATTTTTAACCTTTGATCACAATAGACTGAGAAAGTGTTTCTCAAAAGTCACTGCCTGCCTGCCTTGAGACAATTAATACATACAAAGGTAAAGATGAAATCCCAACAAGTGTCCCAGCAGCAGGAGTGATGCAATTCCCAAGAGTACAGTGATCACCGCGATTACCAGGATTCCAGCTGCTGTGGTCTCCGCTGGAGCAGCAGGAAGAAAGGCCAGCCATGTTGCATTTCCACTGGCTCCTTTTGGGGCAAAATAAAGGGGAATCAACTAAGCACATCATCTTTTCAGAGATGCAAATGCAAATTAAGAAGCAAGCAAAGTACTCGTCATCTTTCTTACACTTTAAATGTGGGTTGGGAGCACCACAAATCAGGGTTAACATTTTCAAAAGCAAGTAAGCGATGACTTAGGAGCCTAAATCCTATTATTGGCTGAGAAAACACAAGTCATTTTCGAGAATAGAACTCATATGCTTTTACAAGCGTTTACCCTAGACCAGCGGTTTCCAAAATGTGGGTTGTGACCCCAAGTGGGGTTGCAACATCAGCAGGTGGGGTCACAGAGTCGGGGGCTGTGGGTTGGAAGTGAGGGGCCCTGCTAAGGAAATGGGGCCATACTGAGAAAATGGGGCCATAAATTGGGTCATGCTGAGGAAGTTTGGGAACCACTGCTCTAGACCATTGGCCCAAAGCTTCAGGAGCTTGACTATGGAAATCAGATACAGCAACCATTAATGGACACCAAAACCCTTTGTATGCTGCCAGTGTCATTAGAACCTGTGTTTATTACAGGGCTAAGGCATAAAGAGGGTGACCTATGCACAGCAATTATATTCTGTACTCTTGGAAATGGGTACTGAAATTAATTTTCACCTAGAAAGCCACAAGAGAGCAGGGAAAAGATACGGCTTCCATTTCTTATCTAAGAGACAGCACGTTTAACAGAAAATTACAGTCTCCCAATACTGTACTGACATCACACAACAATTTTCTAACCAAAAATAGTAATTTTCTAACCCAACTGTGTAAAGAGCATATATAATATTAAGTGGGTGGGGAAATACCTTCAAACTGAGGAGCTGTGCGGAGTTCTTCTGGATTCACAAAGTACTGGATGAAGACATACAGGATCACCACTACCAGGAAGAAGACACCAAGAACGGCAGAAACAACAGCATTGAAGAAAAACCTGTACACACAAGAAAAATACTCAGAGAACAGATAAGCATTTTGTTGCATACAAATACAACTACCACTGACAAACAATACTTGCTTATAACAGATTTCAAATCAAAATGTTATGAAATCCTGTTGATTAAAATTCCTTATGCTCTCAGGTACACACACGCAGAACTGTGGTTTTGTGTTTTAAACAGCTTTCTGCACCACCAGTTTGTTGGCTACTTTTCAGCAGAACACAGAAAATTCTTAGCTGTTTTTGTTTTCAGGAAGACTTCAAAAGTCAGGAACTTTGGTAAAACAAACCACATAAAAGAAATAGGTCTTGCAAGCGTTTTACCTTCCTTTCCAATGATAAAAATCAAAGTGTGCAAAGTTAGCTATAGCATTATGAATTTGCTATTCAGTATCTATTTGGTGTAATATAATTCTGGATGTTCTTTATTAGACTGAAACTATACAGTTGAATAAAAAATAAAATAAAAGGTTTTAATCACGATAGTATATTTTTAATGCATGCAATACATGCCAGGCAACCAATAAGGGCCATCTTTATCTCACTCAAAAAATCAACACTTGTCCAGTACATTTTTCAAGATAAAATTAACTCTGAAACCAGGTCAATGATAGAACATGAACATCCCAGAATTCCTCTGCTGTAAAATATAATATATTTACATAATATT
>NW_017729006.1:42977789-42980914 GCF_001723915.1 Gavialis gangeticus | reverse complement strand
GTTACATAATGTTATATTTACATAATATTATATTAGCAATATTATATATTTATTATATTATATACTATTCATATCTATTGTATTATATTTATTATAATATACATACACCGATATTTATATACATTATATATCGGTGTGATACTATATTTTTCAGCAGACCGATCAGAAACAAACTGCTAATTCAGTTAAAACTGAAGTAGTAAAATATCAAAGGAGGTAAGAAGGAAGAATGTTAAAGCAACTTGCTCACTGGGAAACTTAGATCCCATTGACTGTTCATGGATGACTACTTTCGGAGCTAGCCTGTATTAGCTTACCAGTAATTTTTGCCTCCCACGCAGTTATTGAGCCACTTACAGTGGTGATCGAAGTCTGCAATGCACTTATTACAGGCACTACAGTGTTTAGCTTTGGGCCCTCTATGAAGGAAAACAGAATGCAATAAAAACCAAAAAGAAACCAAAACCAGAGTTAAAAAAACCCCCAAGTATCACAGGTATGAAAACAAACATACAGCCTCTTCCAGTCTGCGATAGGTTTCCACTGAGGATGCCTCATCCTTCACCTCCATACTGCCTGTGCAACAGCAGAAAGGTACTACGGGCACTGGAGAGACAGACAGTCTACTCTCCCCTTCCTGAGCCCAGTACCAAAGCAGATGACAACAACTGAAAGATGCATTTTCCAGGAAAGCCCAGGTAATCCCTTGTAGAGCTATGGCAGTTTACCAAGTTAGTTTCCGCATGGCCTCAAGCTGTTAACAGACAGGAGCAATGAGGGCATGTGGAATATTTGGGAATTCAGCTGCTGCTTTCTTACCAGTCCACACAATGCGCAGATTTTTCAGGCACTTATTGGGATGAACTTCTATAGGGAGGGAAAAAGGCACATCCCATGGTGGCCTTCCTACCCATGGCATAACCATGGGGGAGGGGCAAAGCAGGGCACCAGCCCCAGGCACTGATTGAGAGGGTACTGGAGTCATCCTCCGACCCTGGGAATCTTTGTCACAGCATGCACAGTCCTATTACTGCTCGTGTCCAACCGTAGCAGCCAGACAGGACAGCAATGAATATGGGGGACAAGGGGTGAGTAAAATAGTGTTACTCACTACCTCCACCCCCAGGGGAGTTCTTGCCACTGTAGGCACAGCTCTGCACCCAGTAACATACTTGGGAGGGTTGGGACGAGTGAATGCAAACAGGGTACAGAAGCTGGCTCTCATGGAGCCCAGCCACAGGACTGCTGCTGCCTGAGCCAAGGATGATATAGCAGCAGTAGCAGCAGCAGCTGCTGCCACCTTCAACCTTCTGAGAGTAGCAACATGTAAGACTGCTCCCCACTTCCCTTCCCCTCACCGACTGCCCACTGGTTGGCATACCCCATGCCACCCCTCCCAGACACTGAAGGAGCTGGTTATGCCTCTGCTTCCCACTATATTTCAAGGCCTTAGTCCTAAGGGTACATACACTAGGGCTTCTTAATTAAAAAGTTTGTAAGAATTGTACATGTTCTTGTTTCACTTGTTCTCCAAAACAGCAGAACCATTCAAAAATCAGACTGGCACAAGGTCCCAGAATGGAAAGTTTCAACCCTCAAAAGTTTTTCAAATATATAATAGCAGTGGCAACGCATAGGGGTGCACGTGCACCCCCTGAGACCGCTGATGCACCACCCCCCCGGACAGGCAGCACTCCCCACTTAGGGGACAGGCAGGGGGGGCAGGCGGGAGCAAGAATAGGTGAAGCACAGCTGGCACTGCTGGGAGCGCTGCTCATGCTTCTTGGTTCCCTGCCCCCGCTGGTTGCTGACTGGTCACTGTGGGGCATATGCCCCCCCTCACTCAGGTGGCATCAGCTGCTCATGTATAATAGTGTCAAGCAAGCTTAAATATGAAGTGATAATTCTAGACAGATAAGTTATAATTAAAGGGTTATTACCAATCCAACCTGGCCACCCAGGAAGTCATAACAATAGTGAAGAAATGCCTCTAGAGTGGAGTTGGGGAAAGGAGGGGGGAATGATTCCCTACAGTGTATTATTACTGAATAACTTACACATCTACTTCACAGAGATAGCAGTGCTGGTTCTGGATGACGTGTCTGTGTTTGCTTCTATCAAAGACTGGCATGGGGTTGTTGTAGTTCTTCTTGGCCAGCACATTTTGGTCTGCTGGGTCAATAGTGATGGCAACCAAGTGAGCAATTAAATGATGCACAAAAAGTATACCAATCACCTGCAACACTATAAGTTAAGGAGGAATCGATAGTTTAGGAAGAAAAAATAAAAATAAAAAGCCCAAGCACATATATATCACTTAACACAATTTATCTACTATACATTCTTACTATACTTAACTTTTTTACCCTTAATGCATTGAAAAACAAAAGCAAAATGTGTTTGCATGCACACATCTAAATTCCATGGCTTATGTTTCTTCTGCCTTCCTCCCTCTCCCAGTTTGTGTACATTTTCAAAATTAAAAATAAGAAAAGAACATGCCAGTTTTACTTTATTTTTTATCAAATAGGAAAATTTCTATTCCCCTCACTCCCCCCATCCTTGTATCCACAATTACACTAAAGAAGTGTCATGCAACGGTGTTATGAGAATTAGACATGCAAGTCTTCCCATTTGAACTACTGGGTCACAGTTAATTTCTCATGGGTTTAACTGTTCTCTATGGCTAGGGAGCGAAATTACACATAAGCCAGTATAAGTGATCACAAACTGGTTTGAACCTGTAATGCAACAGAAGTTCAGTGCACATAAACTGCTTTCAAAATGACCAAAACCAGGTTAAGATAAACCTGGATGGAAGTAGCATCAGAGTTAACTTATTTAGGTGAAACTGATTTATTGAACTTCTGTCTCAGATCCCAGTTAACTCACAGTCCACCTCCTCCACAAACTGCTCCCCTCCCCCCAGGTTTGCTCTAGCAGCCCCCAGCTTCTGGCCTGGGCCACTGCAAGCATGCGGCTCCATTTGCAGAATCAAAAGTGAATTCACTTGTGTATCAGTTTAATCTACACAGCTTACCCTGCCAAGATTGAATTGATTCAGCTCCAGGTTTTTGACCACCTGTACTTAGCCTATAGCACTTCTTGTAATGCTTTGTCCATAT
>NW_017729006.1:42972544-42972789 GCF_001723915.1 Gavialis gangeticus | reverse complement strand
AGCTTAACCTGCCAAGATTGAATTGATTCAGCTCCAGGTTTTTGACCACCTGTACTTAGCCTATAGCACTTCTTGTAATGCTTTGTCCATATTTTTCATAAGTCACAAGTAAATGGAGACATTTCTACTCCCTGTGAGATACTATAGTACATCCAGACCCTTCCCCATCCCTACCGCCACCCTGTTCATATACATTTTGCTCTTGTACCATAGTTTCATAGTTTCTAGGGTCGGAAGGGACCTGA
>NW_017729006.1:42967881-42972533 GCF_001723915.1 Gavialis gangeticus | reverse complement strand
CTATCCTGTCCCTCCTGTACAGCCTATAGCCCTCAACGTTCACTGCCCAGCTTTAATAAAGCTGCGTCTATGTCCGAATCAATTTGGAGAAATTAAAGGGTCCTCCGATTTGATTTGGCCACTGAATCGGGCCAATTCTCTGCCATATCAAATCAGGGACTGAAGTTTCACACAGCCCTACTGGTTACCTTTACATCTGCACATGCTGTTCTTAAAAGGAAGAGTTCTCATTAACAAAAATGTTAACAGCATACAATTATGTGATCTTATTATGCTTATTTTTTTTTTTTTATATATACACATACACACACACACACACACACACACACACACACTACCCTATATATCAATTTATTAATTATAATTTTAAAAGTTAAAGTTACAAAGAGAAAACTGTAACTAATGTTATGTCAAACACACATGCATGCATACACTTTTTTGTAATAATGATGTTTCACATCAATATTGTATCAGTACAGTTTAGGATACAGTTTTCATCCCCTTTTTTGCTTTTTGGAGGTCCAGGCATGTTCAGTAAAACTAGCTGGGCATCTTGTGACTTATTAAGTACTACTCCATTGAGCTTCACAGCAGTGTGCATTCTTCTGACATTTGTCTGATTCCTAATATAGAAAGCAAACATTAAGTAAAAATATTTTTGCATCCAATAAGTAGTTTGGTTTGTTCAGCATATACTACAGGTTTGTGAAAGAATGAGTTATTTAAGGGTAAAACTTAGAAATTAGTTTGCTGTGACCTATAAACACAAGGACTTATAATAGATTATAGGTACCTATAAACCATCAAGCACAATTTTGATGGTTTATTAACAGAAGAGACATATTTTGAACATAAGACAGGTTATATAATTTTCTAACACAAAATCTAACAAGAACTACTATCAGACCAATTTTTTTGTAAGGCAAGTTTTAGCCAAGGAGACAGAAGAACACAGAAAGGGCTTTCAACACAGAATAAAGACACAGAACTTAACTAGAAGCACTGCAAAATGGACAATAGCAGGATTACAAGTACATAGTACAATTTCCTTCAACAGCCTTGGAAAGTCAAAGTCTAAGATAAATGTCTATGGTAGTATAAAAAAAAAAAAAAACTTAAAATGAAATTCAGTTTATGAGAAACTGAGAAAGTTGTTAGCTGGACAAGTCATTTTTTCAGTTTGTCTTAGCACATTATGCCATTGTTTCTTCATGTTGTTCATCTGTCTCAGGAAATAGAATCATGCAGACAAGCTTCTCAGTTCATTAGCATGAAAGGGCACAGGGAAGACAGACAGACTTGGTACACATCACACATGCAGTACTCTAGAAATCATTTTTTTCTGGTTACAGTAAAATTTATTAGACATCTCAGATTATTCTTGTTAGAATGTTCTGTGCCTCCCTCCAAGTTCTCTGGAGAACAAAAATGACTTCTGCTTATGCAGAAGATAACTATAAAGAGGACTCATGGATGTCATAGGGTACCTTACATACATGCCTGAAGCTTGCTAGTTAACATGCGTCAGGGCAGACTATTAATAGAGTCTCCTGAAGTGCGCTAATTAGCACGCTCCAGCAGCCATACTGTCATGTGTATTCAGCACCCCCACTCTTCACAATGGCTGCAGGGGCACTTTAAGTAAAGCTTGAACAAGCTTTAGTTAAAGTGCTCCCACTTTCATTTTGAAGCACAGGATGCTGAATACACAAGACATGATGGGTACTCTAATTAAAGCACCTCCCACCGCCCCCCACAGCACATGTAAAGATGATCATAAATACTTAGGAACATTCAGGCAATCTCTCTTTATTAGGCAATTTTGTGTTCTAGTGCATAATCTGTAGTCCAGATTCTGAACAGTTTTTGTGTGCGTGTGTGTGTGTGTGGGGGGGGAATATGGGGTGGTGGTTCAAGAACATGATACATTCCAACCTCATAGAGGGATATTTCAAAAGGAGGAACTGAGAAAGACTTGCAGACAGACTGAAAAACGTGCAGAGGACAAAGTGAGGAAGGTATTACCCAAGAATTTATTTAAGTAGCTGCTTCTTCCCCCATTCCAACCTAAAAGAAACTTTATTCCACTTCATTCCTGGGGTTGGTAAATGGACAAATGTTGTTGCAAGTGGCTCCAGGACTGTCCTCTACCACCACGCCTATCCCCTCTGACCCCTAAAGAGCTCCTCCAACACTTTGGAACCAGTACTTTAATAAGAGTAATATAAAGACTACCTGAAGTGATGTTAACCTTTACGAGTCTCTTCTATTGGGGCAGGGGAAGGGGGAAAGGAATAGAACTTGCCCTCACCCTTCCCCAGTGAGAAGTTCCTCTCAAGCTAACGTACAAGCCAAGCACCATATGGATCCCAGATTACAGGTACATGCCATTTTGAGAAAGGGCCAAGATATATTATTGTTTCAAATATTTTATTGATTCTTTGTCTCTAGTGTTGTTGTTGAAACACTAAAGGTATCAAAGATATGATTTTCAGGCCAGATCCAGCCCACAGAGCTTTGTTATCTAGCTCAGCACTGCCCACAGAGCCAAAAATTTGGTGGCAGGGCAAGTGGTGGCCTCCACCCATCTCACCAAATTTCTGGCCCACAACACAAGCTGGATCCAGAGTGCACAGTCACACCATCTGGCCTACAGGTCAGACATTTGGTGGCTGGACAAGTGGCAGGTCCCACAGCTCCAGGAGCCAAGACAATTTCCAGCTCAGCTGGCAGCCCTATCAGATAGACAATATAGACCCGTGTTCCAGTTCCAGTCCGTGGATCAGCTATACTCCTAATCTAGCCCATGGACGAGTCTGACATCCCTGCACTAGAGAAAGCCATCACTGACAATGAAGATCCACACAGTTTCATAGTATAGGCACAGTAACATCAGGTTTTAATGAAGTGACATTTGTTACACGATCAATCCCTTGAAAGCGCTCTACAGCTGTGCCCCGAAAGAAGTGCATGACTGCAGAGCGCTCTAAAAGTGCCAAATTGTGCGACAAATTAACCCTCATGTAACGAGGGTTCAGAAGATGATGCTCCAAAGTGGAATGCCTTCATTAACTTCTGTCAGTCCCTATGTGCGTGATCCAATCAGGGCTGGGCTGATGCAGCCCAGCTCTACCCTGGTGCTGTCTGCAGGAAAGAAGGGGGAGAAAGGTGGGGAAATGGGTGGATTGGCGCCCCCCAAGTTGAGGGGACTGGAACCCCCCATCCACCCCTCCAGCACAGGCTGGACCAACCCCAGCCCAGAGCTCCTTTCCCTTCGCTTCTCCCCACTCCCATCCTGTAGACAGCACTGAACCTGGGAGTGGGGAGGGGAGATGGGTACAGTTAGGGGAGAGAAGGTGCAGACAGATGGGGCTTGATTGCTTCTCTCCCCCTTCCCCCCACCCCACCCCACCCCACCTAACAGCTAAATGTCAGTTGGGTTGGAGAGCTGGGGAGGGAGAGGAGGGCGTTGCTCTAACTCATGGCACTTTCTGTAAGCATCATACATGTCAGCGCCCATTGTGTCCAAAGATTAATTGCATTGCAGGAAGATATTTACAAAATGCAGAGTCCAAATACACCTGGATCTCCTGTTGTCAAAAAAAAAGAAAAAGAAAAAAACCCCAACATGCTACAAATTAGCAGCGTCTCAAACAGGTGCACATGCACCACATGCAGTTTGCAGTGCCACAAGCCACACGTACATGCTGGTCAGGATGTGCCCTTAGTGTTCAAGTTATATTTGTTTTTTCTGTATATGGAATAGTTATAGGAACTCAGTGACTGATGGCTGACACTTTCTGAAACAAGGGAATAATTTGAACTCAACTTTTGGGACTTCCTGGATTTACAGAGTAGTAATTTGAGAAGGCTGTAGAAGAAAACAAGGGTAACAGAGGCAGAAATAAAAGTAGACTAAAACAGAGGCCAGCAATATTTCTGGCCAGTGGCTAGAATGACTCAGCTCATGCCTAATGCAGGCAG
Source organism: Gavialis gangeticus (assembly GCF_001723915.1). Classification (NCBI taxonomy): domain Eukaryota; kingdom Metazoa; phylum Chordata; order Crocodylia; family Gavialidae; genus Gavialis; species Gavialis gangeticus. The sequence goes on along the minus strand of NW_017729006.1, from coordinate 42,968,549 downwards.
GCTCTAGGACCTGGCTACCTCCACTGCTTCTTCCTTCCACTTAGCTGTGGCACAGTATAGAGAAATCCCCTCTGCTGAAGCTTATGGCACCCAGCTGTTGCATGGTGCAGACAGAGCCCATTGCTACTGAATACCACCCAAGCCACAGCTTAGATCCAGCCCACTGACTGTAGATTGCTGACCCCTGAACTACAGCATAAATAATTATTGGAATAGGACCACAATCTAAAGGTGGAATCAATTTCTGGGAATATTCTTGATAGCTGATAGGCAGGTTTATTAAAAGGGGAGGGAGATGGGAAATCAAGTGCCAGTTCAAGACTTGTGACTTTGGAAACACAGAGGGCATCAACATGGCATAAGCACAGTGCTGGCCTGGACAGCTGATCTAGTTATGAATAGTATAGTAGGGGTGCACGAAACAGGCTCTATTCGATTCTGATTCAGCCCAAATCAAGGACAGTGATTACATTCATAATTCGGATTGCTGTCCCCGATTTGATTTAGCCAAATATGAATCTGATGATTCAATGTCGATTCAGAGAATTGACAATTCGGACACAGACAGCTTTAAAAGTTTGGTTGGGGGGTGGCGGGGGGAGAGGGGAAAGGGGGGGATTGGTTTTTTTCATACTGAGGTACCAGCACAGCTTGTGAATGCTGCAATG
>NW_017729006.1:42938400-42967722 GCF_001723915.1 Gavialis gangeticus | reverse complement strand
GGGGGGGGGGGGGGGGGGGCCTCCATGTGCTTGGCAGCAAACTCGGAAGCAGACTGAAATTACTTCTGGCCTACTTCCAGGTCTGCTGGGGAGCATGCAGGGCCCCCCTGTCCCACTCGACTCAGCGATCAGCTGGGGGTACCCCAGGTGCCCCCCCCCAGAACCAGGAGGCACCAGTCACCAAGCTGGGTGGTGTTGGGGGGATCCCCCTGCATGCTCCCTGGCGGACCCGGAAGTATTTCTGGTCCACTTCTGGGTCTGTTGCTGAGCGTGCTGGGGACCCCCTGCGCTTCTGTGGGACACTCCATGTGCCTCAGCATCGTAGCATTCATGAGCCACACTGGTACCTAGAGGTAGGTAGAAAAGAAAAAAAAACAAACCAAAAAAAAACCATTAAAAGCTGCGTCTGTCCAAATTGCTGAATCTTTCCAAATCTCTCCAAATTGATTCCGATGGTTCCAATTCAATTTGGAGAGATTAAAGGGTCCTCTGATTTGATTTGGATTCAGATATTTGGCCACCAAAATCAGGCCAAATCTCCACCAAATCAAATTAAAGGGCTGTGCGAAGCTTCAGTTCCATAGTATAACCATGTTTGCTGTTTCTGGGTATCCAGGCACAGTTAAGTGCTCTGGGGAGAAATGTCTGCCAGTGCAGAAAAAAAACAGAAAAATGGAAAGGAATAAGAGACATGGAGATGTTCAACTGCCTCCATGAGAGTAGATAAATTCCCCTCAAGGTACTTTCAAACTGACTGACAAAAATTAGAGATGCTAGATTCATTTTTCCTTCCTTCTGCCACAGCTGAAATGATGGGTCCCTTTTTTGGGTAACATTTTAGCAAAAGTACTACAGCTCAAATGGATGGTGAGAAGGTGGAGTATTTTGGGGGTAGGGGAAGAGAGGACAGGGAAAAAAAACTGAAAAAAAAAAAAACTTGTCTCGTTTCAAGAAGCCTTAGTCTCAGATTTACCAGCTAGTATGAGCCTAAGTTAAATCATGAGACATATTCTCAATAATCAATACATTTAAGATGGTTCTGAAGGCGATTTTTTTTTCCCCACAAACAAGAAAACCTCTCAAAATACTGATAACAATTCTGCATTTTCCTATCAGCTATAGTGAAACTCAACTATGAATTACTAAAACGGAAAAACTGATGAGATTTAGGAGGTAGAACAGAACAGGAAATACTAGCCTAATATGACATTCACATGCCAAATGATATATGAGCAATATGCAAACTGTAAATAATGGGAAGCATAAAAGCATTTCAAGGAGACATGCAATAATATTAAACAAGAACCAGCAACAATCTAAATTGCCTAAATTAAATGAAATTTCAACTTACAGATTTCCCCATTCTCTACAAGGAAGAGAAATAAACATGTTTAAATACATTGTCTTATGCTACCTGGACATTCGTAATACAGCAATTTTAGCTGATAACACATATTGCAAGTTAAGGCTTGGTTACTCTGAGCCTATGTAGAAGACAAGCACCTGGCTTTGTCTCCTCCAAAGTAAATGGAGAAGAAATGGTGCAGATTCATGACATGCATTACTTACTCCAGGAAAATGCTGTTGTTTTGTGCAGTTACTTCTGAGCAAGTCAGATGTAGCCTTCATCTAGGGAAAAGTTGCTCCTGTGCATCTATCATATGTTCACACTGCCATTCAAAGTTCACTCCAGGGTAAACATTTTCTTAATGCAAAAAGTTTCCTTCAGCACCCAACAGCCAGGTGCTGTAATAGTGCCTACCTCTGGGCAGCCATCTTGGTGGGGGAAGGTGGCCATACACCTGCATTATACTTCAGAGTAAGTTTACTGTGGCATAAAGTTTGAGGTATATTAATCCAGAGTAAACCTGGGCTTCCTATGAAATGAATGGGGAGACCTACGTGTCTTCTAAGGGCAATCCAAAATTGTTTAATCAACTCTGCAGGGAGACATCTACAGTTAGCTAATAGGAATGCTAGCCACAGGGTTGTGCCTCAACTTTTCTTCTACCTCAGACAGGACTGCAAGACAGATGACAGATCAGGCCCAAGACTGTTCAGAGGGAAGGTGCCTCCCTGACAGCAACACTGATCTCAATCCATCCAAAGGTGGTCGGTTATGGCAGTGTCTACCTTTTGTCCAATAGTTTAGTGGTCAGGAGCACCTACCCTAGACGTCAGAGACCACAAGGCTGGAGGCACCTCTCAACTCTTGTTGAAGCTATTCCTCTTGGATTAAAATAATTTCTTGTACCAGGGGGCCATATCCAGCCTGCAAGGCCATGTCATCCAACCTGTGGGTCTTTCCACAGATCTGGAAATTTGGTGGCAAGGGAATGGTGCCAGCATTACTAGCTGCTACCTTGATGCCGAATTTTCAGATGCAAGGGGAACCCCGTGGGCTAGATAAAAGTGGCTGTATGTGTTAAACTGCGCTAGCATGCAACTGGATTTGGGGCATGGCAACAGGCCTGAAGACAGACCCTATAGGTGGGATGCAGCCTGTGGATCAGCCCCATACCACTCACCTAGCCTGCAGGGCTGGAAGGTTAAGCATCACTGTCTTATAAAGTTACTAGATAAATTTCTGAAATAATCTTTGGACCATGCATTGGAATCCCTTTTCCCAGATGGCTCCTTACTCACACAGCTACAGAGTCTGGCTCAATCCTCCCTCCCTTTAGCAGTCCCTCTTTCCAGAAAAGGATGAATCCCAGTAGTGCCAAGTTCAGCGCTTAAGCCCCAGAGTGATGGACTTTCAGACACCTCTGTCCTGCATGTACACTTCTTGCTAACTATCTTAAGTAGCCCCCTCATTCACTCCTCTTTGGGCTAGTTCCTCTGAATATCATTTCTCAAGTAAATTTGATATAAATCACATTGGCTCTCTGCCCAAGGAGCCAAACCTGTGGCTGTGGAATCTTCTACCGGTGTGCATGTGGCCAGTGAATTCCTTTGTGGATGTGCCCTAAGTATCACTGAGATGTTAAAAGCCCAGAAGGTCATTTGACTTTCATATTTAACTTATGTTAAAGCAGCTCTCACAAGGCCTTTAAACTCTTCAGGTCCGTATCTCACAGTTGGCATATTTGGGGTAGCTCTGCACCTGCGTGCATACTTCCAGGCAAGGATCTGCCCATGTTTCTACCTGCAGGGCTATGTCCCAAGTGTGTTTTATTAGAGCATAGAATCAAATGAAGTTAAGAAGATATTCAGTTACTGCTTTATATGTCTATTTCTAATAAGAACACTGAAGATGTACCACAGGACACCTGAAATCCAGTTCTCTCTACAACCGATTTACTATAAAGACGCACACATTTCCTGTAAAGCACTAACATATTTGCATTTATTTGTGACAGTTGCCAAAGTTGGCATTCAGTGTTTCACATGCTAGTCTCCTTTAAACTTCACTTTGAGCTTGATTTTGTAGACACTAAATGTAAGTACGTTTATGCACACAAGTGGTTCCAGCAATTCTTGCATGGTGAAGTATTGCTAAGGCCAGGCTTTAAGTGAAGTGCAAAGAAGCTAATGTTTGAAGCAAAAGCTTCCAGGAAAAGGATAAAACTCAGATCTCATGAAAAAGTCCCATTTGTACTTACGGCTTCAGGTTGAAGATATCTTTAAAACCTGTCAGATTTGTTTCTTTGTTTTTATGTTTTTCAGAAACAAGCTTTTCTTTAGTCCAGGTCATTTGCACTCTTTCAGGTGCAGCTGCAGCAGCACTGGCTTGGACAACTGCTGCCGAATGGGATGCAGTATTTCTGTCGTGGATTAGCTGAGCCTGGCCAAAAGGAAAAAAGAAAAAAAGATTTAGAAAAAAAAACAACTTTATTTACTAAGAAAACCTGCAACTGCATCATTTAAAATGATGGGGACTGTTAGATAGATTTGAATTGGACCAGGATTAGCACCATGATGTACAAAAGTATAAGACATAAATTGTGTACACACAGGTGCTTAACTTTAATACTGGATCCAGAAAAACCTATTCACAACAACTGAGTTAGCCATTTGTATTTGCAGAGCGAAGTCTTTAAAAAAAAAAAAGGTTATTTTAATAATAGAATGGTACACTTTACTAAACCTGAATAAAAGGAGTTAAAATTACTGCACACAGCTGCATTTCAAATTGATGATTCTTCATGGGAACTGCTATAGGTATAAAAAAAGAAGTATTTTGCAAACGGCTCTGTGAATCTTCGTAAAACTGAGTTATAAAAGAAATAATGTACTTCTCTCTCAAGTTATATAATATTCTAGTGTGAGTAAGTCTCTACAAAGCATTGCAATGTCTTATTTTTGATGGACTCCTATAGGGCTTTAAAAATTCCACAAGCATGTGTGTAAGGTCTATCAACACTTTAGTAAGACATTAGATAGTTCAGTTTTCAGCCTAACCATGAGATACATTCGGATGATTATAGCAGTTAATATCAAAATGGAGAAGGTTATGACTGGCTTCTGTTTTTATTATCTAGGGAAAGAACATCTCTCTCCATCATAAAAGATAAACATATAAACAGCTGCTGTTGTTCAAGAACAAGTTTGTGCCTCTCCTCCATAATTTCATAACTATTTTAGTCTTCAACCCTATATTCATTTTTAATTAGGACACAATGTAAAATAATATTTTTTCTTGCTTCTTCTACTTCTAATGCCCCCTGTACTTTCCTCAGCACAACACTGTACCCTGCCTTGTTTGCAAGTGAAAATAATATTTGATTTTGAAGATTTTAGCATTTGAACAGGAAATAAAACTAATTTGAAAAATAAAGCATTCAGCTACAATTATCAGAACTGACCAGGGCACTCACACACACCGCCCATTCATTTTAACAGATGGGCTCCTCAATTTAAAAAAATGACCCATCTTCAAGAAAGGGAGGAAGGAAGATCTGGGAAACTACAGGCCAATCAATTTGACCTCAATGCCTGGAAAGATCTTGGAAAAAATTATCAAAGAAATCGTTAAAATCGACAGGCTAACACAAGGCAGTGTTCTGAGGGACAGCCAGCCCAGGTTTGTTGCGGGTAGCTCTCGCCCGACCAATCTCATTTCCTTCTATGACCAGGTGATGCATCACCTGGACAAAGGGAAAGAGGTTGATATAATATTTTTGGACTTTAAAAAAAATGCCTTTGACCTGGTGTCCCATGATGTCCTCTTGGAGAAACCAGGGAACTGTGGCCTTTACTACCCTACAGTTTGATGGCTGGGGAACTGGCTCTGAGATCTGACCTGTTTAGGCTGGACATAAGGAAAAACTTCTTTTTGTCTGAGCCCCCAAGGCCTGGAATAGACTCCCCTAAGAGGTAGTGCAAGCACCTACTCTGGATACTTTCAAGAAGTATGCGGATGTCCATCTTGCTGGGATCCTTTGACACTAGCTGAGACTTCCTGCCCCTTGGGCAGGGGGCTGGACCCAATAATCTTATGAGGTCCCTTCCAGCCCAAATGTCTACAAAATTTCTATCAACTGATATGCAGCTGGGCACCTCAGTGAGGATATGTGGCCTGTTGCTTGAGAAAAACTATTTGATGTTGGGGCCTATTTATAAGCCAGGACAGACTTGTCTTCTGTGGCTATCTTGAGTTGGTCATAATTAATAACACCTAACCTCTTCTGCAAAATGGCAACCATCTCAAGGTAGTCTCATGGGAGATGAACCTTTTTTGGCTTATAGACAACTCCCACAGCCTCAAATGGTACATGTTGAGCCAATAGGTTACTGTTCCATCCTTGCCAAAGTACGAAGCCTTGCAATGCACAAAAATGCCAGCTGTGCACCCTGATCAACACAGTCTGCATAAATCACTGAACCAGACACCACACTGGCAGATGAATGAACCTCCAGCGTTATTAATGTCATATGCCATCACTTGCCTTCATATACCAGCCAGTAGCTGTCCAACCTCTTCTTAAACACCTCTAGTGATGGAGAGTCCACAGCTTACCTAGGCAGTCTATTCCACTGCCTCATTATTCTAATACTGAAGAAGTCTTTTTTCTGGATACCCAAGCTACACTTACTTCGCTGCACCTTCAGGCCATTGATCTGCATCCTCCTTTTATAGCAAGAGAGAAAAGGTGCTTTCCCTTGTCTTTATGCAGCTCTTCAAGTATTTGAAAACTGCTATCATGTCACCTCATAAGTGCCTTTTCTGCAAGCTGAATATGCTTAGGTTCTTCAGTCTCTCCTTCTATAAACTTGCTTTCCAAGCTTTTCATTATCTTTGTTGCCTACCTCTGGACCCTCCCTAACTTCTGCACTTCCTTTTTTTAAGATGCAGAGCCCAGAACAGCGCACCATATTCCAGATGAGGTCTAACCAGTGCCGAGTAGAGAGGCACTATCACCTCCTGTCTTGCACCTCATGCTTCTATTGATGCATCCCAAAACCACGTTTACCTTTTGTGCACCACACCGAAGACTTGTATCGAGTCTGTGATCTACCAAGACCCCCAAGTTCTTTTTCATAGACCTGTCATGCAGCCAGATGTCCCCCTTTTGTATTTGTGTTTTTGATCATTTCTCCTGAGATGTAGCACCATGTATATGCCTGAACTGAACTTCAACTTGTTAGCTCCAGTTCAGCTTTCTATGGGGTGCATCTCTATTCTTCCTTCTGCCTTGTCACACTAATATGGCTAGCTACCTCTCTATAGGTATACCAGCAGAGGGCTATATTGTGTGCCCACTTTTTTTAAGTGCTAGTATAAGAATGGGTTACATTGGTGTAAACATGGCACATCCATGCCCTTCAAATACCTGAGCTACTTATAACCATGTTCTTAGGAGGCTCTGTACTCAACAGGAAACTTGAGTCTTATTAAAGTTAAAGCGTGACTGCAGATGCACTAGTTATCCCTTCATTTCATTTTTCTATATATTACAGTCCATTTTCAACTCTAACATATAACATAATAATCAATCTATAAACCACAGTTTCTGCCTTTGATCAATATTTTTAGGAACCAAGAATTACGTTATGGATTACAATGGTATGGTTTACAATTTTTTTCTATGACTAGGGTAGCCAACATAAAAATGTAAAAATAAACAAACAAAATACATAACAACAAGTAGAACAGAAATGTCTTGCTATTTTTTGCAACAAGGTAAAATATCAAATTTATAATTTACAACACTTCCAGGAACTTGAGAGAAAAATGAAGGACAATGTTTTGTTAGTGACATTCTAATACTGGGTTTTATTACATTACTTCTATGAAAAATCAAACACAGAAATGCACACACTATCCGAAGTAGAGGAACACAGTCTAGTGCTACAAACCAGGGTACTCATCTTGGGACACAAGAAACACTTGAAGTGCCATGTCTTCTTATTTTTCTTCATAATATTTCATATTATTTCAACTAAGGAAAGAATTGGTGAGATTGATACATGATCTCATTTCATTTCCAGACTATTCTGTAGCAAGGCAAGGTAATATTTAAAGTAAAAACTAGATTTAAGATATTTCATCATGATTATACAAATACTGTAGGTTTTTTTTTTTTGATAAAAATAAAGAACAGATTTTAAACTTTAAAAAAAAGCCTTTAACACACACAAAAGGGTGCACATAATTTCATTTCATTTTAGATTTCTAAAAATATCAAATGGACTCTGAGAAGCTTCAGCAATTAATTACAGAGTATGAAGAAGACTATCCTCTGCATGTCACTTGGTAGACTACTAAAACGCTGAAGATTATACTTTGGAGAAATTGTATAAGTTGCCTTTATCCAACTCCTTCAGTTCCAGGGCTCACTTAAGGGGAGGAGGAGGATGCAGCAGTAATAGTATATTTTCTTCAGCCTATATTTATTTACGTTACTTCTCAGAAAATTGTAGATGAGACAATGAAATGTGTTTCAGGCTAATTTCATGCTAACAATTCACAATCATTCATATTAACAGGAATATTCAAGAAGATAAAAAGTAACTAACAAAGTGAAATAGTACACTTAGGGTATTTATACATGTGCTCTGGAAGGTGGTGAGGGGCGCTTTAATTAGAGTTAAAGTGCCCAGAGTGTCACGTGTATCAACATCCCACACTGAAAAATGGTGGCAGGGTGCTCTAACCATTTTTCAACGTGGGGACACTGATGCATGTGGCACTGGAGTCTGCTTGAGCATGGCAATTGCCAAGCTCCACCAGATCCAATTAATTGAGTTTCCTCCAACACGCTACATGTAATTACAGCATGTTGGAGCAGCCTCAGTGCATGTGTATAGGTGCTCTTAGATAAATCGCAAATACTAAAATTTATCAAGGAATATTTCTGGATAAAAGGAAAAATCATACTCCTGCCTGCACCAATTTTGTTGATCACCAAGTTTGTTTGAAAGGGAAATGGGCACCATTTCATTAAAAAACAAGTCTGAAAGTTTTGAAGAAATAAAACCTTCAATTTAAATTTGCAATCCTCTAACTAAGTTTTCTATGGCAGCACTTCAAGTGTTGTTATGGGAATGTAATATCCAAATCAGTACTATTTCAGACTACCTCATCCTCTCGCTTGTCATTGGGCACCAGAACCTGTTTATCTTGACCAATGGACTGTGGACTAAAGTGCCTTTGTCTTCTGATTGAGCCTCGAGACTCATTAGTGATGCTCTGAATCTGGGATATGAAGGTCATCAAGTACAGCAACCAGCATACAGAAAAGGATATAATTAATTGTGTTGCTCAGGAAAAAGAATATTTATATAGCTTTAATTTGTTCTATCCAGAAAACAAATAAAATTGCTGCTCTGTCGTTCTGTTTACTTTCCAAAAAAAATTTAACACATTAGCATTGTAACAATATATTTCTCATATGAGCTTTGAACATCTGCTTTTTACATTAAAGGAGAAACAAAAGAAATACTATTTTATACTTCATCAAAAGTTACATAATAAGAAAAGAAAAATCCAAACTCAAGAAATTTATCCAAATGTGAAACCTAGCTCCACAGTAAACAAAAACAAAAAAATGTTTTCCAGGCATTAGACAAGCATTTTGCACAGAAACCAAAACCAATTTTAGAAAATTAAAAAAAGAAGTCACATAGCATGTTTTTCCAATGGTTCAGGCACCCCCAGGGACTGGAATATTGCTGCAGGGGGCCATCCCTGCCCCAGGGGTTTGCAGGGAGGCACACTGCAGGGACCCAGCATCAGCAGCTGTGGGATGCTGCCAAGACCCAGAGTCCCCAGCAGTTGCGGGACTCCTAGCCCTAGCTGGGCTAGATGCACCCCTGCAGCTAGAGGCCCTGTCAGTTGACAGGTCTCCCAGCCACAGGGGAGCCCCTGCTACACATGCAAATTAAAGCTTGATAATAGCCAACTATAAAGTTAGTACATATTTTTTACGTCAAACTTTATAGCTGGTTGGAGCTTTTTATGGCATGATAGCTACTTTGCACATGTGGTTGGTTTCAAGGTAATTACATGATAACTAAATGTGTAGAGGAGGTCTCTGCCACAGACTCACTGTGTGGATACTTAATCTGTGCATACATTACAGAGAGGCACCCGTTGTAAAACAGCAATATCAGGAAATAATACTTTCCTTCCAGAATTAAAAAGCTAATCTTGCAGATATGTTTTTAAACTTACTAATGACAAAAACATATCTGCAAGATTAGCCTTTAATTCTGGAAGGAAAGTATTATCAAAGTTGCTGTGCCCTGAAGATGACAGTAGTACTATAAAAGTATGAAGTAACCAAAGCTTGTCATTTAAAGGAGCATTTGCCATGCAGTCAGTTATTCAGAAATGCAGAGCTTCCAAACAGCAGCAATGAATTTAAGATACAAGTAAAATAGTGGTTCTCAACCTCAGTAGACTCAAGTCACCCCTCAGAAAATGCCAGCAGTTAGCTTTCATTCCTTTTTGACTACAGAAAAATACTAAAGCAATTCTTCTGTTGCAGAGAACTCAGAAAGACCACAACAGGTCAGAAGGTCACAGGTCATTATGAATTCCTATTTGAAATCTCTGGGGTTATTCTTATAAATCATGTTTGCATACCTAACACTGCTAACATTGCGTAACACCCCACGTCACCCTTGAAAGTGTCTCAAGGCACTCCAGGGTGCTTGCAGCACTCTGGCTGAGAATCACTAGAATAAAAGAAAAAAGTTATTGGGAGGTAAAGTAGGATGTGAACTTATTGCATGTCAAGAACTCCTTGGTGACTGCCCATGTGCACAGTCTTACTCCAAAGACCATACAAGACAGCTTCCCCCACTTTCATTAAGGGGCACACTACCTCAATGGATTGCAGTGTAACTTTTTGAAGTAATATTAAAAAGGTCCTCAAAACTCGAAGATCCATATGGATGAAAATGACTAAGTGACATGGATGACTAATCTAAACATATTGTTAATAGAGCATTTCAAGCCCCATATCGGCTAGTGTAGTCATGTTATTGTGTATAAAATACTAGCATTCCAACAGCAAAGATAACATTAATTAAAATACCACAGGTAAACTAGCAAAGCAATTAAAAATAAACTTTCTAATTGCTAAATAAAATACTTAGAGACCATGTCCCACCATAACTATTTTTACTTGCTTCTCCAAGGTCGCCATAATATTTATAGGCTGGTTAAATTACTTACCTCCCTTTCCCTTTCATTCTTGGACAACTGCATCTGTTTTAACATCTGAGATCGCTGTTCCATCACAAGTGTTTTCTCATATGTGAATGCTGAAATGTCATTTTCAAACTACAAAAATAAGAATTCATTCATTTAAAGAGGAGAAAGTTCTCATTTACAAAAAAGTCATTTAGGCAATGTCTCATGTTTCTTTTTAAATGCATCCCATATTAAACCAAACTGGTATTAGCAGAATAAAATGAGAGAAAGTTACTTTACATTTCATTCTGCATCATAATATATACAGAAATGAACAGATATTATAAGAAATAAGGAACAACACTTTTGTTTCATTTTGTATTTTATATTAAAGTATCTAGGGCGCGTTTACATGAGACGCGTTAATGCGCATAAGCCTAATTTAATATGCACTACAGGCGTGCATCTACATTTGTGCACCCTTAATGCACATTAAAAATGGCAAAATTAGGTTAATCATGCCTAACTCTGATACCTGCAAATGCAGGTATCAAATGTAGGCACAATTAGTTATAAATGCACATGAAGCCAGAGCTCTTGGCTAGCCACCTCTCCTCCCCCAGGGAGGAGCTGCTCTCTGGCAGCCCCTAGCTGCAGGCTATAAAAGCCAGCAGTCATTTTGTGCCCTGGGGCACACATAACAACAGCCTGGACAAGACTGCTGATCTGTGCAGGAGCTCAGCAGGCCCTGTGTGCTCCCTAGACAGGCCATGGGCGGTCTGTCTGGCCTGTCCCCCTCCAGAGCTGCTGCTTGGCCACAGGTGAATGATGCAAAGGGCTGCAGCTTGTTGCACCCCTTGCCCAGCCCTGATATCCCCCCAGCCCTCACAGGCCGTCTCTGGCAGCAGGGCCAGCACTTGCTCCCTGCTGCTACTCACCCTGAGCTGTCTCCTGTGCTTACAGGTCCTGTGGTGAAGTGCCTCTGCTGCATGGCTCCCAGTCACTGGCTGTGCTCCTGTGCTAGGTGCTATTGGCAGCCATCCAGGGCTGGCCACACAGGTGCCCAGACAGCCAGCGCGGTACAAGAATGTCATTGTCCTCCTGCCCATCAAGCCCAAGCCCTGCTCATGTGCACATGCCTGTGCAAACTGCCCAGCTGGGTCCAGGAGGTGTTGCAAGACCTCGTGGCACTCTGGGTACATGCCGATGTGCAGAGGCAGTTCATGCAGGTTGGGCACTCAAGCGCCCACATTTACAAGGCCATCAGGTGGGATGTAGGAATGAAGGCACTCCCGGTTGGTGCAGGTGTGCCATGTAAAAGGTCAAGGTCTTGTGGGCACAGTGGATGGCTGTGACAGACTTCAACTGTCAGTCCAGTCATGCTCAAAAGTCCATGCCCTTTATGCAGGAGCTGACCCACAGTTTGGTACCCCAGGAGCCAGGCCACATCCCTCTGAGTGCCACCAGCAAGGGCAGTCTGCCTGATCTCCTGCCCCACCCTGATGCCTCCAGGTACTTGCATGGGTGCAAGGCTGGACCCCAGATCTGAGGCCAAGCAGCACATGGCCCCTGGTGCAGAGCATCTCATCTCTGAAATGTTGCAAGCTCACAAAAGGCTTTGGTCTCTTGCCTCATCTGGGCATGGGGGAGAGGCTACCAGCCTCCGTGGGGATTCAGGCCCCAGGTTGCTGCCATCCACCGCCGGAGCAGTCGAGATAGGTCAGCCATGCCAGCGGCACACCTGGGACTGGACCTTCCTGCTCCAGCAGCTCATGGCAGTGTGGAGGAGTGGGAAGCATGGGAGCAGGCCTGGCAGTTGGAGGACATCACCCAGGTGGAAGCATGGGACCACTAGTCCCACATGAAGGGCCTGAAGCAGGAGTATGTAGAGCAGCTCCAGCAGTAGGAGTATCCCAACTACCAATCCATGGATATTCTCTTGACCTTGGCAATCATGTACATGTCCTCCACTGCCCAGCTCCAACCCATGGCCCTGCAGGGCCCCTGGGTCCCACCTGCCACCCTGCAGCAGGCCCCTACCTGGCCCTGGGAGGAAGTCCTTGGGCACTTCCTGCCTGTCAGATCACCTGGTCTGGCCCCTGCCCTAGACCTGCCACCACCCACCTGGATCTGGGCCTGTCCTCCCCTGCACCACGCAGCCGGAGACCCAGCCTCATAGGAGGCTGCATCTGCTGGAGTCACTGCAGCCCCTGGACCAGCAGGGGAACATTTAGGAGCTAAGGTGCTGGGCATCTGCCCTGAGGCCCTCCACTCTGGCCTGAATACCCAAAATATTGTAAATAGTTTTCAATATGTATATAGTTTGCCTCTTGTAAGCAGGTTTTGTATTACTGGAAGGTGGTGGAGGGGCAATGTTCATTAAGTGGGGAGGGATGAGGGTGAGGGATGTGAGGGCAATAAAGTTACTTTTTTGTTGTTGTTGTTTCATCCATATGCATGTCCTAAGAGTGGTGCTGGGAGTGGGAAAGGGGTAAGGGGTGTGGGAGGCAGGGTAGGCAGGCTGGAGCAGGGAGTGCAAGAGGAAGGGGTTGGGCCAGGGCCTCCCATAGCCAGTGCCCTTGCTGGCAGGTGTAGCTCTACTGGGGCCAGCAGGAGGAGTGCGGGGAGCCAGTCAGTACTAGCAGGGGATGGCTGGAGTGGGAGCAGCCCTGGCATAGGGAGGCTGGGTGGGCAAGGAGGGAGCTGGCCCTGCACTAAGCACACAGCTCCTGGGCAGGCAAGGGGCTGGCCAGGGATCAAAGTTCCCAAGACGGCTGCCAAGTGCTGGCAGCAGGTTTTGTCTTCATATATGACACAGAACCTAATTAATTTCTGAATTGTTGTTAAAAGATTTGAAAAGTGATGTGAAATAGAAGCAGTTATGAAGAAACTTATCTTTAGCCATTTACTGATTTTAAAATAAGTGCAAGTGGTCGCTTCAAATTTGTGTAAAAACTATATTTTAATCAGATTCACTTTTAGCAGCGATTTGCCTTGTGAATCCTTTCAGACTACCACATACAATTAGCTATTTAAAGGTACATTAGTGGTGTAGGTCTATACGTGCACACCCTTAATGCACCTTAAAATGGCAATTTTAGGCAAGCAGATATGAAGTTGTCTCTATCATTCTCGTCTAACCAACCTAATCTCCTTTATGATTCGGTGACTCGCCACCTGGATAAAGGAGAAGGGGTGGATATTGTATACCTTGACTTCCAAAAAGACTTTGAACTGGTATCCCATGATGTTCTCATGAGAAAATTGGAAGATAGTGGGCTTAACTGCAAGATGGTTAGGTGGGTACGAACATGAGCACCAGATCGCCAATGGGGGGTAGGGTGTGTGTGTGGGGGGGGTGTCCATCAGCAGCTGATTGCCGAGCCCACAACCACCAGTGGCAAAATCGGAAGTGCACTTCCACCACCGCTTCCAGTTTCATAGCTGGTGCTTCCAGGGAGTGCACGGCCACTCTCAGGGGGTGCATATGCACCCTCTATGCAGTCGCCAATGGGTACAAAGCTGGCTGCAGGGTAGGACTCAGAATCCTAATGAACGGATCTGTCTCATCTTGGCAAGAAGTGGGTAGCAGTGTCCCACAGTACTTTTCAACATCTTCATCAATGATTTGGATGAGGGGGTGAAGAGCTTACTGGTCAAGTTTGCAGATGACACCAAGTTATGGGGAAGCATGATCACACTTGAAGATAGGCTACATATACAGGCAGATCTAAAACAGGCTAGCAAGCTGGGCAAGTCAAAACCAGAAGAAGTTCAACATCAAGAAATGTAAAGTGCTCCACCTAGGAATGAACAATCCCTTGCACACTTACAGGCTTGGCAACGCCAACCTGACCAGCACTACAAATGAAAGAGACCTGAAGGTATTAATAGACCACTGCATAAATATGAGCTGGCAATGTGACACTGTTGCCAGCAGGGCAAATAATACTCTGGCATGCATCAATCAATGCATCTCCAGCAAGACCAAGGAGGTGATTCTTCCACTCCACTCAGCACTGGTGAGAGACCCCAACTGGAGTACTGCATCCAGTTCTGGGCGTTGCACTTTAACAAAGATGTGGTACAACTTGAGAGAGAGTCCAGAGAAGGGCCACCCATATAATTAGAAGCTTGCACAGCAAGCCATATGAGGAAAAGCTGAGGGACCTGGGACTCTAGCCTGAAAAAGAAGGGTGAGAGGGGCTTGGTAGCAGTTTACCACTAAGTCATGGGAGTACATTCGGGGCTTGGCAAACAACTGTTCACCAGGGCGCCTTTGGGAAGAACCAGGAGTAATGGCCAAAAAATCCCTAGAAAACATTCCAGGTTCAACATTAGGAAAAACTTCTTCACAGTTAGGATGTCCAGACTGTGGAATAAGTTCCCTCCAGAGATGATGCAGTCGCCTACCCTGGAAATCTTCAAAAGGAAGCTAGATAGTCATCTTGCAGGGATCACCTGACCCCACCTGTCTTTCCTGCCTGGTGCAGGGGCTGGACCCAATGATCTTCCAAGGTTCCTTCCAGCCTTATACTCTATGAATCTATGAAATTTAGGCAAAAATAGCTAAAAGTGCCTTAATGCACACATAGACGTGCTAAGGCGCGTAAACCCTGTACGTCAACTGAATTGGCACTAAGTTTAGTCCCAAGTAGGTCCACACGCCCTGTTAACACGCCTTTAGTGTGCGCACATAGGACATGCACCTAAATCACCTTAATGCGCATTAAAGTTTAGGTGCACATAAAAGCACATGTAGACTCACTCACAGAGTACTGTTTGGTAATGGCCCCCAGAGTAGCAACATAAATTCGCTCATGCACAGCTTTCTGCTATTGCAGCTGGACTATTTCTGGAACCAGAACTGCTTCTTAAAAATCAACTTTAATATCACTATCATACACTGTGCAGACATACCATTGGACAAGGGCAGTTTCTCTCCAACTGCCTCTACTGAGCCCAGGTAGTATGGAGGAAGAAGCGGTCTGAGTGGCTAGTACAGGGGACAAGGACCAGATCTTGGAGGGGCAGACAGAGAAGGGAGTAGAGTGGGACCAGGGGAGTGAAGGGGATAGGGAAACAGGACAAGAATCCTGTTGGGATAACACAGGGAGATAGACATGGACCCAGCATCAGGATGAGGAGCGAGATCAGAAGTTACCTTTTATGCTGTATAAAGCACTGCTAAATATGAGACCTGGGATATGGATAAGTTAACTCTGCCCTAGGACACTTTCATATTGCTCGTCTTCACATTTTAGGCAAAATATTGAGGTACCCGACTAAAACTTTGTATTAAGGCAAAATTCCCTTGTATTTTCAAGAAGGCTGTAAGAATGACTTTCAGGTTTAGTTCCGAGTTTTTAATTAACATGTAAACTACATAGCAGCTTACCATTTCAACAACTTCCACCTCAGCATTCAATCGAAGATGATACAAAAACATCTGAAGATCCTTTTTCATTTGAATACTGTTGTCATCCATCTGGGCTACAGTGAAAATACGCATTTTACATTTTCTCCAAACCTACACAAAAAGTGAAATAGTGTTATATAACAGTGAATAAATTCCATTTGCTCCTCTTGCTCACCATTCTTTAAGAGAGTTAAGCATATAATAGCTTATTTAGAAAGATGGTGAAATATGCAGATATTTCCTTCTGTCTATAAGTTAGGGACCTACTTAATTTATGGTTTCACAGAAACTGTGAAATCCAGAGTTGTCTGAAAAAAACCAACACAAACAAAAAAAGCTCCACAGCAACAACAAAAACTTAACAAAAATAAGATTCTGGCTCCCCAGGGGGAGGCTCTCCACTAATCAACACTGAGGGGCAAGGCTTCGTGAAGGGCAGCCAGCAGTCAAGATGGCAGGGTCCTCTCATCCCCTGCCCCACCCAGGGCCTCTCTGCCAATCAACGCTGAAGGGCAGAGCCACTGCAAAATGACCACGGAATTAGAACTGTGGGTTATCAACCCACAAAAAATGATGTTTCCCCGTGATTTAGGTAGGCCCCTACTTATAGTGGGGATATTTGTGTGACCAGACTGGGTAACAGAATGACCGAGTTACCTGACTAAAAAAATAGAACCAAGTCTCAAGCTTTGTTCGTTCATTAGGTGAAATAAAATTCTGGCTTTTAGCATTCACTACCTGTCCATTTTCTAACAAGAGTTCCTCCCAAGAACATCTGTCATTACCTTGTGCTGTCGAAGCAGGAAAGGAAGCAACATCAGCATCCCGCCATCATGAACAATCCACCACACATCTATGTGCCCTTCAGAAAAGCGCTCTTGATTTGCTGGAAACAAATCAATGTTTTTGGCAACCAACAGAGCTTGTTGTGCTGCTGTTGTTTCACGTACAGTGTCTGCAGAGAAAAACACACACAAAATGGGATATACAACGATGTGAATGAAAATTGGGAGTCCTTTAAGATGAGTTTATACACAGAGTAACATTTCTCAACTGAAAGATGGGCATTTTTAGAATCGTTTAAGCCACGAGCTTAAAGTCTTGGCTTTTACATCCACACTTAATAAATAGGGGGGGTTATTTATTTTTTTTTAAAGGAGTGCACAGTAAAAACAAGTTCTTATGGACCTCAACTGAATCACTTTTAAACTACTATTCTAAAAACTCTCAGCCATAAAAGAACTACAATATATATATTGATCTCTTACATTCATTTTTCCAAGTAACTCAGAGTTACATAGCATCACTAATGCAATATAATAGTGCTGGAGTGACGTAGCTGTAAAGGCCCAGGAAAATATATAAGATCCAATAGCAAATTTATTTACACGTGGCGTTTTATGCACACTATTGCTCTATTTGCTACTTAGCTCAAGCTGCACCTGCTTTTTCCCCCCCCCCAGACCTGAGGAAGAATACCTTATGCTCAAAAGATCATCTAAAAATCTTTCCCAATGATGTTGGTTTGATAAAAGGTATCTCCCAAAATATCCTTGCCTTTTGCATGCATGGCTAATTTTAGTAAAATTACAGAAAACTAAAGCAGTATGTACCAACAAAGTTTTTCCATGAAAATGGATTATCTGTGAGCTTCCATGACTGCGGCCATGCCATCAGGACTGTATTATGCTTCATCCCTCCGAGACCAGCAGACTGAATTAAATGGGAGACTCCATCTCTCAAATTTGGAGACACCACAATCTGGCAGAATCCCTTTGTTTTTTCTATTGCCATTAAGGATTTAACATTCTATAAAAATAAGAAAGGGAGGATTACACATGGAGATACCTTTAATTATGAATAAAACAGGGAATCACTGTATTAAGAACTAATATGATACACTGTAAATTGTCTGACATCCAGGAACAGTTCCTTAACCCTGCAACCCAATAAACAAAAAAGGCACTGTGATATGCATTAAAAAAAATTAAATCATGTTGTGCTTAAAAATCAGAGTCCTTAATCCCCGCTATGAATAGAGGAGAAGTAGCACAGTGTTTGAGAACTCTGCCTAATTCAGAGATATACGGTGTTGGAACCCAGTGGCATTCTGGCCTGGGTTTTAACTCTGGCACTTAGCATAAGAAAATGATCATGAGTCCGCTCAGCTGCAGATTTGACTTTGGCACTAGACAGCTGCAAACTCATCAACAAGACCTGGTACATTATGTGTACTTGACCGTGACCTGTTCCCTGCAAAGAGGAAGAAGTCTGGAAATACCCTGTCTAGGTGGCCAAAATCAAAACAAGAAATTGGCCAACTAAAAGAAGAAAATTTTCGCTTGGAAACAGAGGAACAAATCAGCAGCAAGACTTACTCCCACCTAAGAATGAAAAAGATTACCCAAGACTGGAAAATTCCAGTGAACTTTAATCATATATGGCAAGTGGAAGCAGGCTTATTAATATGCATTAGAGGGAATGGCTTAAGCTAATTATATGCTACAAAACATAGTAATGAGAAGGTATGTAGGAAAAGGAATTGGAACCCCACCTTGGAACACCTCTGAAGACCAGAAGAGATGCAGGTATCCATCCAAGTTTCTACCTTGCACAGAACTCAGATGTAGGAGCTGGGAGCCCCAGACAAGCCCTCCTGGCCTGATCAACCAGTAGCATCGTGTTCATAATATCTGAGGGTGGTGAGCATGTTGTATTGCTTTTGACCAACTAGTAACTGCTAAAGTTGTTTTGCTCTTGACTTAGAATTGTAATTGTTAGGATTTAATTCACTTGCTTATAGTTAAGGACAACCATGTCTTAGTGTCTATACCTGGTAAAAAAAGACCCAGAGCATCACTGGACATAACCATTGGGAATGTTTTGCACTATTTTTACTGGCCATTATTAGTGTAACCTTGTTGACTCATGAAGGTGTGTGGAGCGGTACTGGATCCCTAGCTGCTTTAAATGGGGTGGAAGGGGATAAGCACCTTTGAAGAAAGTGTCTGAAGTCAAGTGCTCAAGAAACATCTTGAACATTGACAGTTTGACAACCTTTTAACCAGGGTCTGACCTCCCGAGAAAAAGGTCACTGAGAAACCACAACAAAATGAATGGTTCCAGGGAAGGAACAGAACACTACACTGATATGGAGAGCACATGTTAGCTGGCTATTTTTGGGTCTGTCAGCAGGTTTTCATGCTGCCCATTCTGTTGACTTTCCTGCCATCTGCAGACTCGGTGGCAAGGAGCTTACACTGGATGCCTCTAGTCTGATCTTTCTGAAAGAATCCACAATAGCTGTACTTGTCCCACCGCCCATGGGATTTCTCTAGGAGAATGAAAGTATTATACCATTACTTCTTTCTCTACATGATTTTTTTTTTTTAAACGCAATTAAAAAAAAAATCAGAACAAATTAAGTTTTTATATAATATGTAAAATCAACTATATATGGAATTGCAGATTTCTGTCACAATAAATAATAAAATGGGAAAAGACAGAAAAAAAAAGAGGAAGAAAGAGGGAGGGACAGTGTCAGAAAAATGGAAAGTAGGTAAAGGACTAATATTTTAATTAACGAAATCTAAGAATTCTTTCCAAACTGCATTTAAAAGTTGTAACACCTGCTAAACATGACTCTTCATAGATACCAGCTAGAGGTGGAATAGCCAAGTTGATCTAAAGACATAGGCAGATAAGGTTCTTAGAGTCAGTGTTACATCTTTTATTAGACCAACTAAATTGCTGGAAGAATTATTCTTTGCAAGGTTTTTGGTACAAATACCCAATTACCTGTGGGTGCACATTTCTCACAAGATAACCACTCTCTCCCCAATCTTTCAGGTGTAATTCTCAAAAGGGAATTTACAAAGCACCTTTCTCAGATAAGCCTATGAATTTCACTTCATCAGTCTACTGGATATAGAAAGCCATGGACTAAGATGACAGTGGATTTATGGCACATTATAACCTGCCTACAATCTGATACCCCAGGTAACCGCTCTACATTTCACCAGCTATATTCAATCACCAGGTCACCCCCGCCCTCCCCTGAAAAAAAATCTCACACCTATTGTCTATCCTCACCGCTATGCACTTCCATTTTCACACACCTGCATTTTTACATAATGGTTTCTATCCCACCCAAGAGAACACAAAACAACTATAAACTCTCCTTCTGCCTGAAGATGGGTGTTTGTATCCAAAAGCTTGGGAAGAACAATTTTTCAACTATTTAAGTTGGTCTAATGAAATATATCGCATTTACCCAAAAAGTCTTATCTGCCTAGAGGTGGAATAGGTAGTGGTGCCTTATGACTAAACTGGTCAGGATCAAGGGCAGTGGTATGCTGAAAAATATGCTGAATTGGCAAGAAATGGCACTGCATTTCATGACTGCACCATGCAACACTTCCTCCAGCAGCTGGAAATAGCAGTCTACTCCTCCAAACCCCACATACTGGGAATTAGCAAATCCCTAACAGCAAGCCACAAGTGGAAACAGCAGTGAGAGCAGGGGAAAGGGCATATCAAAGGGATGTTTGTTCAATGGATATATGCACCAGTTGGTGATAAAGCCAAAGTGAAAAACTAGATGCAAAGATACGGTCAAGGAAAGTGTTTTATATACTATTTGTACAAAGATATGGTTGACTGCTTATTTTGTTGCATTTTCCCCAAACTAATGCTGTGATCCCTGCTTTCCTATTAATACAGTTTTGTTCTGGACACTGATTTGGTGCTTGAGAGAGGAAGTATTGCCAGATTGGGGCCCTAGGGTAAATATTTAGGTTGTGTGGGGACTCAAGCCAGTGTATTTTCAAAGTATAAAAATACACACAGAAGTATATTTGAACCCTGTCAGGGGTTCCCAGCCTTTGAATGTCATTAAGTATAAACTTTATAATTAACTAGCACCTGATGTCTCATCTGCCCTGACTTAGTTGCCCAAGTCTTTCCATAACCTGTTCTCAGTTGTTTTGTCTCGCGTCAATACATTTAAATCATTTGAGGAAACGCATTTAGATCCAATTCTTCTGCACACTCCCAATGGCCCCTGATTTCCTTTCCATTTCTCCCAGGGCCAGGCTACACACAGCAGTCATCCTTGGTGCTCTAATGGACTGACCAGCACACAAGCAACAAAACTGAGTGCAACAGACAAACTGAAAACTGAAAATACCAGCAGGATATTGCCTTGGCCTGTGGCAGGGTCCCAGTTAAGTAACATAATGCCTGGCTGCACAGCAGAACCTGAATGATTCATATATTAAATTAAGGACAAGTCTGCCCAGGTGTTTGCCACAGCTTTCATTTTGAACCAGACCCTTTCTCCACTCGGCTGGAATTCAGGAGCAGCTCTGCACAGCTGAGCAGAGAAGTAGAGGCTTTTGAAATAAGTGATTCTGCACAGCCCATTTGCTGTGGCTCTGTATACCCAGGTTACTTCACAAACCCTCCTCTTTTCAGGAGGGTAAGAAACCTAACCACACAAAGTATATGGCTCCACTTATGCTAGGGGTCATGGTAAAGGGAAGGACCAAACCGCAACCATGTATATGGGTTAAATTTCTACTGGGAGAATCACTGGTCTCCTAGTAGAAATTGCCAGCATACAGGCAGTCTGTTTCTTACAGAAGGAAACATGTCTCAACTGTCAGAAGTCTTCCACCACAACACCTGGAAGATCCCTCTTATGAGACACTCTCTCACTAGAATAAACACCTGTACACTTGACTACATTATGATCAGAAGCAGTCATTGAGCAGCAGTCTTCCCCAGACCACAGTGACCCTGGTGCATGGGAAGAGTCAAGCTGCTGCTGCTCTCAGCCTTCCCCAGACTGGGGTGACCTAGCCTGGGACAGGTGTCAGGAGCAGTTGGGGTGGGGGTAGGAAAATCTGAAATGTCTGCATGTTCCCCTCACTTGGGTAGAGCTGAACACCTGTTCATGGCCATCAACAGCTGGGGAGTAAGCCACCACACTGCAAAATCGCAACAGGAGCCAATTTGTGGAAGATGAACAGCTCCAAAATGAAAGTTTCCTTTCCTCAGCCTTGGGTCCTCTTTAGAGATACTACCTCACCAGGCTGAGAAACATTGGACAAGGATAACAGAGCACTAGATCCCAGTAATGTTTCAAAACTGAAAAATAAAAAAAACTCATTAAATTGAATGGATTAAATTAAATTTAAAAGCTACAATTATTCTTAGCTTGAGAGATCTATTCAGTTTTATGTAGTTTTCAAACAGACTTTTTAAATACGTATTTGTTGTTTTGCATGAAAAGCTCCACCGAATGAGATTTATGGATTACCAGGGTACTTATAATTGATAATTATATTTCTCTCTGTGAGGTTATTCTGGACTTGTATTTTAGGTTCCTAGTGTTGCTTCAGTTAAAAGAAAACCAAAAGGAAAGAAAAAAGAAAAATCAAATTAGCGATGTGTTATACTGATTTTGAAGTAAGTTCTTTAGACTTTTTTTATGAAAACTCAGTTTCAATTATAAAACCATAACAATGGTTAAGGAAAAAAACAGATAAATCAAAGAATAAAAAACCACCAGAGGCTCACCTGCAGTGAAGTTCAATGACTAATGATCACTTGCTTGGAAATTCAATTTATTCCTTTCAAGTGAGACATGAGTTAATCATTCAGTACAGCTACAGAGGAACAGGAAGAATGCCGGATGAACTTGTACTTAGCTGCAGGGAGGTGCCAATCTCTCCTGAAGTCTAATGCTAGGATACCATATACAGATATCCAGACTGCAGTGCTCATTAGAAGTAACTTGATACCTTTGCAGTATATTACAACTTCCTAGACTACTTTAATCAGTACAGAATTAACAGCTAATTCTCACTAGGGACATATGAGTATTATTAACAAGAACAACTGCAAAACACCACTACATGTGATACACATAAGTCACCAACAATCAAGCAGCACTTAGCTTTTTTGTGGTGCTTTGTTTGAGACCAGAGTTAGAGAGGCAATCTACCGCTTACTGAATGTTAAATCCAATGAAGTAAGCCCTCTACTTAGGAAAGCTTGTGCTGTATGTCTCCAATCCAGTTAGTCTATAAAAGGTGCAGATCTACCCTGCCTTCTGCCTGACTTCACACTAACATGGTTAACTACCTCTCTCAAATCTTGCTTTGAAAGGACAGGTCTCTTTCATTCTGTTGCTTAGCATCATTTTGTTGGCTTAAGTAGTCCAGGACCTAGTCCTACTTGATCAGCTGAAAGTATGCCCAGGACAGAGGAGGATTCACTTAGCAGATTAACCATGACTGGTTCTTACTTGACCCAGGCCAAACCACAGCATTTCTGACAGTCTCCAGAAGGTAATGCACAATTGCTCCTCTGACTCAGCCACACCCCGAATCATACTTTGCAGTTCCTTATTTGGCCACCTCTCTTGTTTAGTTACATACATGATGCCTTTACATGCAAAATGTGATGCTTTTAAGGCAACAAGACCGCCTTAGTTTAACTGCACTCAACTAGTGCAATCCCACAATTTGAGGAGGAAGACCCACCCATCTTTTGCTTTAACAGTTTTTCAGAAGCTTTGGCAAGGTAGAATAACACCATGCTTGTATGTTTAAGCCCACTTACATGGCCAATTGGTGGAAAAGAATCTGGTCCCAAGAGTGCTTTTTCTATGGGTATCTGGCAAACGCAAACCTCATAACTAAGGTTAGATTACCAATATGTTAACATAGATCTGAAATTAGGGCTCTAACTGAGTAATAAATAAAGTATTATCAAGAAACTTAAGCCAAGCAGAGAATCAAAGTTCATAAGTATGTAGGGCTGGAGTGGACTCCAGGGCCGCATCCAGACAAGTACAGACATGCAGTCTGTAGTGCCACAGACCCGTCTGCGGCACCACAAACCACATGTACAGGAGTTCCCTATACTGCTACCTTGCAGTCTGGGGGGTTTTTGACCCTGGGGTCTCCCAGGGTTAAATATTCATGCTAAAAATGCTCAGGCACACTGCCCCAAAACAGTCTGGCCAGCCAGAGCCATGCTCTTGCTGCTGGCCAGGTTCCCAGATGCAGGAATGCCATGGCTGCAGCTCCCTGAGGATGCCAGGTAAGGCTCCCCCCTACCATGGCCAGGGTAACCTGCAGAGGGTATGTGTGCCACTGCTACTTGTGCCCGGGGAAACATTCATAATTGTGTGGATGCAGCCCAGGAGGCCATCCAGTTTATAGAATACACACAACCTTTGCAACACTGTAGCAGACAAAAATTCAGAAGTACTAGGTATTGTTGGATCTTCAAAGACTATAAGCTTCTGTAGCCTTCTGAAAGTGTTGTGGGGGGAAGGGTTGTTTTTAATTAAAGAATTTAACTTAAAACTTGGCACGTTTCATGAAATGCCCTACTATATAAATATCCTTTATTACTGTTTGTGCTTAGATGTGTATCCCATGTGCATGGCAGGAGGTGTGACTGTGGGATTGTGCATTAGATCCCACTGCACCTTATTAATGGTGCAGGGGGAACCTGGGATCACAATGTGGGCTGAAGGACTCATAGTGGAGGCAGCGGGGAGAACGCTGTCCTTGCTGTGACCCTCATGAGCTGCAGGTCCTGCAGCTGAAGAGGCTTGCAGGGCAGGGGGACGATTCTCCCTGCTGCAAGCTTCACAGCTGACAACAGATGCAACCATTGTGATCCTTATCAGCTGTGGGGCTGGCAGTGAGTGGTGCACCCCTGTGGCTGGGGGTCCCTCAGTTGATGGATTGGGCTCCCAGCCATTAATTGGTTAAATGTGTATCTGGGTTGCAGTGCAAGGTGTGATTACCTGGTTAATAACAAGAAGTTAAATGTAATACATAGAGAGGGGCCTATATGGACTAGGAGCCCCAAAACAGTGTTGGCATTGCAAACCGTCTTTTACATACCTCTTCAGCTTTTTGAACTTCTACACATTTATCCAAGTATATTCCTTGAAGGACAGATCCTACAATGGTCAATCCTTTACCAGCCTTCAGCTGAGAGGTGAAAGAAAGCAATCTAGGGTGCTTAACCAGCTGTTCTGAATCCAAATTCAACAAAACTAAGACTTGAGGCCTGCAGTATAAAAAAGCATCAGGAAAAGAACCAGAAAATTAGCATAAAGACAAAAATTACCATGAAAACATTCATGTGCTTGGGAGTCTACTTAATGCATGCAGAAGTGAAGTAAAAAAAAATCATGGCCTGCTCACAGCACTTGGCATCATTTTTGTGGTGAGCCCCCCACACATCTCCCCTTAGCCCCACACTGATTGGAGGAGGAGGGGCCCTAGAAGCCTCACCCTTCCCTGCTGATTGGTGGAGAAGGGAGGGGCCACACAGAAGGTCTCTCTCTCAGCTAATCAGCAGTAAAGAGGAGGGAGCAGCCACCATCTTGGCTGCTCCCCTTCATAGTGCAACCCTGCTCATGACCCTTGCCCCCCACTCAAAGCCCCTGCCCCCCAGCCCGGGCTCCGTGGCTGTCAGCAGCTACCCAGAACCTGAACCAGCTGCAAACATCTGCCGCCTCTCCACCCAGGCTCTGGCCCCAGCTGCCTTCCAGCCCCAGACCTGGACCCAGGGAGGCGCTACATACCGGCAATGCTTCCCGCTGTGCTGCCCTCATCACTTCTGCAAAGCAGTGTTGGAACCTGGCACAGCAGGGCACAGCAAGGGGAGGGTGGGGGGGCAGAAAGCTGCCTGCTCCCAGCTCCCTGCTTCTCTGCCACACTTCCCCTGCAGGCAGGGGCAAAAGCGAGGGGCACAACCCTGTGCTGCTGCCCATGCTGCTCCCATGCACACAGGGGAAGTGACAGGGCATCAGGGAGCTCAGAGCGGCAGGCAGCTTTCTGCACGCTCCACTGTGCCGGGTTCCAACACTGCTTTGCAGAAACGGCAAGACCAGCACAGTGGGGAGCACTGCCGGTATGTGCTGCCTCCCCAGAGCCCAGGTCCGGGTCTGGGGCGGAGAGGCAGCAGATGTTCGCAGCTGGCCCAGGTTCTGGTTAGATGCTGATAGCCATGGAGCCCGAGCTGCTCCCAGTAGGGCTTGCAGCATCCCAGCTGCCTGCTGGGAGCAGCCCAGGCTCCCAGCTGGCAGCAGCTACCCAGAGCTGGGGCCAGCTGCAGCCGGGAGGTTACAAACAGCTGCTGCCTCCCCAGCCCCAACACAAGCTGTCAAACTATTAAAAAAAAACATGATTGCGATTAGTTGCATGATTAATTGCAACTAATTTTTTTAATCATGATTTTAAAATCACACAGCTAAAAACTCAAAATTATGCACTAAAAAATAATTCAAAGATACATAAAATCATGCAAAACCTTTGTATGGATGGGGGAGGGGGCGAGTGTAGGGTGTGTGTGTGGCAGGGGATTTGTGAAGGTGTGGGGGGCTGTGGGTTTGGAGCCCAAGGAAGTAGGGGCCCCGCATGTGGGGTACTGTGGGTCAGGATTAAGAGGCAGCAGCAGGGCTGGGGGGCTGTAGCTTAGGTGTGAGGGGCAAACACACAGCACCCAGAAGGTAAGTCAGTGGAGGGGGATGGGCAGATCAAGGCCCCCACAGTAAGGGAGGGAGTGGGGCAAGGTCAGGGACAGGGCTGGGGTGAATGGGGCCCTGGAGACAGGGCAGGATGTGGGACAGCCACAGGAGACTTGTCCAGGAGCGTGGGTGGGAAGGGATGTGCACCCCCAGGGGAGGCATGGGGGGCATGTGCAGCCCCAATTTGTACATGAGGTAGAAGCAGGCTGCCTGCTGCAGGCTGGAGCTCTGGACCCTGTTGCCTTTACTCCAGAAGCCATGGTGGCCAAGCGGCATGTTGTGCCTCCTGTGGCCAGGCAGGTGGGGATGGGGGAGGACACAGCATGGCCAGCACGTGGCTCGCAGGGCACAGGCAGCAGGGTGCTGAGCCCCAGCCTGTAGCAGGCAGCCTGCCTCTGCCCCACACACAAAATTGGGGGGAGGCAGGGAGCACATGCCCCCCCATGCCTCCCCCAGGGGGTGTGTGCAGTGGCAGGGAGCCACCTCCCACCCCCGTGCCCCTGGACGAGGGTCCCACAGCTCTGCCCCATGACCTGCCCCAGCCCCAGGGCCCCATTCACCCCATCTATGCCCCTGTCCACTCTTTCCCTCACTGTGGGGGGTTCAATCTGCCCCTCTACACTCCTTTCCTCTCACCGCTCCCCCTCCACAGACTTCCTGGTGCAGCACTGCTCTACATGCAGCATGCAGGTTGTGACTGCTTGTGTATGTGTGTGTCTGTGCACAAGCCCCCCACCTTCCTACTAGAGCTGCCTGGAACCTGAGCCCAGACTGCCCTGCGGTCCTCTGTGCTGCCACCACTTCCCTACTGGGTGGCCCAGAGACAAATGGAGCAGAGCCTAGATGCAGGCTCCAAAACTATGTGCGCAATTAACTGCAATTAAAAAAATTAATGCAAGAACTGATTAACGTGTTAATTGTGCACATTAACTGTTATTAAAAATCGACAGCCCTAATTTATTTACGTCTTGAGTGATTCTAGTGGTTTTCAAGCTGAATCTGTAGAACTCTAGGGTTCTGCAGGACAGCAGAAGTTCTGCAAAGAGACTGGGGGTAATGGCAGAGCAGGCCAGGAGGCAGAGTATTTGCACTGCTGGGCCAAGTTGCCTGGCGATGTGCCAGTTCACAGGACAGCGGTAGGGCTTCCATATCAGAAGTGATATGAAAGGATTCTGCAATTTTAGGAAGTTGGGGGACCACTGATACAGTTGAATCCTGTTAACATGTTACGACAATAAAACTGATAAAACACACCAGAAGTCACTGCAATGTGCAAAACGCCATTCCAGTTTCAGTCAACTTTGGCTATTAGTGTATTTGTTCTGGAAAAAATAATAATAAATTCCACTCTAGTAAATTCTACTCTAATTCTAGGGTTGGTGAAACCTTGACTAGATTTTGGTAATCAATAGCATTCCTATTTCTAAAGTGATTTGCATTAAAAATAAGACTCCTGGGGCTCTTACCTCCAGTTCTTGGTGTGTGGATGTCCTGCTTCAACCCGAAGCAAAGCATAGCGAGCTGCATTCAAGGACAACCCCCTGATTCCATCCCCCCATTCTTTTTCAGCTCTGAGAAAATCAGAAATAGAAAGTCCATCAACAGAGCACATTTCCCATTACAGTATGAAAAACAGTACTTTTCTAATAATGAAAGGACTTGTTTAGTAGTTAGAACAAAATGCCTAAAAACCAGCTTCAGTACACCACATGTTGGCTCATAAAAATGGAACGTTCTGAGCTTCAACGACTGCAGAAATGCTACAGCCATGGTTGCTCCGATCCTTTTGGCATCTCCTAACCTATGAGATTGTCAGTGTTCCTAACAACTGAACTCTAATGTTTGATGGAAGGAAACAAGGGAGAATGCATCTCATATACAAAGTGGTATTACTTCAAAGAGAAAAGTTGTGTTGATTATGAGGATTACTGGACTGGATTAATACAGTATGTCAGAAATACAATATTAGTCTCTGAAGTTTGAAATATCGCCTTTCTGAAGATAACAGCTACCAGACAGATATTTAGCGCACGGAAAGTATGAAGACTGTTCTCCCTCCATCCAGGAAGGGCTGTGGTGATAAAAAGATGAGACGAAGGTCTCAGGTTTGTGACAGATTATCTTTTTAACATGCAATCTGGGTTGTCACCTTCTGGAATCTGCGAGTCAGGTTTTCTTACACATGCTGAGATGGTAGAAAAACTTGGTTTGGGCACTATTTTACACTTATGTTCAGACCCTTCTGGGCAAACTAAAAAATAAATTACCACATTAAAGCAAGTGAAACAGATTGGATTTTGGAATAAGTGCTGTTTATAGATGTTTGGGAGGGTGTTTGAGTGTGTTAATCATCAGTATACCAGCTATTTCTTTCTGAACCTCCTTGGTCAGAGAGGAGGAATCAGCCTTGGCAATGGCAGCTCTTCTCATTCAGGTGGAGGCACTGGGAGATCAAATGACAACTTAACCATGCAGGACAACCATAACTTTCTTTAGTCAGCAAGGTAAAATAAAAAAAGCAATGCTGCTCCTTCAGTTTGATGTTGCCTAGGATCTTCCTATTATCAAAAAAGGGAAGATGGAATAACCAATGCCCAGATCTGTAGACTTGTTCACTTGTAGAGGATCTATGCACCGAGTAAGCCAATCTTGATGGTAAAAAAAAAAAAGTTGATTTTAGAAAGAGTCACTGACCAAATAAACCAACCAGAACAAGCTGAGTTTTCAGGTTAAGCCTGTTACTATTACACACAC
>NW_017729006.1:42937106-42938319 GCF_001723915.1 Gavialis gangeticus | reverse complement strand
CTCTACACACACACACACACACACACACACACACACACACACACACACAGAGTAAAAGATGGTCCTGGACATTAATAATTAAGAACAACATTCAAACATTTTTTAAATTATATTAATTTCATATTTTAACTTTATATGTTTTCATATATTAGAAATCAATGCTTTTAAATAGAGATTCTTCAGTGCATTTTTAAATGGAATAAAAACACAATTTGTTCAATGCTAAATTCTCACAATGAGAATATTGTTAAATTTTCACTTAACAATACAAATTAAAACTTACCATGTTCTTACAGATGCTCATTATACGATTCAAAAATTTCAAAATGTATAACAACTTTAATGTTAGGGAACTAATATTAACAAAGAAATTAAATATAAAGTAAACAAAGAGTCTTACCCTCTATATTCTATGTATTTGTAAATACATCCAGCAATCACCATAGCAATCAAAGCATAGTACCAAGAGCAGATGAACATCAAGGCAAGACACAGACTCATCCCCAGGAATGAGAGAGTCCTAAGAACAGCAAAGCATTTTTGAGGTTTTGTTGGCTTTTTAACATTTATGCAAATGTTCAAAGTCAGTTTTTCAATTTAAAATTAACTGCCAAAAAGGACCAGCCACAACTTCAAAGGTTATTTGATCACTAACTTGTTACTTTAAAGTGCATTGCTTTCAACTCCAGTAATTACTATAAAATACTAACATCTGTATTAAAGTAGCTTCTAGTACAAGCTTATAATAGTTATTAACACATACCTACCTTATAATGTTCAATTCTGAATTTCTACCTGTCACTCTCCTCAGTTTTCAAACAAGTGTTTTATCCTACAACAGCCATAGACTCTCAAGGCAGTCTGCCTGCTTTAAAGTCTAACTACCATGCTCAGTACTAAGTTAAGTATATCATTCTATTTTAATCCACGAGAAAAATACACACAGAGCAATAGGGAATTTTTGTTAACTCCAGACCATTAAATATATTATAATTATCCTTGAATATGCCCCCTCTCCTGTGATAAACACTGTTGTCAGACAACAGAACATAAAGAAAACAGCTTTAAAAAGTTAAAAAAAAGAAAGCCCGATAGGAAATGAAATAGAAAGAACAAGTAGTCACCAAATAAATAGAGATTATAAATTTGCTTTGTTTTTAGTTTTTCCGGGTGAACTTGGAACAAGCAGTTAGTTACAGGATAGAGATCACAA
>NW_017729006.1:42930688-42932106 GCF_001723915.1 Gavialis gangeticus | reverse complement strand
AAGGTGTTAACATCCTTGTGAAACTAAACTTAATGCAATGCATCCTGAGCATCTCAGCCTGAGACTGACACAAGCAGTGAGAAGCAATACCATAAAACTGAATGGCAAACTGCTAAGCCAAGGACAAAAAAGATACCAAAGCACAAGCACAAAGAGAGAAGTCACAAACCAAAGATTGTCACATGTGGCGCCCATATTTATTATAAATAAATATGGGCATAATGGGAGATTATACAGCCCATATTTTTTATTTATGCACGTGTGTGTGTAAATTAAAGAAAATATGGGCCACACACTCCCATCTACCCCTGTATTTTTATTTATATGCCCATTGTATAAATTTATGTTGTATTAAAATAATATAAATTTACTGAATAAAGTTTTTTGTTGTATAACATTTCATGTTATGTTGTAAAAATTGTATAATCTTTTATGCATACAAAATAAAAATAAAATATGGGCTTCCCATGTGATAAGCTTTGGCTTGTAAACCCCATCCTGTAACTAACTGTCATACACACCCACACATGGGCTGTATAAACTCTATCATAGAAAAGCTTACGCCCTGTTTTGGAAGAGCTCTTGATACTTCCCCGGTTCACAGAGCTTTGGAAAATTGGCATGGGGAGGTCTCTCAGAGATGCCTTTTCTTGGATTCAGGAAAAATCTATTTATACTCGGACAATTTACAGGCTGTAGTTTTCCAACTTTCACACACACAGCCAGGGCACACAGCGCACCGTGTATAATGCGGTCTACCAGAATTACCCTGCTATATGACAGGGACCATAGCCTCTTATAACCCTCATCTACACATGACTGGGAAGGGGAAATTTCAAGTTCCTCATTAGAAATGTTTGGGTTTCAGACTATTATTATTCTGAAGGGAGCCAGCAGAGACCCATATATTTAGATGAAGCATCATTATTCAATAGCAGGACATGCTCCACATCTTCCAGGTGTCCAACGTGAGATACCTGGGGCCTGATTGCTGTAAAGGGCAAGCATTCATTATAGAAACTCTGATCAATGCAACCTGCAGACACACAACAAGCCGACAGGAAGAAAGTGCAGTCTACAGGGAAAAGGACACAGTTGCAAATCAAAAAGTTTTTGGTTCTGGTCTTGCCTGTCACTGATTCAGCATGTGGCCTCAGGCAAATAATTATCTGACTTTCAATTTCCCCTATTTTCTATGAACCAGGGAAAACACTAGTTATCTATCCAATCCCTTCTTCACTTTTTAAACATAGGTACTATGCAAAGGTAAGTATACTAAGGTTTCAGTTGTCTAGATTCACAAAATCAATGAGGCACTGTGAATATCTGTTCTCCTTTCTGCAAAAAGTTGTCTTACTCTTGTTGGACCTCAGTTCTGTTTGTAAAATGGAAATGATAGAGCTTGGTATCTCACAGTG
>NW_017729006.1:42922613-42925688 GCF_001723915.1 Gavialis gangeticus | reverse complement strand
GGCAAGAATAGCACTGATGCTTCTGAAGGAACCTGGAAGTAAGCTCTAGAGGAAAATAGGATGCAAAACTTGAGTAAAAGTTGAGTAACAGCTCCAAAATTGGCTCTTGAAAAAAGATAATACAATGATAAGTTAAAAAAAAGAGCACTTTTAGGGAATAACTAAGTGAGCTCTAATCTTACATGCAACAAAACACAGATCCCATTTCACTGCTGAAATAAAGTGTTTTTGAGGATAAGAGATATGCCTCTGGTTGAAATTACTAAAAGAAATAGTAGAAAAAAATTAGACCTGGTAACAAAACCCAAAAATTTATTCTTTCACAAAATATGTGCTACTGTTATCAGCACTATGCATATACAGAAAGGTAACTGCATAGGTATAACAGGAACTCAGAGATCCAATTAAGTCAACAGATTTGAAACAACATTTTTAAAGTTATGCCCTTAATTTACTTTAAACTCACTCTCATCAACTACAACTTCCAATAAAATGCATTGTTCTATTGTACAGTGCTGGCATAAAAGTTCCCTTTTTTTTTTTTTTTTTATTTAAAGGAAGCATTAAATGGCTTGCCTTTTCCTTTTGCTGATCTATGGTCCATTTCTACTGTAACCTGACTCCCCAATTTCCCTGGCAGTGGTATACGCACTTGGCCAGACTATATATTCTGCAGATCAATTAGTAAAATCTATTAGAAAGCTGCAGCAATGAAGCATACTGCCCAGGTAAATCACTTAAACCTGGGAATGACAAAATTAAGGAAGCACTGGCAGCTTCCTTTACCTCCCTGTACACTTGCAGTTTGCACATGATGACACCCTATGTCTGGGGCTTTTTCCATTCATTAGCAGCTATTCTGAATTTCCTGTGGTTACAGACCCTGTTGCAGCTGTTCCTTTCATCTCTTCACATCTCCCCCGCACTTCTCCTGCCCCTTGCTGTTTCCATCTACTGTCTCACACATGCACCTGTCCTACTCTTGGTGCTTTTTCCTTCACACTCCTATGCCTTCCTTCCTGGTTCTTTCACCTTCCCACACATCTTACTTTCTCTCTCACCCCCTCTGCATTCAAGTCAAGTTGTTTCTTCCTTCTCCACCCTCTTCATTGGTTGGCACAGGTAGGGAGAAGCACTTAGAGCCCAGGAGAAGGTCTCCCTGCTTTTGACGTCCTGTGTTCCTTGCTCTTGAAAGGAACACTTGCATGGAAAGGCCGGCTCAGGATGCAGAGCCCTGGGATGGGACCTGCTCAGTTCACACCACAACTGAGCATGTTCAAACTTGGACATTCCAGAAGCCAGAACTTTGCCAAATTTATGTCCCTGTGCACATTCATCTTAAAAACAATATATTCTACAGTAAAGTCCCTGGTCTAAAGCATTTGGGCAGACGGATTTCCCAATGAACTGGAAGATTTTTTTTTTCCTCTAAACATGGGTAAAATGAATCTCACCTCCTGAAATGGCTGAACTGATCACATATACCTTTCCACAGAATTTCAGCTCAACCAGTTAAAAACTGCAAATGCAGTAGGCTTAATTTTATAGTGGGAACTGTACAGGCCATCTTAACAACAAGCAGCACTTCCTTTAATGAAATTTATAATACCAAAAAAATTAGCAGCACTTCAGATAACCCTACAAGTATTCCACCCTTCCTACCCGCTTTATACCTTACCATGGATGCAAGGGGCTCATTCCCAAACCTCAGTTATTCCAATTAATTTTTAATAATATATTTCACTATAAATGGTATGCAAAGGATACATGCATATGCAGCAAATCCATCATTAGCTGTGTATTTTAGAAATTTAAACTAAAAACCTGCTCTAGAGGCTCATCCATCCACGTGCAATTAAAAATATGATTTTCAAACATTTGGTAATTAGTCAAGCCAGATCTGCTTCTTTCAAAAAAGAAAAATGACCCTTAAAAATGCACGCGCTTCTTTGACACAATACTATGCACTATTCTTGGTACCAATGACTTGACAAGGGATCAAAATGAAAAAAAAAAAAAAAGTCGTAAGTTTAAATTACAGCTATCCTTATATTTACTGCTATTATTAATAAATTACCAGTCTTGCTTATTCTCTGCAATAGAGAGAGAAATTAACTGTAAACAATAAGAAGAAAAAAAATGTTATTTTCCCTACTGCTTTTTTGGGTCTCTTTAACCTTAATATTGTAAATCTGGTTACTGGAAAAAAAGTCAACTCTACTCCTGAAAGCATTTGATGTATGCATGATTCAGCCATCAAATTTTACTCTTCCAAATTCGATGCATATAAAAAGACGACACCCTACCAGTGGTAAAACTTGAAACGAGGTCTCCAGTTTGGAGTTCGTAAAAGGGTCTGTACTGCACAGGCCAA
The DNA here is from genome assembly GCF_001723915.1 of Gavialis gangeticus. Classification (NCBI taxonomy): domain Eukaryota; kingdom Metazoa; phylum Chordata; order Crocodylia; family Gavialidae; genus Gavialis; species Gavialis gangeticus. The sequence continues at coordinate 42,923,314 of NW_017729006.1, read as the reverse complement.
GTTCACAAACATATAGCACATGAGGAAAAACCTGTGGGGGGAAAAAACAACAAACCACATTTTAAAAAATAGGAAATAGACTCTATAGCCCTCCAGTATAGGAATAAACAACTGTATGTTAAAAAAAGGGTCAGATGAACTTTAACCCATCTATTATCTATCTATCAATTTTGGAGGAAGCTGTAAAAAACAAACAAACACTATAATGAACAAATCAAAAGATGGGAAGAAACCATCTCCCAATAGATTAGAACCCTTTTTTTTTTTTAAATACTTTGATGAAACAGTGTTTATATCCCTCAAAAATGTGGCTATTGTAGCTCCAGATTCAAATAAGCCTTTAATCCTTTTATTATTTTGCTAGAGTTCTATATTGAATGATACATGTGACTACGTTCCACAAACTAATTGTGCTTTGTTAAAAAAGTAGTCCTTACCAATTTTAAAATGTAGTGGCTTTTAAAATTTCACCAGATATCCTTTTGGCCTTGTGTTTGAAAAAAGGAGGAACAGAAATGCCCAATACAATTTTTATACTGCACTGGTTCTCTATAGTTTTCTAAATTGCAAGTCAAGTTGCTAGCTTTGACCTATGAGATCCTAAACAATCTGGACCCACCATACGTAAGGGACAGTTTTCTCCCTTACACCCCACCATGACCCATTAGATCAGTGAAGATCAATTCATCTGTGAGCAGCAT
>NW_017729006.1:42915364-42917613 GCF_001723915.1 Gavialis gangeticus | reverse complement strand
CACCATACGTAAGGGACAGTTTTCTCCCTTACACCCCACCATGACCCATTAGATCAGTGAAGATCAATTCATCTGTGAGTAGCATCAGTGCACCAAGCTCACTTGGTGAAAACACAAGAGGTCATACTTGGAACTCACTCCCCCTTGAGACCTAGAAGATGTTGAGGCTCAGGCTTCAATGGAAGTGCTACAGAAATTTCCCTGTTTGAGCAATCTAGAGGTATCCGATTTGATGCTTGTGCTGGGCATGTCTACACAAGACGTTTACTGAGCAGTAGACCAGTTAGCCGAGCAATAAATGTCTTACATCTGCATGTGTGCTCGTATTAGGCTGAAGTAAATTAATTTACTCCACAGCAGGATAGTACTTGTAAATACAAGTGCTAGCCTGCAGTAAAGTAATACTCTGCAGCAATACACATGGAGACATTGTCCCAGCTAACCCCTCCACAGGATGTTGAGCTGAGGTGGGGGAAAATCAGGCCCAGGCTGCCAGGCAGACCCCCCTCAAACTCCCTGCCAGCCAGGGCTGCTCCAACCCAGCTCAACTTTGAAAAGTTATCATCAGTGGTTTTCTTGAATTCAGGCCTACCCCACAATGCAACAGCACTGAGCACAATATCTGACAGGTAGTCTCTCTGAAAACTTGTACATAAAACAGTAATAACACCTTTTTACTTCTAGTCCAGCTAATAGGCCCAATAATTTTAAGCCAATAGATCCAAATACTTCGTTTGACAACTGCACTCCCACATCCCCCACTGGGAGATTATAGTTATTCACTCAGGGACCTCCAATGCCTAGTCAGTCGCTCCTTTTTAGAAGATGGAGGTCCCATCCTAGAATCTTGGTTCCTAAATATATGATCTTGCAGTTAGACGTATTAGAATGTGTTTGTGCAAATCACATCTACTCCACAGATCTGGATTGCTCATCATTATTGGTCCCCCAACATGTTCAGCACGTGCAAATCTTTTAAACAGCAATATTTTTGTATTTAGTTTCAAATCACTGATAAAGACATTAAATAGGATTCTATTTTTTTAAAATATTATGTGATGACACTATAACCACTCTGATTGGATAACTCCCTGCCTACAAGTGATTTTACCTAGATCCTTTAGTCAGGTTTGACCCATTCTGGATTGATTTCTGTGCAACTCATTTTCAAATCAAAACGCTACTCAGCACTACGCATCAAGTATTTTTACAGAGGTCATTACATTTTAAAATAAAATAAACTCAAGGGCTACATCCACACAAGCGGATCCACACATTTGGTTCCCCGGGGACGAGTAGTGGTGGCACACCTTGCACCGCTGCTGTGTGTCTCCATGGAACACCTGTGCCATGTGCACTTTGGCACATGGCAAGTTACTCCAGGTGTGGTAGGGGAGGCTGGGGCCAGCACTATGTTGGCCCCAGCAGCTTTACCTGGGGATCTGGGGGCCTCCCAGGGCTGCAGCAGTGGCAATTCAGCCATGAGGAGCCCGGCCAGCAGTCACAGTGCAGCTCCAGGCAGCCTGGCTCCGCTTTTGAGCGTGCTGCCTGTGCATGTGCTGCTCTACTTTTTTCCGCAAGTTTTTTTGACTCCTGGATATCTGGAAAGTGTTCCCTTGCAAAAGTAGGGAGCATATGAATGTGTGGTATGTGGTTCTGTAGACATGTTGTGGCACCACATACTGCACAGCCACACTCATCTAGATGCAGCCAAGGATTTTAAGTTTGTGGGCAATGTAGATTCTCTTCTGTTTTAACTGTGAATGTTGCTAACAAAAAGAAACCCAAAGATTTGTCACTTATTTCAGAGACAAGAAAAAAAGTTAATTTCCTTAGTGACTTAATTTTACTCATTAAAGCTTTAAGAAATATCAGCAAACGTCTCATTGAACTTACATTGAAAGAATCGGTGCTACGCTGTCCAGAGAGGCTATGAGAATTCCTATCTCACAAATACAAGCAGTGAGAAGCAAAGCCCAGGTTGGTTCGCCATTTGCTTTTCCATGACCAAACACCTAATTCAGTTCAATTAAATAGCAGAGAGGCAAGGGAGGAAAGAATAAATCAGTTCAATAAGTAGTTCTCAAGATGTACTCAAGACACCAGCTTTAAAGACAAAAACCATCAGAAAATGTTTTTGCCAGGTTATTGTTACCACTAACACATAAGGGAACTATCTTACAGTTTCTATTTAAAGACAAATTTTCCAAGTAATTTTATATCCAAATATCTGCACATTCCTACACACA
>NW_017729006.1:42913201-42915152 GCF_001723915.1 Gavialis gangeticus | reverse complement strand
ACACACACACACACACACACACACACACACACACACACACACGAGAAAGCAAACTTGAAAGTGAAAGGCTTGAGGAAGGAAAAATATACTTTTTAATCCTACAAACTTCAAAATTTCCAAAAATGGCAAAGTCCCTCCTGTAATCATTACCCTGCAGTACTCAAGACTTGATTAACATGTTAATAACGGCATAAATGGGAAGGGCACTACATGATCACCCAAGTTAAAAAGACACCATAAAATGGGAAACGAGTCATAAAAATATTCTGCATATAGCATAGAACATCTTTTATGGCTGTTTTATATAGTGCCTTAGATTTATCATGAGGCCAGAAATGACAATTAGTCAATTGGCAACCCCAGCCTAAGGCTAGGAGATGAAGTGGGGAGGAGGAGGAGGAGGGAAAGAAGGAGGGAGCAGGGGCTGCCAGGAACAGAGCAGCAGAGGATACCATCACATGTGGTATGGCAGGAGGGGCAATTGCTGGGATTGGGGTGGGAGAGGATAAGAGACAGAAAGAACTGTCTCCTGAAATGGGGGCACCTTTAGCCTCTTGCCTTGTCTTAAGACAAAGGCTTGAAAGACTTCACCAGAGAAGCATGGGCACTGCCACAATATTTGAGTTGGGTATCCTCTATTAAAAAGGTGAATTTCCTGTTTGTGAACTCTTCAAAATGCTTCTTTCTGCTTATCAGCACCACCTTTGTTCTGTCCAGGCTAAAATCTTAAGCCACTTGTTTTTCAGCTCCCTCTGCTTTTCCCGAACCCTGCAACACCCAGGACACTGTGCTGTCTACACTTTCCAAACTATACTCATCTCAGAGAAAAAGTGACATTTCAGTCACAGTTAGGTCTTGCTGTTCAGATTCAGTGTCAGAGAAAAAGGAAATAACATTTACACCTGCCTTGATGCTCTTTCATGCATAATGAGCAATGCCTTAAATTGTACCTCTCCACTTCCCCTAAAATAGCATCACATAGTTCTGTGCCAAGATCAAATTTATTTAAACTAACATACAAACTAACAATCCAAACCCAATCTGGAATCTAAAGAAGTTATGTTGCTGGTTATTGTCTAGCTTGCACATTCCATGGGCCCAAATTCTGCCTCAGTTTCAACCAAGACATTTTACTGTCTGTAAAATAAAGGAAATTAAATTGCCCAAGGACAAATAAAGGCAGCTTTTGGCCTGGAGTTGCAACTTGGTCTACTATTCTCGTCTCAGATAGGCTAACTCCACTCTCTCTCATTGATCTGCAGGGGGAAAGAAATAAAAAGAATTAAAAACTATTTTTCTCAACAAGTGTAAATGTATTTAAAATTATTTAAGAAGGAATACTAACTCACATGAAGAAATGGGACAATGCCATCTCTTGAAATAGCCTGCAACAGCCGGGGAGCACCAGTGAGACTCTGAAGACCAGCACCACATGTTGAAAAGAATGAGCCAATTACAATCACCCATGGGGAAGGCCATGCCAAGGTACCAATCACTAGGTTTCCATTAACTGCTTCTCCAAACCTGGAGGGAAAAACAAATACATTAGCAAGAGAGCAGCAAGTGCTAAAGTAAATTTTTCTAAGTGGAACTCGACATGTATGTCTCTTAATTTATCTGTCAGCAATTAGTAAATGACACACTAAAATAAAACCATACAACTTAGGGTTTACCTAGCTACTGATTACTCTCTTACACTCATTATAATATTAAATCAATCAGAACCTAAGTTTCAGACCACTTCTGCCATTTACTATTGTTGTTATGACATGTTTACAAAGCATAAAAACCCCCAAAGCATCTAGACATACTTAAGAATTTATACCACTAGGAAGACCATGCTTACATACTCTGAACTGCTTGTGGTATCAAGCTAATTGCCAGGACATGGTAACACCAACCATGACAAGAACCACCACGTTTTTAAAAGCCTCTGCTGTGGTGGGGGGGG
>NW_017729006.1:42907100-42912960 GCF_001723915.1 Gavialis gangeticus | reverse complement strand
GGGGGGGGGGGGGGGGGCCGAATTTTTATGCAGATTTTTAAAAAGGCATGTGCTTCTTAAACGTTGCGCAGATCTCTTATGGTGGAATTTAGTTTAGTACTTCCTTAATGAAGTAATAACTAACTGTGTAGTAGCTCCAGTGCACTGTTATTTTGTGATGCTTACTGAGCATTACTCTAACAACACTGCGCAGGAGGCTGTTAGCAGGGTTAACTGCCACACTACACTACTCTGCATACTATGCAGTGTGTAGGGTTTACGGCCAGCCAGTACAGGGTTGCTCCGAGCTGCTGCCTGGCTACTAGATGTCAGAGGGACTTGGTATGCACTGACCAGAAACCCTGCATGCTGTAAGGACCATGCCTGGCCAGTGCCTGCTGGGTCATTCCTGGCTGCACACAAGGAGCCTGGCCAGTCCATGCTTCCAGAGTAACTCAGCACAAACTGGCCAGGCTCCTTGCACGCAATTGGCCAGGCAGAGTCTCTGCAGCATGCGAGCTTTCTGGCCAGCATGTGTCGAGTCACTCGGAGCTGTTGCCTGGCTAGCAGGTGCCAGAATAGCCAAGCACACAGCAAGGGACCCATCCAGCCTGCCAATGTGAGCCAAATTACTTTAGCTCCTGCTGGCCAGGCAGTAGTGTGAAATCTAGTTCTTGGGGAGGGGGGTGTCCATCTTAAAATTCAAGGTCAATTTAGAATTAAATAAATACAATAGTAAAAATTCCTTTTTGGCCTATTCTCTACAAGTTATTTTCAGGCTACAAGAACACTAAAACAGGTAAAAGAACATGACACTATGCCTACAAATGGCAGGATCAGTTGACAGAAAGCATCCTTGCAGGTAGGACCAGTTTCCAAAACCCATGTTGGCCTAAAATTTAGTTGTCAAAACCCGAGTTTCAGGACACACTTGCACATGGTAGATTTTGAGCAGAGAAGTACATGCCTGTGGTACCACCACATTAGAGCCCTTAAAATACTGAACTCACACAACAGGGCCCTTAAAGTTTTGCTCTTAAATTGTCAAATGATATTTCAATGCTTTGCAACTTGTGATAACCCAGCCTGGTGAAGGCTTGTGGCATTTATCTAACAACAAGTTACAAGTTACGAAGGTGGAATGCTGCCCACCAGAATGCTCTGCTCCAGCACCATTACAACTGCAAACTACAGTTTTACTTTCAAGAGCAGGTGCCATGGCAAGACATGTGAAAAAGTCTTTGAAAGACCTAGGACTAAGATGGCTCACCATTCGCTTAAACTATAATTAGCACTCTGAATTTCAGGCAGAGAACTGGCAGCCAGTAGTGATCATAATGCAGGTGTGCAATATGCTCTCAACAATAAAAACCATTCAAAAAAAAGGTTAGCCCCTGTGTTTAGCTCACCTAACCTTCTAGTAATGGTAATCCATCATTAGAAAGTTAAACTAAAGCCTCTCCAGTTCGTATGGTTTTGCAAGTACTGCATCCAGAAACATAAGGATGCAGAATTAAGGCAGGTCTGTATTGTTGATAATTGACATGTTTTGTAGTTCTTTAGCTTCCCCTTTGGTCTTGTTTGTAAACATTACAAGAACACTAAGAAGTTAAGAATTGTAACTGAAGTTGCAATAAGTTAGAAAACAATACCTTATAAATAGTTACCGAAATAAGCCACTATTGATTCAGATCATCCAAAAGTCAATTTACAAAAAACATACACTTTATGAGATAAAAATTAAATGCAACTCACTTATCTCTTAATATCACGCCTTCTATACAGGCACCAAATAAGACTATGCATGACAGATCTATTTTTTAGAGTGAAGGAAATACAAGAGTACTCTTGTATTCTATATACTTCAATGTATAGAAAAATACAAAGCCATACTTAAACTGTAAAAGTGTCAGAAGCATAAACTTTACTTTTTTTCCCCCCTTCTAGCTCTACTGGGGGAAAAAAAAAAAAGAAAGTTACCAATGTTTTTTTCATGGCCTCTTGTATTTAACCTTATCCCAAAGATAGCACTGAAAGTAACCAACATATACATACAGTGTATATTTACTTGTAAAATAAGCATTTGCAGTATCTACACTTCTAAATGTTTCATTGCACCAGTTTTTTCCTCTGGTATTATTATCCAGTATTATGTTTGAAAGCCAAACAGAAAAATAAAACAAAACAGTTACTAATTGCATTGACCAGGCCAAAATATATGCAAAAAGAATTAAACCAGCATGATTCTTGTATCCTTGATTAGCACCCATAACAAATTTATTTTAAACTTGGAATTGTGAGAATAAATATAACATATTTAGGATTTCTGCTCAGTTTAGGTGCTGTTGTTGCTGTTTGTTGTAAAACAGCACCCATCATGAATTATTTCCCAGTAAAAAATGAGAAGTCTTAAGTCCTGCATACTTATGCCTTCTAATATATATTTGAAAAAAAATAAAATTATTTGATTGCGTTAAAGGATACAAATGAAGGATGTCGTTGAAATAGCCAAAATTGTTCCAGTTGGAATAGATTTCTGAGCATCCTTAAGGTCACCAGATCTGTTAGAACCAGCCATAATACCTAAAAATAAGGAAGAAAAAAGAAAATCAGCTTTATAAAGCATCACAAAAATTATTAGCAATTCTATTATGCAAGTATTAATAAACTCTGTATACACGTGCATGTGGTCATAGCAAAAAAAATTGATTGAATGAAGGGGAAAAAAAATTCTGTAACCCACAGAACACTATACCTACAATTTTAAACCGTTCATTGCTTCAGAAACTTGAGCTTGTACTCAAATCATAAAAAGAAACTTCAGATGGTTCAGGAAAAAGGTGGTAACAAACTATTCTGAAGCCGCAACCCAAAATAAGGATTTTATTAAAAACCAAGAAATAGTTTAGATGTGACAAATGTTGAGGAGGCTAAAAACTAACATTGGAGTGACCTGTTTACTCCTTGTGCCTGTAGGAACTACATTTTTGGTTAGTCAACAAAGTTGAGATGCAAAATTAGTAGGTAAACTGTGCAAGGAACATGAAGAAAGCAAGTTAGGAGGGGTGGATGCTGTGACAGGGACATGGGAAGGGCAGTGAGGAGCCTACAGTCCAGGTCCAGGTGAGGTAACAATCCATAAGAGTGAGGAAATGCTCCAGCAAAATGTAGACCAGGCCCAAGGGACCCCAGAGAGACTAGTGAAATGAGGCACCACTTCTGTAACAAAGTAGGTCCTTGCGCCTGTACTTCCTGTTGGTCCTTGAGCCAACAGCAAGTGCCATCATGAATGTAGTGATAGTCTGACCTCAAACTCAGACTCAACTATTTTATCCCACCTCTGGAAGAGAGGAACTATAGACAGCTCACAGAGTACATTATATATGACCTGTTGAGTGCCTGATAAAGAATCAATGGAAATGGCAGATCACTAGTACCACATGGCTGGAAGGGACCACCCCCACTGCGTCCAGTCCCCTGCAACTGTAGGTACCCTGTAATTAGATGTTCACATTCAAAAGGTCCACTCCCTCTCCAAACCACATCCAAGAGCACCATGTCAAACCTGATAGCAAACTCAGGACCTTTTAGTACAAAAAAATACCCAGGACAAAAACTATAATGGGCTACTGAGAAAGAACAGGAGATACCAAGAGGGCTGATGATGCCTTCAGGCTCTGTGATGCTGGGGAATTTTTATATAAAAACACATGCCTGGGTGGTGCCAGGAGGTGGATCATGCCCCATGCTACAAGATGGCCCCAGGTAAATCTGATGCAAGGGAAAATTCCTGTCACCTAATCTGATGATCAATTAAAATATGAGCCTGTGAGAAGTTACACCAGCTAGGTCCCAAAGATTTCTCAGTAGCCCTCCAGGAAATCAATGCAAGTCTTGAAACAGGGGGTAACAATTAAATAAAATGTAATTATATACACTCTAAATATGGCATATTTTTTATAAAAAGTTGTTATTACTGAAAGCTCAGGAGAAAGAAGATAACAATCGAAGGAGACCGAACCCAGAAAGGTCACCATGATTATCCAGTCAAAACTTCCTTCCTTCCTTGCATAAACAAACCATAGAACTGAGGCCACCAGCCTACAGCAGAAGTCCTTCATATTAGTCTCCAAGGGCTCCTATACACGTATAGGGAGGGCTGCTCTGACGTGCTGTAAATACAGCATGTTGGAGCAGACTCCAGTGTCATGTGCATCAGCGTCCCCATGCTGAAAAAAGTGGCAGCGGGGTGTTTAACCTAAAACTCATTCGATCAGCTTTAGTTCAAAGCACCCTACTCCTCTTTTTCAGCACAGGGATGCTGATACACATGAACTCTGGGCACTTTAATTGGCACTGCTTTAAGAGCTGTATTAATTAAAGTGTCCCCCAGCCTCCTGGAGCACATCTATAAAATGCCCCAACTCAGTGATTCTCAACCAAGGTGCTGTGGCACTGTGGGGTACTTTGAGATCCCTTCAAGGGTGCCAAAACTAGGGAAACAAGTGCCAACAGCTGCATACAATTAGCACAAGCAGCATCTTATTATCTGGAAACATTTATTTTCTTTTGTGAAAAACAGCTGTATTGACCTGTCACCGATGGAAAATAGATCCCTACTAGCATGGTGAAGAAAGTCATGATGTCTGTGAAAACATAAGGTAACCCTGCAACTTTTGTTTCTTCTGTTCCAGTAAGCGATGGCAGTTCTCTCTTTTCAACAACTGATCCCTTGTCTGAATAGGTACTCCACAAGTTATCTAGAAAGAAACAAGCAAGAGCCAGTATTATCCAGAAATGCATGGTAATTCAATCAAAGAACTGGTCTTATAAATCAGGTGGGGTTTGTTTTTTTTCTTTAATATAACATGTAACATTTCTGGAACTCTTCTTACAGAAACAGGAAACCGATTCCATCTACTTGTTGGTTTGGGGGGTGGGGTTTGGTCTTTCTGCTGGTTTGTTGTGATAGGTGGCCACCCCCCATACAAAAAAGGCAGAGCTAATTTCTCATGTTGGAAGCACATGGGATGACAATCAGCTACTTGGAAAAAAAACAGGTGGCGATGATCAATAGATTAAGGGATTTGGATTTTAAACATTCAATGGAGTAAATCCATTTCCTTCTTGCTGCACATACTATAAAAATAAAAAATTCCAACTCCCAGACTAACCCAAGAAAATATTTTAAAATGTTCCTTTAAAATATATCTGCATTTAATTAGATGCGTTTTTAGTGCATTATAATATTACCCTATCCATGAGATTTTACTGAATCCTTTCTGAAAAGGAAAAAAATTATGGATCTAAGCTTATATCTAGAAATGATCCAGATTTATTTCTTTTGACAAATTTAATACAGACCATTTACAACACAACATGAGCTATTAAAGAGTTTTCATCTCCCTCCCTCAAAAAAAAAAATTACAGATGTTGATATCAGCCACTCCCCTCCATTCCTCTAAGTAAACCACTGGCAGCTTGGGCACATCTAAAGCCAAGAAGAAACAACTGGTGCCTATGAAGTAAGGAAAGCAGCCTACTTAAAAGTACATTGTAATGGAAGGTTTCAAGGCATGATTATTAACTTCACAGAACCCAAGCAGTGTGCATTTTTCCTGAGTTAAAAAACCCAAAAAAGAGAAACTAAAAAAAGTACCATTAACATTATCAAATAAAACCTCCAGAATAGTAATATTCCAAGATGAAAAAAACTTTTTGGTCAGCTTCTCTCACACACCTGTTTTAGAGTCATCTGATTATGGAAAAAAACACTGTTAAGTGTTAGCAGAAGAAAGAAACACTTTCCAAAATGCATGCAATGCATAAAACAAACTGATATTTGTGACATACCACCAAAAAAATAAAAATTAAGAAAAAC
>NW_017729006.1:42904794-42907030 GCF_001723915.1 Gavialis gangeticus | reverse complement strand
CCCCCAAAAAAAAATCTTAAAAATGTGACTGTTCAAATTTCACGTACCAATTAGGACTCCACTGCTTACACCAGGAATTCCTTGAATTTCAGTCACATTATTTAAGCTGAAGTATTCATCACATGTGGCATTGAGCAAGGCACTGTCACAGAAGAGTCTCCACAGCCTCGTAGTCTCCGTTTTATTATCTATTTTAGTAAATTTGGCACAAGTGTCAAAGTTGCGTCTTGACAATGTACGGTTTCCAAGAAGACAAATACTACATGGAAAAGAGACCCAAGATAAAACACAACAATGGTTATTTAATAGATTGTCTTCAGTTTGATTAGTCAATACTCTTCTTTCTGTAAGTCCTTCATTACCATAGCACAAGTATAATAATCAAGATGCATCTCTTGAATACTCCAGCACCAACACTTCCTTTTTAGACACCACGATCAATATCAAGAACGGTATACAAGAAACCCACAGACCACCATACATATCTGCACATAACCAGCAGTCACCCTAAACACACCAAAAAAGAGCTGTAATATACAGCTAAACCCTCTGAAACCACCACATTCGCACTGAGAACATCATCATCTTCAATCATCGCCTCAAATCTCAGAAGGGCTTTCACTCAACAAGGACACTCCTCCAGAGAGATGGATCATACTTTTGAAAGAGCCACCTGGATACCACAGAATTGCTGCAGTACAGAAAGAAAACCCCCATGAATCGCACACCATTAGTTATGACAACATACCAGCCTTCTCTGGAACCTATACAGAAAATCCTCAAACAACTGCAACCCATACTAGAAGACCCAATTCTTAAAGAGATCTTCCCAGAACCACCCATCCTAGCCTTTAAAAAGCACCAAACCTTGCCAGCCTCATCACCAAAAGCAAACTTCCTATGGCTCAAAACGCACCAAATGGATCCATAGCACGTCAGGACAAAAGATGTAAAACCTGCCAACATACAATAACTACATCCCACAACAGAACCCTCACCATTCCTGGATCTTACACCTGTACCTCTGGAAATTTAATATCTCATCCAGCACACCAAGTGCCCTGATGGAAAATATATAGGAGAAACCAAACAACAACTGTGCACCAGAATGAACACACCAAAACATTTATCAAAGACAAAAATACCCAATGATTCTGTGGGTGCACACTTCTCACAAGACAACCACTCTTTCAGTTCTAATCCTCAAGGGAAGCTTACAAGCAACCTATGTAATTATTATTATTAAATATGGTTCTAAACATCATTAAAAAGGAAAACAAGTTATGTAGGCCTCTTTTTTTCATTTTGAGATTTTAAAGTTAGCTCTATTATCTGATTCATGTAGCCAACTTCCAGTACAGTCAGCAGATGTCTGTATACAAGGACATTATTTGTTCTTCAGTATTACTACTGTAACAGTACCAGGCAGGCACAAGTGTTAATTTAAGAAGCAGCAGTAGCTTACCATTACCTAACTGAAATTACACTTCAATATCCTATGGAAGGTGAGATCCCAAGAACTGAAATACATTAAACTAAGTTCTGTAAAAGGGAAATTTCAATGAAACCATGTGACTAGTCAAGAAGGCTCCAAAGTCAAAAGGGGCAGAAAGTAAAATCCCTGATTATGGCATGCATGCTACACAAGAAAACAGCAGTGGTTTTAAAAGGCATGTAATTCCACAGAACAAAAAAGGGAAACCTGAAAAGCAAGTAGTAAACTAATATGACTAAAAGGCAAGGCTTCCAAGAATATTAGGCCCCTGCAACATAAAAAATAATGGTGCAATTGGCATCAGGGATTTTATGCTCTGTTCCAAACATTACACATACTGCCACACACATCTGGCATAGTAGTACGTGTCATAATTGGGATAGGGTATACAATAGGCCTGTGCAAAGGAGCTAGTATTTGCTTCAGATTCGGCCGATTTGGGGGGCAGTGACTCAATTTGGCGATTCGAGTCACTGTCCTGAATCAATTCAGCCAAATCTCCAAATCAGCCAGGCCCCAACCCGCACCCACTCTCCCAGCCCTGTCACTGCCTGCCCCGCCTGGCCGCAGTGTCCCAGCTCTTAAAAAAAGGCCCGCACTCATGAGCTCCTACCAGGCAAAGGGGCGATTCCCGCTGCTCCCCCAGTGCCCCATGCTGTGTGAGGTGCTCTGCCATAAGCTCCCAGAAGCCTCAATGACCACTGCAGCAGCCAATGAGTGTGGGTCTTAAAAAAAAAAAAA